>NC_136500.1:147700935-147768435 GCF_053919585.1 Euprymna scolopes | reverse complement strand
GATACTACGGATATAGGCCTATATAGAGATGACGGACTAGCTATAATAAAAAGCTCCAACAAAGTCAAGGGAGAAAACTTTAAGAAAATCATACACAAGGAAATGAAAAAATTAGGCCTAAAAGCAGACGTATCAGCTAACATAAAAATAATAAACTTCCTGGACGTCACGTTAAACTTAGATAAAAACACATATGAACCATACTTAAAAGATAACGCTACTCCAATTTACGTAAACCCTAATTCCAACCACCCACCATCAATTATAAAACACATTCCTAACTCGATCGTAAGTAGACTCAGTAATAACTCAAGCGATGAAAATGCATTTACAGGTCAACCAATATCTACGAAACAGCCCTAAAAATAGTGGATACAAAAATATCGATATCAAATATAAGCAACAAAACACCAACAACTATAATAAAATTAAAAATAGAAGAAAAAGAACTATAATTTGGTATACGGCCCCATACAATCAAATGTTAAAAACAAAACTTGGCAAGAAATTTCTAGATCTTATTGAAAAACACTTTCCCGTAACCAACCCCTTACACAAAATCTTCAATAAAATACCTTGAAGTTATCTTACAGTTGTAGCGAAAATTTAGAGATGATAATTAAAGCACATAATAACAAAATACTAAATAAAAACAATGTAAACAACAAAATAAACAATAAAAAAGTAGACACCATGACAAAAATAAAACCAACACTAGCAGAAATAATAATAATAATAATAATAATAATAATAATAATAATAATAATAATAATAATAATAATAATAATAACAAACCAACCCCGGACAAGAACAACCATACCATAAATAAAAACACTAATAACGAACAAGATAAATGCAACGGTAGACACCGCACACTAGTTCAAAATAAATGTCTAACAAAAAGCATAGTTTATCAAGCAACAATATTTGCGAAAGAAAACCCGAATAAAAAGAAATATTACGTAGGCATGACTTCCTTAGATTTCAAAACCCGATACTATGACCACAAAAGTACATTCAAAAATAAAAAAAAACACCGTATAAAAACAACCCTAGCGAATAAATACCGAGAACTCAAAGAAAGCGGACATTCGCCGGTAGTCGAATGGAAAATAATAAGACAAGCTACCACGTGCAGACATTTAGACGACCCATGTAAATTATGCCTTCATGAAAAATTTGCTATCCTGTACTTTAAAGAACCCCCAAATCTATTAAACTGTAGACGAGAAATAGCAAACAACTGTGTTCACAAAATAAAACTTACTCTAGGATAGCGATACAAAATAGCTTTAAAACTAACAAAACAATAGAAAATAAACAAATAAATAAATTAAATAAACATGAATATACATAAACGATCACAGATATATGTATATATATATATATATATATATATATATATATATATATTTGTATGTATGTGTGCATATTTTATATATATATAAAAAAAGAGAAAGGAGGAAAATCGTCTACCTTAATCCACTAACCTAGTTCTAAAACAGATCCTTTGTTCGATAAAATGCATGCCCATTGGCTGATAGGAAGGGGCGAGGTGGATACTAGAAAGCTGATTGGTTAACTAAAATCCTCAACATATATAAAAACGAGAAACAACCACAGAATTCGCGCATAAGCCTGACGAATCCTATAGTGGATGAAACTCCAAATATTCAGTGTAGCTTAATCGCCATATATATTTTATATATATATATATATATATATATATATATATATATATATATATATATATATATATATATATATATATATATATATAAGCCCGGCGTTTCCCGGGTGTTTGGATGTGTGTGGTGTAGCAAAAAAAAAAAGTGGTAGTAGGAAGGCAGGCTCGAACCTGTACCGCGAAGGAGGAAAAGAACAGGGAAAAAACCCTGACGTCTTTGCTGTTACGACCACCGGCAAACCGGAAGTGACGAACGTTTTAATTAAGGCTAGACAATCGAAAGGAGAGGATGACTTTCAAAGATATCGGCGAAAAAAGCGCCCCCCTGTAGAAAAGTGCCCATTTTAAGGTGAAGATATTAATGTTTTTAGCCAATTTTTCGATATTTGTCGCCTGAAAGGTCGAACTTCAAAACGATACTGATCTTGTAAAAATCACTCGCCTCTGCCGAAAGTTTTAGGCCGACATGCAAACATACATACACACATACATTTATATATTTGTAACTGAAAATTTTCGACCCAAACCAATTAAAAAGCTTGCCCTATCTCTGAATACCCTTTATGCAAAATTTCATATGTTTAGACCAGAAATTGTCTGAGTAATTTGTTAGAGACCGCAGAGGTTGAACCCTTAACATTTATTGTTTTGAGTTCAAAGCAAGTTATAAAATCTAAATCCATGTCCAAGGAACGTATATCTAAAATTTCAATTGTTTATACCCAAAATTGGCGAAGGAGTTTGATAGAGTTCTCAAAGGTCAAATCGTTGAACTTTGATCCCTTAGCAGCCAAATTTCTGACCGAAAACGGATTAAAAAGATTTTCCCACATCTCAGTACCCTATGTATCAAATTTCGAGTCTGTAGACTTAAAATTGACAGAGTTATTGCGTAGGAAAATGTACACAGACACACAGACAGACACACACGCAGACTCGTTCACTTTTATATATATATATACTAGCATTTCAGCTCGGCGTTGGCCGGGTGTTTGGATGTGTATGTTGAGCAAAAAAAAAAAAAATGTGGTAGTAGGAAGCCAGGCTCGAACCCGTACCACAAAGGAGGAAAAGAACGGGGGAAAACCTGACGTCTTTGCTGTTACGACCACCGCCAAACCGGAAGTGATATTTTTTAAAATTAAGGCTAGACACTCGAAAGGAGAGGATGACTTTCAAAAACATCTACGAAAAAAGCACGCCCCTGTTGAAAAGTACCCAGTTTAAGGTGAAGATATTAATGTTTTTAGCCAATTTTTCGATATTTGTCGTCTGAAAGGCCGAACTTCAAAACGATACTGATCTTGTAAAAATCACTCACCTCTGTCGAAAGTGTTGGGCAGATATGCAAACATACATACATACTTTTATATATTGGTAACTAAAATTTTTCGACCCAAACCGATGAAAAAGCTTGCCCTATCTCTGAATACCCTGTATGTAAATTTCAAATGTTTAGACCAGAAATTGAGTAATTTGGTAGAGACGGCAAAGGTCAAATTTTTTTAAACTTTGACCCCTATTATGACCCCTAAACATTTATTGTTTTGAGCTCAAAGCAAGTTATTAAGTTAGATCCATGTCCAAGGAACGTATATCTAAAATTTCAATTGTTTATACCCAAAATTGTCGGAGGAGTTTGGTCGACTGTAGATCGAAAATTGTTATTGCGTTGGAAAATGTACACAGACACACAGACAGACACACAGACACGTTCACTTTTATCGATACATATACTAGCATGGATGCCTGGCGTTGCCCGGGTGTTTGGAGGTGTATACTGAGCAAAAAACAAAAAAAAGTAAATTTAAAAAATTATTACCTCTATTATGACCCCTTAACATTTATTGTTTTGTGCTCACACTAAGTTATTAAGTTAGATCCATGCCCAAGGAACCTATATCTATAATTTCAAGTGTTTAGATTCAAAATTATCGGAGGAGTTTGGTAGAGTTCTCAAAGGTAAAATCGTGGAACTTTGACCCCTGAACAGCCAAATTTCTGGCCGAAAACGAATCACATAAATTATTCAAAATCTCAGTATGCTATATATCAAATTTTGAGTCTGTAGACTAAAAATTGACAGAGTTATTGCGTAGGGAAATGTACACAGACACACAGACAGATACACAGAGAGACACACGGACACGTTAACTTATATATATATATATATATATATATGTATATATATATATAGATGGATAGATAGATAGATTAAACAAAAATATATACGTATACATAAATATATATGGAAACAATTTTGTGTTTCCTTTAAACTTTTTACACAAATATTATGCAAGAATACATCATTTAGAATATCTGCATAAATATAATTACATGCAATAGTTAACTAAAGATGATTATCCCATAAGAAAACCGAAAAAAAAAACAATAGAGAATTAATTAAAATGAATGTTTAAAAGAATATACAAATTATACAAATTAGCTAGATCTTTTGTTAGTGAATGCAATTCCATAACCAATATATAAGAAAGTTGTATTTTCTTTTTAAATAAATAGGAAAGAGGGGTTTTTAAATAAATAGAAAAGAGGGTTTTTTTTAATGAATATCAATACACACAAAATAAAAACCAATTTATAGGAGTGTATATATATATATATATATATATATATATATATATACACACACATATACATATGTATATATATATATATATATATCGCCCTAAAAAGACGACATGGTTCCATTTCCGTTTTACGTAAACTATTTTTTTGTGCCAGATCATCTACTAGTTGCTAATTGTGTACAAATCCCAAGAGCGATAGGATCATTTATCATGTCTGAAAGTGACACAATGTTCAATGAGCGAGATCGGAGATGCGCCGCTGTACTACTCATGCTCTCTACCGATCTACGTTATGACAACAGGACCAATATAAGCACCCTCAAAGAAAAACAGTGACGTGCACATGGTGATAAAAACAAAGTGTTTGGTTTCAAGTGAGGGCCACATCATGACACCTCACATCTTCGAAGTCGGCTTGAAAGTCAACACGAGAGTGTACTTGGATGCGCTAAAGAGTATGCTGATTCCCTATTGTAATCAGATGGCCGCTAGCAGACACTGGGTGTGGCAGCAGGACTCGGCACCGACCTCAAGTCCAAAGTGATCCAGGCTGGCTTCAGAAGGAGTGCTGCGACTTTGTACTCTTCTCTCACTTGCCCCATCCCCACGACCTAAACCCGTTGGACTACTTCGTTTAGTCACACGTCGAGAACATTACCAACATGACGCGCCACAACACCAAAGCCAGCCTGATCGCTAGTTTTGATAAATAATAACTCATGATTATATAAAATACATATGTTTACATACAAGACACATATGCACATATATCGATATAGAAAAATTTGAAACAGAAAACAACACAAGAAATATTAACAGTAAGATGTAGTTTGCTTATAGCATTGTGTGTGATATATCTTTAGGTAAGTATCAGGTTATCAAGAAATGGAAAGTTGTGGGTGTTGAGAAAGGAAGAAGAAACAAATTATTTTGTATATATATATATATATATATATATATATATATACATACAAAATAAAAATTACAATTAAATTTACCAAAATGATCCAAGATGGTAAAAATAAAGCATATCATAAATATTACAGAATTAATATTTATAAAGCTATCTCAGCCAAATGTAAAAGCTCGATAAAACCAAATGGGAGATAGAGCTTATAATACGAGCAAATAGTTAATAAAACATGTTAAAAAAACACTTTGAAAAAGAGTTAAAAACATATTTAATCTGAAAAGGAAACACTAGATAAGTGGATAGTCCTTAATCCGCGGAGTTTCGAAGAGATACTTTCCTTCTCATCAGAGGGTAGGAATTAGCAAAATGCGGGATCGGATTTTGCATGCAAAAGTATTTGATGAAACAACGAGTAAGTCAAAGATCTTACTTGAAAACAAAAAAAGTGAAGCAGAGGGAATATGGTGAAGAAAAAGATGATTACACACGAATGGATACTCTGGTGGAAGATAAATAATCCAGTGATGGTAAAATCCAAGTATATAACTTCAAGAAAGTTAAGTTATATACTCGGGCAACGCCAGCCACCCATGCTAGTATATATATATATATATATATATATATATATATATATATATATATATATATACATATATATATACAAATAATTGATTTTGTTGTTGTTCCTTCTTATATATATATATATATATATATATATATATATATATATATATATATATATATATATATAGTAATTTATAAAATATATATGGCGATTAAGCTACATGTATATTTTATAAATTACTAACTAGCTCTACCTACGTATTGAGCACTTTGGAAGTAAATACTTAAAGTTTACGCATAAATCTATACTTTCGTATATTAAATTTGTGTGAGTAAATGAAGTAGTTATATATATATATATATATATATATATATATATATATATATATATATATATATATTTTTTTTTATTCAATTACTAGCAGGGGTAGTGACCCGGCGTTGCTCGATCGTAAAATGTTTAAATATATTTTTTGATTTATCCAGATTTCGTATATATCATAAAAGAATCAATTAGGTACAATATCATATAAAATTATCTATCGATTATTTTATATGATATTGTACCCAATGTCCAGTCGTAATTTCAAAAGTAGAAAAAAAAAGTGTATTACTTGGGTGTCATCAACTAGAATTGAAATCAAAACCGATAGCAAAATTATAACAGAACCTAATGCTGTTACTACCGGACCATCGTCAATCGGATATGAAATGATTAAAAATTAACTGGCATAAATGTACAAAGTAAATAATTGAAAAATTACTCTGAGACCCCCCCTCTCTCTTCACACACACACACACACACACACACACACACACACACACACACACACACACACACACATACATATATATATTTAATTCGCGCATGCGTATAAGAGTAGTTTCAATAGATTCACGCTTGGTAATGATTCGTTTTCAATTTTGACAACTTAAAAACAATTTTAACCGGCTATAGACCCATAAAAGAACGGTTGACAAAAAAAAAAAAAATGCAATCATTTGAACTGTCTTGCATTGTTCCGCGATCGTTTTAGAGGAGATACAATTTGAAAAAAAAATGAGGACAGACAGATAGAGTAAGATTCATTAATGAGATTACCTTTTTCATCAATAACTAGCAGGCCGCCCCGTATTGCCCGGTAGTAAAATTCGCTTAAATATGATATTTGATGAATGCAAATTTCGTATTTATTATTAAAAAATGCATTAAAAGTCTCAGAAAATTAATTTAATCATTTAACAATAAATTTCATAACATGTTTGTTTTTAATTTTTAAACTTTCCAATAAATATACGCGCATCTGAAATATTCGCTGTCATTCGAAGTCATCAATTGATTTGACTGCAGATGTCAGCTGGTTGCGAAGACGATAACAAAACGGTACTCACGTGGAGTCCAGATAAAGCCACTTAGACGGTCACGAAGGAATAATCAAGAGTGGTAGAGTGGAAATTACCACCAGCATTACGGTGGAATGTCTTAAGATGTATACGCGCAGTCAGGCGTGAAAGATGCTTGTCGCTAGATCCAATAAATAAATGTTGACACAAAATATGAAAGATGGTACACACGAAGACGAGTTGATAACAACCTACCCATATATATAAATAAATAAATAAATATATATATATATATATATATATATATATATATATATATATGTGTGTGTGTGTGTGTGTGTATTTATAAATTCTACTTTATATGTTCAAATTTCATTTAAAAGGATCAATTTTCAAATAAATTTAAAGTTTATTGCTTGAATCAAAGAATACAATGTTGAAATTAATGTTCTTAATCCATGGAGTTTCAGTGTAAGTAAAGTTCGTCACAGGATTGTTTTATATGGATATTTCCTTCCAGTATATTAAGCACTAGATTCACCAACCTGTAATCTAATTCATTTCAATATCTGTCTGTCTGTCTGTCTGTCTGTCTATCTGTCTCTCTCTCTCTCTCTCTCTCTACATATATATTTATTTTATTACCGTTTTATCTGCTTAGTTACACATTTTTCTGTTATCGAATCGTATCAACGATCCAGCAACTTCGCCAGACTTTAACTCGAAGTTGCTGGATGTAAACTTTATTTTAATCATGAATTTTCGTCTTACTTTCATGATTGCATTATATATATATATATATATATATATATATATATATATATATATATATATATATATATATATATATATACTGGCCACTTTATAAAAACCTGTTTTGTGCAGCAAACTTTAGAACGAATTCTTTTACAATCTTGAGTCGTGCTCACTCACTAGTTCATTTAAAGATCTTGGAGACTGTTCACGTTCGGTTGAGAAGACCTTCCCTCTGCAAGCAGAAGGAATGCCTCTAAGGTTTTAGAGTGATTAGTCTCTAGGATCTTCGAGTAATATAACGGTGTATTTCAACTAACTTCTAGGAGAAGCAAATCTCTGATTTAAAAAAACCCAGAAAGCGGGAGACCAGTACCCGCATTAAGATGGTCTGCAGTTTAACTTGTTGCTGGCTATCTTGCTCTTGCTTGTTGCTGGATCTCAACATTTTGAACCGAGAGAGAGACTTAGCTGTCGTACAAAGCTAAGACTCTGTAACATCATCTGTGTATAGATACTCCCTCAGGGATTTGTCTATAAAAATGGTCCTGTGGCGATGGAAGTCATTTTTTGGCTCATGGACTAAGGGAGTGGCACTCGTCTGACAAGACGTTGCAATCATCATCATTATCATATATATATATATATATATATATATATATATATATATAATGCAATACTTTTTACAATCATTCATACATATACAGGGTGTTTGGGATTAAATTTGATAGAATAATATATTTTTCCCCAGTTTAAAAAAAAAAAACTTTTCCCAACAATTTCGCTTAATTATTAAATTTATACCGTTCTTCATTCATAAACAGGATGACAGTAGAAATAGATCACTTGAATTCACTTGAATCCTGGAAGAAAATAACTTGTATCATGATGATTCGCACCGGCCATCAAAATACAGAGATCGTTGGTCAGTGCTGCCTGCCTAAACAAACTAAAAACAATAAGAATAGCAGATGTCTTGCATACAAGACGAAAGACTCTCCTAGACTCATGGAAAGTAAATTTTCCCAAACGGTCATGGTTTTCAGATGCGCGTCCTCAGAGGGTGATGTGATTCCTCCGCATTTTTTCAAAGGTTGAATTCAGTGTCCACGTAGAGTTGCTAATCACTGGAGTACAAAAGTAGCTAATAATAATAGACTGTATGTGTGGCATTAAGATTCGACCCCTGCTACCCTCCGCGGAAGAGTAAAAAATGGTTGTCAGCCAGGTTTTTCGATTACACAAATCCCTGATCTTAATGTATGGGACGTTGTCGAGAAAGATACCATACGCCATGCCAATACTACAAGAGGCTAATTAATCGACAGAATTAACGTAGTTTTTCAGGGTCATCCAAATTCCAAGATTGAGGCTGCAATATACGCTAATGGCGATTATTTTCAATAAAACTCTAATGTCTAAATATAGATAAATACAGAGTTGTTTTTGTTTGTCGGAGTTGGGTTACAGAAAAACAGAAAACAAAAACAAAAAACAAAAAAACAAAAACAAAAAAAAAACACATGTACTACGTGCATATATTTTTGCAAATGTATAAATATACATAGAATATATATTTTTGCAAATGTATAAATATACATACAATAGGAGTGTGGCATATACATTTAAGATTTACAGGTAGTTTAAAATCAATAAATATTTATCATTTCGTCATTAATAGGAGCCGTGGAAAATTAAGATTTAAACAAAAATGAAATAGTAAAAACAGTAAAAAAAATAAATCATTTCAGGCATCAGAAAATAGGCACAGTTTTTTTTCCGATTCAGATATTAATTCCGATACCCTCGAAACTGCAAATTCTTGTGATTCCCGATTCCGATGAATCGTCAAAATACACACACACACACACACACACACACACACACACACACACACACACACACACACACACACACACACATATATTAGTGGCCTGGCAATGCAACAGGGGAGACAACAGAAGAAGCAAAATTGAAGATGGCCTGCATGACACTATATATATATATAAATGTGGATAAATTTGGCATATTTTATTTGTTTGAAAATACAGGTTCTTTTTTCACCAATTGTCATAAAATTTTAATCATGCTTGAAACCAAAGATATGAGCATTTCAATACTCAATTTGGCTACGAGTATATATATATATATATATATATATATATATATATATATATATATATATATATATATATATTGCTGTAAACATTTCTGTAAAAGTCGGAGGAAGTTACATGACGGCAAAAAAAAAAACGGTCGTGTAGCCGAAACAATAATGTAACTTAACAGAAAAATACGGTAATAAAAAATAAAACACACACACACACACACACACACACACACACACACACACACACACACACACACACACACACACACACACACACATATATATATATACTAGTGGTGGGACGATTCCCAAATTTTTCCCGATTCCGATCCAATTACCGATTCCATTCTAAATTTCAAATTCCGATTCGATTCCTCCCGATTCGCATTCGGATTCGGATTCTTTTAATATTTGTAAATATTTAATTAGGGATTTTTTTTCGTAAATTTTCAAATTATTACATAAATTTCTGGGTAATTTCCAGGTATATTTCTTCTACAAATGTTTTTCTTTTAATGTATTACAACTGAAAGACAACAAAAGGTTTATTTTGATTTTAAACAAAATCAAATTGTACCAGTTCGTCGTTAGTGTCTCTAATAGACGCGATATACCCATTTATCAAATAGGTGCGAAAATCTTTTAAAAATCTGTGATATTAAATGACAAGTGAACTCTAGGATATATTTACTTTGCTTACAATAAAAACTAATGAAAACAAATTAAATTAGGTTTGGAGAATCTGAGGATTTTCTTGTGTCTAAAAAGGTGCCATAAAACTTATTTCGGAAGAAGCCGATGAAAACACCTCAATTTACAACTGGCGCAAACGAAATTTAACCTCCCTCCTCCCGCCCAGAGCATTTAAAACTTGTTAACAATCATATGAACTCCCTTGGATGAGGGCACATAGATCTTTTAGCGAACAGATACGAAACGATTATAAAGGTAATAGGCAAGTTATAAATGACCAATAAATAAAATAAATTAAACTCTGTTAATCAATGTTAAATCTGTAGATGAGATTTATAACTCATTCTGTGGCATTTCTCAGTTTTGTGTTGTAAAAGGAACAACGTTTAATAAAAATAAAAAAAAAAACAATTTGTGTTTCTCTCATTTTTTATTTAAAAAGTTTAAAGAATCGGTTTAGAATCGTAAAATTATACTATAATTTTTCCGATTCCGATACCGATTTCGATACCGATTTTGATACCTCAAAAAGTTCCGATTTTTCCAATTCTCGATTCCGATTAATCGTCCCAACACTAATATATATATATATATATATATATATATATATATATATATATTAGTGGCCTGGCAAGGGCACAGGGGAGACCACAGAAGTAGCGAAACTAAAGCTGGCCTACCAGGACACTATATATACAGTGGTAGGCAAATGTGGTTACAAGAAAAAAGATATAAGCATTTCAATATTCAACTAGTATAGATATATCCATATGTAGATACAACACATTTTGCCAATTTTATGTTCGAAATCTCAGCAACTGTTAATGAAGGTTGGTTGGAAATGTAATGACCTGAATTATGTAGTGGACTATGTGACATTTGCCCTTAAGATCGCACATTATTGCTTATACGAGTGGGGTATCACTTTTCTATATTAATTTAACGTAAAATGAGCACCCACTTTATGGCCACCCTGTCTATAAAGTGGGTGTTAATTTCACGTTTAATTAATATAGAAAAGTGATCCCTCAACATTTTAAATTAATAATTTATTCATATCATTGAGATTACTCGTTTCATGGGATTTTTGTGAGCAGAAAGATACCGCGCCTTTACCAATATTTCAATCATAGTCATTTGTTTTCCTAGTTTTGCATATGAATTACAAAATATCTGATATTTTCATCAAACCTCTGGCGTTGATGAAGGGGAGATAAAAACTTGCTGCAATGGTTTCAAATGATTCGAAATAACAGCAAGCGTAAACTTGATTCCAAACATTTCGCATATGTTATATTTCCCCTCTTTGGTTTTCATACATAAAATAAATGTCACAGTGTATAAGGATTTTTTTATACTGAAGATATTCATAATCGTATCCTATTTCCAAAAAAAGTGGAGATATAACATATGAGAAATATTTAGGGTCAAGTCTCCCCTTGCTGTTATTTTAGTTCATTCGAAACCATAACAGCAAGTTTTAGTCTCCCCTCTATTAAAGCCAGAGGGTTAGAGGAGACAATAATATTTTGTCGTTAAGTTCTCTCCCTCCCCATCAACCATCTGATAGAATCACTGATCCAATAAACGAATGAAGCAATCCTTCTATTAACAGTCCTACTACTGGCACTAACGATAATAATATTTCTACTAACAATCATCCTACAACTAATATAACTCATGATTCCATCCAAAACAATATCCCGACACTCATCGCCCCGACCATTGTTTATCACAATGAACACAATTATGACCATCTCCCCATATTAAATCCCAGTACAAATCAACAAATTAATATAAGGTCCCGAACATCTAGTAAAACACATACGTATATCGGCGCTACTTCAACTTTAATAAAAACAAGAATATCTAACCACACATCTTCTTTTAACAACCAAAATTCTAATAATAAGCAAGGAACTTCTCTAACAACTCGAATAAAAAAAATTAAGTCAGACAAAACTCCCTTCTCAATTAAATGGACTATCCTAAAACAGGTTAAGTCTTACATTCCAGGCTCTAATTTATGTCACCTCTGCACAGCTGAAGCTATAACTATAATTACTTATCCAAAAGTTGCAATATGATAAATATTAAAAACGAACTAATTTCCCATTGCAAACATAAAACCAAATTTAAATATGGCAAATTTGAAAGTACATAGTTCTAACATTAACCCTTAATTAATTTCTTCTTTCTTTTTGTTTTGCAGTCTCCGTTGGAGTGTATGCTTGCGCACATATTTTGTATATCTATTTACCTATGCACATATATATTTTACATTTTTGTATTTCTATTTGATTATATGTTTTATGTGCATTGTACATGTGCTTATGCATATATATCTTTGTGCAGTTTATGCATTATAGCGGAGCCTGTTGGATACCGGCCAATTCTTCCCTCTATCGTTTAATTTTTTATAAAATCTATCACAACTTTAGGTATCCTTCCCAATCTATTAGATAGAGGCACCTCTATATTAAACCCATAGCCCTTAACTTAGAAGCAATTTTTAATTTATGACTACCCATTCCACTCAATTGATTAGCTTCAATCCTATTATTCCTGCTGATAACTTCATCATAACGTCATTACTTGTCTAGTTTAATTTGACCCTTTTTTCCTGCCTTAATTATTGTATAATTGCAACGTCATTTTCTCTGGGTCATTGTGACATTGCCTTTTCTGTTCTAAAAATAGCTCAGTCTCCGCTCAACGTTACTGCCTTCATTTTTCTAATAATCTTCAGTGTTGAAAACCTTCCATTTCCCCAGTCTCCCTACAATTTATCTTTCTTTTTATGATAATATATTGAACTCAATTTTTTTTCTTATACCTATTTGTGAATTATTTCACGGAATTCTGTCTTTTGGATAACCTCGAAATATCTTCTAATAACGGGATGCCTTTGAAGTCATTACATCTGGATACTCCAATTTTACCAGCATTTTTGGATTTTACTGTCCTTGGATCTTCCACTCTTCAATCGAACATCCATTCCTTCTGCTTCATTGTTTTTTTTTCACTTTTAGCAAGTACGCTTTATAGCTCACTTGCAGTTTCATTAAATACTTTTTAAGTAAAACCAGATTCCGCATTTTTGCTAATCCCTCCCCTCTGATGAGAAGGAAAGTATTTCTTTCGAAACCACGACGATTAAGGACAGTCCACTTGTTTTGTATTTCCTTTTTGAAAATTAGATAGGTTTTAAAGGCTTGCTAAAGTGTCTTTAAACATATTTTATTAATTCTTTGTTTATATATATATATATATATATATATATATATAAATATATATATAATAAAATAAAACATGTTTTAACATGTTTTATTAACTGTTTGCTCATATATATATATATATAATAAAATAAAACATGTTTTAACATGTTTTATTAACTGTTTGCTCTTATATATATATATATATATATATATATATATATATATATATACATAAGCATCACCACTTATCAAGGCCAAGAGGCCACTCAAGGATAAGAGTTAAAGAGTGTACAGTAGACATTGGACAATATAGTAATCATTAGTAATGAAAATTTGGTAAATTTGATAACTTATATGGAACGGCTCATCAAGAACTTATTTACGTTAGACTTGAACACAACCATATTGTAGTGAGCCGGAAAGCAGGAAAACGGAAGACAATTCCACAGGCGTGCAGTTCTAAGAAAGAAGCTTTGTCCATGGAATCTACGTTTAGGTTTAGGCACAGATAACGAGTGAGGGGAATTATTGATAGTGTGTACAGCTAGACGAGTGTTTCTTGTGAAAGTTTGGCGAGGGGGGACCATAGATTGAAGCTCAGTTGAACACCTTCCATGATATATATATATATATATATATATATATATATATATATATATATGTATATATATAGTGTATTCCCGAGAATGCCACCCACATGCTAGTTAATAAAATTCACAATTCTTTCTGCAGTCCTGCCTTACTTATTCAAGTTCCGGTAATGAATACGCTTTAGCCACTCAGGAATCTCAAGTTGAGATGAAATTCAAGTAAGAATACGTTTTCCATGTGTACCGGAAGTTTAGCCACGCAGAAAATCACTTATGAACACAAAACAAAGTAAATAAAAAAGACAAGATTGTGTAACATATGTAAACATTGCATTATTACAATGTTTGTGATCACGCATATGAAATTACTCGAACCATTTGCATTCTGCCTACATCATTACACGTCATATTAAATAGACAGTGTTAGCCGACATGGCGACGCGTCCAATTACATTGTACTATTTCTTGATTGTTTCATTTACAATATTGTCTTTAAATGTGATAAATAAGAATACAGTAGAACCCCGGGATACGGCATTAAAAATGACAAAATACAGTACATTATATAATACATATGTATATAATCAAATAACATTATAAATAACACCGTAAGACGGGGGCAAATATTGTAATCTATATCGAAAAAAAACCGTATCCTAAGGCGTTATCATTTTTTTTTTTCAAAACTAACGATGTTACAAACAACATAATGACCTCCCCCTCAGAAATCATTGATGTCTTGGACGTTTTATCGTCTATGCCTATTGTTTATTTCCCTTTGAGCTATGAAAGTTATTTTCCGTGTGATTTTTAAAAAAATTTTCTTCCTTCGAAGATTGTAACGCTGGGTATGGGGCAGCCAAACCAGCTGCCAACATTGCCCTGCTTTTTATTGAAACCAACCGAGAGCTCTTTTTAGTATCCTCATTGTTCCCTTAAATGCAATTGTCTGGATCTATTTTGCACTTGGTTCACCAGGAATATTAGTTAGGTAGGACTTCAGGTTCTTCTTTATAAGCCCTGTGGCACCTATGATAACTGGTATGATTGATATCTCCTTAAGATTCCAGCTTTTTTTCACATCATATATGAAACCTTGGTATTTGGTCGGTTTCTCCCTTTCAGATCTGTTCAGACCTCAATCCGTGAATGGAGATGGTTATGTTTAAGTTGCCATAAATCGAACATGTGGTCCGTTTTCGGGGGGGGGGGGAAAGTTAGGATATTCGATGTATCTTAAATAGTATGTGATTAAACCCTTCGCCCGACTGTATGTTTCGATATAGCAACGTCGAGTAGATACAGTTAGTATATATATATATATATATATATATATATATATATATATATATATATATATATATATATATATATATATATATATGTATATATATATATATATGTCTAGCAGTGTTCTTCAATATGTTTTGCGCATACATCCACTCGAGAAGTATCGAATATCGAAAAAATCCAATCTTAAATATATCATTTCTTCTCTTATCGATAATAACGTCTATATATATATATATATATATATATATATATATATATATATATATATATATATATATGAACAAATGATTAATAAAATATGTTAAAAAACATCTTGAAAAAGAGTTAAAAACATATTTAATTTTAAAAAGGAAGCACAAGATAAGTGGATAGTCCTTAATCCGCGGAGTTTCGAAGAAATACTCTCCTTCTCATCAGAGGGCAGGAATTAGCAAAATGCGGGATCGGATTTTGCATATAAAAGTATTTAATGAAACCACAAGTAAGTCACAGATCTTACTTGGTTAAAAAAAGGGGTGAGGCAAGGGGAATAGGAGGTAAAAGAAAAAATGATAAAAAGATTTCACATGAATGGATAGTCCGGTGAAGGGTAAAAAATCCAAGAATGGTAAAATCCAAACACGGTCGAATTAAAAACTTCCAATCCAACAGGTAAGCTTTTAAAACTAAATATGTTTTTAACTCTTTTTTCAAGATGTTTTTTAACATGTTTTATTTATCATTTGTTCATATTATAAGCTCTATTTCCTTTTCGGTTTTATTGAGCTTTTACATCTGGTTGAGATTACTTTACTTGTAAATATTAACTCTTTAATATTTATAATATATTTTAAGTTTACCATTTTGATTACCTTGGTAAACTTATTGTAATTTATATATATATATATATATATATATATATATATATATATATATATATATATATATATATATATATATTTGAAACCTTCAATTTTAAAATTAAATGGTGAAGTACACCCGGGCTGAATTAGAAGATATTTCGATTTGTAGTCGAATACTCTACCATTGGGCTATATCTCCAGATGACGATAAATCTGTTTTGTTTTTTTTTTTAAATTTTTTGAAGAAGAAATGATTTGTTGAGATTTTATTATTTCCCTTGGCCGGTGTAACGTAGAATATTCTGCTGTAAAAATTCTTCTTTTTATCTATAAGAGAGAAAGATCATTTTTAAGATCGGATTTTTTTCGATCTTCGAAAATGATTTGCTGAGATTTTATTTTATCCGTTGGCTCGTGTAACGTAAAATATTCTCCTGTAAAGATTCTTCTTTTTTATCGATAAGAGAAGAAATGATATATTTAAGATTGGATTTTGAAATTTGCCGTTTCGGAACCTATGAGGAAGGAACTCACATACACGCTTTTTCATCTCTACTGACGAGAAGCATTTAGTTTAGAAATACAATGGCCTAAAAGTTTTTAGTCGCATGCAAGCAACTCTAGAAGTCACTTCGTCGTTCAGTCCGTTGGTCAATCGGTCGGTCTGTCGGTCTGTCCGTAACACTTTTGTGCTTGGCCTTTTTGGTTAAGATCAAAGGTCTGTTGTTAATAGATGCTGTTCTTAGCTTTTTGTTAAGCTATTCTTGGCCTTTTGGCCATGTCCTGGCTTTGGAGCCTCTTCTCCGCAAGCTGAGACATGGGGAGGCAAATTCGGCCCTGCGCGGAATGGCTCTGCCTGGCGGCTCAGCTGCCAAGGTATCCGCGTTCGCCGATGATGTCACGGTCTTCGTGTCGGGCTGCAGAGACATTGAGGTCGTGTCGGAGGCACTCACACAGTATGAAAGAATCACGGGGGCCAAGATAAACCGCAACAAGTCGGTAGGACTGCGATTTGGCACATGGAGTGGCAACGCAAACCTCCCTGCGCCCTTCAGCTGGACAGATGGCCCGGTCCGGATCCTCGGCGTGTGGTTCGGACCGGGTCTCCAGCTTGACAAGAATTGGTTGGAGGTACGGTCAAAGGTGGAGGCTGCAGTCAATTCGTGGCTTCCTAGGAAACTTTCCTTAAAGGGTAGAGCTGAGGCGTGCGCCACTTACGTCTTTCCTCTCATCCTTTACCGACTGGCCGTACTTCCCCTGCCTGCACAACACCTAAAAGCTCTTGTCGAACTCTTGTCCTCGCTCCTTTGGGACAGAGGAAGACACTGGGTGAGCAGACAGGTCTTTATTCAACGTCCGTGTGAGGGAGGCTTGGGAATGCCGGACTTGAAGTGTCATCGAGATGCTGAGAGGCTGGCCTTCCTGAGCCACTATATGCAGGATGACCAACCGTGGCACCCCGTGGTTACTGCCGCCTTCCCCGACCTCGTTCTCGACCCTTCCATCGAGAGCCGTCGCAGGCCGCGGGGAGAATCTGCCTACATGAAAGAGTGCCGAGCCGCGCTAAAACGACTACTAAGGTCCAGTGACCTTGTGACTGCTACCCGTAGGGAACTCCACAGGGATCTAGTGAAGGGGGCCGCCGACGACCCGCTATGCGCGCGTTTGGGGTGGCAGCAGAATGAGATCCGCTCCGCGTGGAGCTGGGCGCCAGGTTCGAGTCATCTGAACAATTCGGAGTTCTCTCTGACCTGGCGATTGGCCCGAAATGCACTTCCACTCAACAACATACAATGCAGTTCTGGGTTTTTTGAGTCGCCTGATTGTCCCCGTTGTGGGACAACGGCCGTAGAAACTACGGATCACGCTTTCTTCGATTGCCGCGAACTCCGCCAGTACTGGTCGTATGTCAGCGGAGTGACGGCTCGCATCGATCCTGAGCATCCTCGCCTAATTACTGTATCCAATGTTGTGGACAACGTGAGGCCGCCGTGGGACCGGGAAAGACAAATGGTCTACGTTACGATCCTGACCGTGGCGAGAATGGTGATTTGAATTCGCGTCTACAAGGTTGCCGGGGGGTGTTGTCTTTTTCTGATCAAGATCTGATCGCGTTCTTTAAACACCAACTAACGGTGAAGATCAGATGTGATAGAAGAAGGCTGCATCGTGCGGCATTTGACAGAAGATGGATACATGTGGCAAGTCTGTGTGTACGAAGAGGAGCCAAATTTGAATACGTGTTCCCCGCCTAGGTGTGGAACGCGCAGTTCTGTAAAGTAAAATTAAACAAGTAGTCTCTCAGCTAGCTGAGTGTGTGTTCCATCCCTCCCCGATTAGGAAGCCTCCAAGATCCCCATCCCCTCTTACCTGCAATTTTTGTTTTCACCCCTTCCTCTAAATTTTACCCATCTTGGAGAAAAAGAAATACAAACTAACCTCCATCCCTTACCCACAAAAATTTCTTTTCTCCATTCACCCCCATCTAGAGGGCATCCCCACCTAGAGACTGACCCGCAGAAGCGAGGTTCCTTTTACAAACCTAGTGGAACGGGCAGTCTATCAACTAGACGGGGTTGGGAGGGTCCTACTAATCACCTTTTGTTTTTTCTTCCCCTGCCCTCCACACAAATGAATTATTGTACCATTTTATTGTTATCTTTTTTGTTTTTACACGTCAATAAAAAATGTTTTAAAAATTGGGAGTTAAGTAGGACGTCCCCAAATATGAAAGGGTGAATGCGGTATTATGGTGAAAGAAGATACTAGCTGGGAGAAACTTTTGACTTTGTTCAGTTCTGGAGTGACAAGGATGACCAACGACCCCCAAAATCCCCCCCTTTTGAGTTGGCCATGTGCCTAAGTTTTTTGTTCATCGTTGATTTTGACTGTATTTTTTTAACATGAATAAAAGATTTAATATCTCAAAGTGTAGTATCTGTTCTTACTTCATGCTGTACTTATGTTTGTAACTTTGGGATATAAAGTGGGGGATCACTTTTCTGTATTAATTTAATGCATAATGACCACCCACTTTACAACCAGTCAGTCTCAAAGCCATTCAAGTCATTCTCCAGATCATTCAAGTTGTTTTTGAAGGATTCCAGTTATTTTTTAAGCATTCAAGTCATTCTTAAGGTCATTCAATTCATCCTTAAGTTCATTAAAGTCATTCTAAGTCATTTATTTTTTTATTTATTTAAGTCATTTCAGCCCATTTTTCGGTCATTTTAGTTTATCTTTAAGAATTTTATGTCAATCCTACATTCACGCATTCATTCATTACTCGAAAGCACGCGACTAATGGCTATCTTTATGTAATCCTTATTGACTTGATAATGCAATAAATCTCCTATGTAACTTTACTCTTTATCTTTTTTAACCTATTCCATTGTTTGCTCCACTTCCAGGTAGAGCTTTTCTTTATCTAGATAGGTTAAACTTACCATTGAAATTGTTACAAGTGAATTATATTACGTATATATATATATATATATATATATATATATATATATATATATATATATATATATATATATATATATATATATATTAGTGTTTGGACGATTAATTGTAATCGATTGCTGTGACGTAACAGCCGTTCCACAATTTATTCTCAGAGGCAAATGCTATTTAAAGTATTAGCTGATTTATTCATAGGCAAATACAATATGTATTATATTAGTGAAAGTGTCGCCATTTTTAATGGTACATGAAAAGACGTATAAAAAAGGAAGTTTTTAGCTCATGTAACGTACGTTTGACGTTTCTTAATTTCACGTACGATTGTTGTGTTCTTTAGATCGACGCCACTGATTAAAATTCCTCTAATTAATACGAAAAGAAATCGCGTATCTTGGAAAGTCATCTCACAGATAATCGGTGGAAGGCTTCACTGGTCTATTTGGCGGCTATCATTTTTATTACTTCTATCCGTTTTTAGTTTTTTCTTTTCCTTTCATCTCTCTTAAATGTAGCACCGTTTTGTGTTAAAGCAATGCTAATTCTCAAATATTTAAAAAGGCAATTAATAGAACAGTGATGGTCAACAAGGACACTCACACATATTATTCGCTCATATGAATTCAAAAGGTACATTATCACTTGGACATAAGAAACCATATCAAACAAGGTACATTATCACTTGGACATAAGGAACCATATCAAACAAGGTACATTATCACTTGGACACAAGGAACCATATCAAACAAGGTACATTATCACTTGGACATAAGGAACCATATCAAACAAGGTACATTATCACTTGGATATAAGGAACCATATCAAACAAGGTACATTATCACTTGGACATAAGGAACCATATCAAACAAGGTACATTATCACTTGGACATAAGGAACCATATCAAACAAGGTACATTATCACTTGGATATAAGGAACCATATCAAACAAGGTACATTATCACTTGGACATAAGGAACCATATCAAACAAGGTACATTATCACTTGGACATAAGGAACCATATACAAACAAGGTACATTATCACTTGGATATAAGGAACCATATCAAACAAGGTACATTATCACTTGGACATAAGGAACCATATCAAACAAGGTACATTATCACTTGGACATAAGGAACCATATCAAACAAGGTACATTATCACTTGGACATAAGGAACCATATACAAACAAGGTACATTATCACTTGGATATAAGGAACCATATAAAACAAGGTACATTATCACTTGGACATAAGGAACCATATCAAACAAGGTACATTATCACTTGGACATAAGGAACCATATACAAACAAGGTACATTATCACTTGGATATAAGGAACCATATCAAACAAGGTACATTATCACTTGGACATAAGGAACCATATCAAACAAGGTACATTATCACTTGGACATAAGGAACCATATCAAACAAGGTACATTATCACTTGGATATAAGGAACCATATAAAACAAGGTACATTATCACTTGGACATAAAGAAACATATCAAACAAGGTACATTATCACTTGGACATAAGGAACCATATACAAAAAAAGGTACATTATCACTTGGATATAAGGAACCATATCAAACAAGGTACATTATCACTTGGATATAAGGAACCATATCAAACAAGGTACATTATCACTTGGATATAAGGAACCATATACAAACAAGGTACATTATCACTTGGACATAAGGAACCATATACAAACAAGGTACATTATCACTTGGATATAAGGAACCATATCAAACAAGGTACATTATCACTTGGACATAAGGAACCATATCAAACAAGGTACATTATCACTTGGACATAAGGAACCATATCAAACAAGGTACATTATCACTTAGACATAAGGAACCATATCAAACAAGGTACATTATCACTTGGACATAAGGAACCATATCAAACAAGGTACATTATCACTTGGATATAAGGAACCATATCAAACAAGGTACATTATCACTTGGACATAAGGAACCATATCAAACAAGGTACATTATCACTTGGACATAAGGAACCATATACAAACAAGGTACATTATCACTTGGATATAAGGAACCATATCAAACAAGGTACATTATCACTTGGACATAAGGAACCATATCAAACAAGGTACATTATCACTTGGACATAAGGAACCATATCAAACAAGGTACATTATCACTTCGATATAAGGAACCATATCAAACAAGGTACATTATCACTTGGACATAAGGAACCATATCAAACAAGGTACATTATCACTTGGACATAAGGAACCATATACAAACAAGGTACATTATCACTTGGATATAAGGAACCATATCAAACAAGGTACATTATCACTTGGACATAAGGAACCATATCAAACAAGGTACATTATCACTTGGATATAAGGAACCATATCAAACAAGGTACATTATCACTTGGACATAAGGAACCATATCAAACAAGGTACATTATCACTTGGACATAAGGAACCATATACAAACAAGGTACATTATCACTTGGATATAAGGAACCATATCAAACAAGGTACATTATCACTTGGACATAAGGAACCATATCAAACAAGGTACATTATCACTTGGACATAAGGAACCATATCAAACAAGGTACATTATCACTTGGATATAAGGAACCATATCAAACAAGGTACATTATCACTTGGACATAAGGAACCATATCAAACAAGGTACATTATCACTTGGACATAAGGAACCATATACAAACAAGGTACATTATCACTTGGATATAAGGAACCATATCAAACAAGGTACATTATCACTTGGATATAAGGAACCATATCAAACAAGGTACATTATCACTTGGATATAAGGAACCATATACAAACAAGGTACATTATCACTTGGACATAAGGAACCATATACAAACAAGGTACATTATCACTTGGATATAAGGAACCATATCAAACAAGGTACATTATCACTTGGACATAAGGAACCATATCAAACAAGGTACATTATCACTTGGACATAAGGAACCATATACAAACAAGGTACATTATCACTTGGATATAAGGAACCATATCAAACAAGGTACATTATCACTTGGACATAAGGAACCATATCAAACAAGGTACATTATCACTTGGACATAAGGAACCATATCAAACAAGGTACATTATCACTTGGATATAAGGAACCATATCAAACAAGGTACATTATCACTTGGACATAAGGAACCATATCAAACAAGGTACATTATCACTTGGACATAAGGAACCATATACAAACAAGGTACATTATCACTTGGATATAAGGAACCATATCAAACAAGGTACATTATCACTTGGACATAAGGAACCATATCAAACAAGGTACATTATCACTTGGACATAAGGAACCATATCAAACAAGGTACATTATCACTTGGACACAAGGAACCATATCAAACAAGGTACATTTTCACTTGGACATAAGGAACCATATCAAACAAGGTACATTATCACTTGGATATAAGGAACCATATCAAACAAGGTACATTATCATTGGACATAAGTAACCATATCAAACAAGGTACATTATCACTTGGACACAAGGAACCATATCAAACAAGGTACATTATCACTTGAACATAAGGAACCATATCAAACAAGGTACATTATCACTTGGATATACGGAACCATATCAAACAAGGTACATTATCACTTGGACACAAGGAACCATATCAAACAAGGTACATTATCACTTGGACATAAGGAACCATATCAAACAAGGTACATTATCACTTGGACATAAGGAAACATATCTAGCAAGGTACCTTGTCACTTTGACATAAGGAACCATATAAAACAAGGTACATTATCACTTGGACATAAGGAACCATATATAACAAGGTAAATTATCACTTTGACATAAGGAACCATATCAAACAAGGTACATTATCACTTGGACATAAGGAACCATATAAAACAAGGTACATTATCACTTTGACATAAGGAACCATATAAAACAAGGTACATTATCACTTTGACATAAGGAACCATATATAACAAGGTAAATTA
Organism: Euprymna scolopes; assembly: GCF_053919585.1. Classification (NCBI taxonomy): domain Eukaryota; kingdom Metazoa; phylum Mollusca; class Cephalopoda; order Sepiida; family Sepiolidae; genus Euprymna; species Euprymna scolopes. The sequence goes on along the minus strand of NC_136500.1, from coordinate 147,744,366 downwards.
TCACTTTGACATAAGGAACCATATAAAACAAGGTACATTATCACTTGGACATAAGGAACCATATATAACAAGGTAAATCATCACTTTGACATAAGGAACCATATAAAACAAGGTACATTATCACTTGGACATAAGGAACCATATAAAACAAGGTACATTATCACTTTGACATAAGGAACCATATAAAACAAGGTACATTATCACTTTGACATAAGGAACCATATATAACAAAGTACATTATCACTTGGACATAAGGAACCATATAAAACAAGGTACATTATCACTTGGACATAAGGAACCATATCAAACAAGGTACATTATCACTTGGACATAAGGAACCATATAAAACAAGGTACATTATCACTTTGACATAAGGAACCATATAAAACAAGGTACATTATCACTTTGACATAAGGAACCATATATAACAAAGTACATTATCACTTGGACATAAGGAACCATATAAAACAAAGTACATTATCACTTGGACATAAGGAACCATATCTAACAAAGTACATTATCACTTGGACATAAGGAACCATATCTAACAAGGTAACTTTTTCACTTGGACATAAGGAACCATATGAAACGAGGTACATTATCACTTGGACATAAGGAACCATATCAAACAAAGTACATTATCACTTGGACATAAGGAAACATATCTAGCAAGGTACCTTGTCACTTTGACATAAGGAACCATATAAAACAAGGTACATTATCACTTGGACATAAGGAACCATATATAACAAGGTAAATTATCACTAGGACATAAGTAACCATATCAAACAAGGTACTGAACTCCAATCTAGAGTCTCTCTTTGTCAATCTTTCACAAAAACACCCGACTAGCTAAAACCACTATATATGATTTCCCCCTGATCTATGCCTAAATTTTCTCTGATCTTAGCCTAAATGTATACGCAGATGACATGAACAAAGCTTCTTTCCCAGAACTGCCTGTCTTTTGAGCACTGTTCCGCTGGCATGCTTCGCGGCTGAATACAACATGGTGATCTTAAAATCTAATGTAAACAAGTTCCTGGTATATCGTCCTGATAAATAATCAAATTCTACCAAATTTATATAATTTACAGTTACTTCACTACCACCTTACGTTCATCAACCCTTGTCCTCGAGTGGCCTTCAGACCTTGATAAGTGGTGCCCTTTAGATAAAAAAAAAATCTACAGAGACGCTGTGTAATGAGTTGAGTAGCGGTATGTGTGTTCGCATTACACTTGGACTTGTGCATGTTAGGGAATTATGCAGTTTCGAGGGAAGAAACTATTAGAAGAGAAGCCTTTCCGGCGTCTAGTGATCTACGTAGTGAAAAGATTGGATTCCGCTGCTTGTTGAGTTAGTTGTGAGTATTTACCTCGAGAGTGGCACAAGTTCTTTTAATTCATCAGAGTACATCCTATTCAAACCATTGCAAAACAGGCACAGGATTCAACATTGCGGTGGTGGGACAGAGGTTAAAGTTTAGTTGATAGTGTGCGTGGAGGCTCTTTTTTAAACCGTGTTTAAGAGTGAGAGACTAGTGACAACAGTACATCAGCCAAACAAGGCACAGTGCCATTTTGACGTAAGGGGCTACTATTTGGGATGAAATTTGCAGGGAAACTATATTGGGAGTTGAGTAGCGAGATGTTTGTTTACATTACACTTGAACTTCTGCATGTCAGTAGTCATAGAAGCAAGAACCTAGGAGGGAAATCTAAAGTTTAGAAGTTCGAGGGAAGAAACTAGTTGCTTTCCCACATCTAGGGGTCTCCTTTGCTGCTTGTCTGGTTAGTCAGAGTTATTTACGTTAACTAGATAAAAGTGCTTGGAATTCGTCGGAACACATTCCATTAAAATATCTATAGAACAGGCACAGGGAAACATTTCGGCAATGGGACAGAGATTGGAGTTTGATTGACAGTGCAGGACCTATTAGGTTGGTGACTCGTTTTTTGAATCTTGTCTACCAGTAAAAAACAAGTGACAGATGAACTAGCAATACTCCATGTGTGGACGAATGGTAGTTTTGTAGAGATATAGGATAATCTCAAGTATGAATAATTTTCTAGCACGGTAGAGGGAGGCCACCTTCTTAGCAACAATCTTGGCAATGTCTTCAATGTATTTCTTCCAAATCATATTGTTCTACACGGCAAAGGAGCCATTTGTGTGTGTGTGGAGGAAGTTGCTTTTGTAAGAGTATACAATGAATAGTTTCATTTCCTTTGTGGTTCAGTCAGAAGATTGCGTGTTCAAATCACACTGGGGGCATCAAAATTTTGAACAGGAAGACTAATTTTTATTTTTGCATTCAAAGCAACTTTATAGGGCCATCTTCATGTACGATTATAGAATGGTTCAACTTGTGGAAGTATTCGATTCTCACAGGAACAATAATTGCACACCAAACCCACAGATTCGAAGGTAGACAAAACACCGCCATCACCCGAGATAATCTATATAACAAAGGCGAAAAGAAGACGAAACGAAACGTTAAAACAAAACAAAATCGCGAAACGAAATAAACAAATGAAAGAATAAATAATAGAAATAAAGAATATTGGAACACAAAGAACCAAATGTAAATATCAGAGACATTCTTGGTTATTTTTGAAAACAAAAAAACTTCAAGTGGAAATCCTTATCTTAATTGTCGTCTGCTTTTACGGAAGCTTTTCCTTTTTTTCTGAATTCCGACAATCGTTTGGCAATGAGAAATTAAAAATGAAATCACGATATTTTGGTCGGCGGGAATGCGAGATATGCGTCACGTGACGCTTTCTCTTAGTTGTTTACCGACCGAAGTCCACCACCTACGCAGGAGGGGGAGAGAGGGATGCAGACGTTTTGAGATATGTTTTAAAATTTGCCTTCTAGATTTTTCTTTTCAGAAAACATTTCAAGTATTTAATATGGGTAAATTTATAATAATAATAATAATAATAATAATAATAATAATAATAATAATAATAATAATAATAATAATAATAATAATAATAATCTGGAACTTTTTCCAATGATCAAAAAGAAACTAGAGACACGAGTTAACAGTACCAGGATCTTCAGCCAGGATATCCAAATGGAATTTGAAATGGAAATGTGCGCTCAACTAGTTATAGGAAAGGGAAAACTGGAGACGATAGAAAGCACGGAACTAATCAATCAAACGGAGATGAGAACACTGGGGGAACAAGACGACTATAAATACCTGGGAGTTTTGGAAGCAGACACCAACAAAGCAACAGAAATGAAAGACAGAATCAGAAAGGAATAACTTAGGAGAACAAGAAAACTCATAGAAACAAAATTGTATGGCAGAAACCTAATAAAAGGTATAAATACATGGGCAGTATCACTAGTAAGATACTCTGGTCCAATCATAGGGTGGACCAAAGAAGAACTGAGGCAGCTCGATCAGAAAACCAGGAAACTCATGATCATGCACAATGCACTACATCCAAAGGACGATATTGACCGACTCTACGTGAAAAGGAAAGAAGGCGGGAGAGGATTGGTTTGCATAATAACTGACATAAAAAAGAACTAGAAAAAAACATAAAGCAAAAAAAAAGACATGAAAAAAGATCAACAAAACAGAAAACAGATACAAAGGATAAAACGAGAAAAGAAAAATGGAAAGAGAAACAACTACACAGATTCATAAGAATGACAAAAGATGAGAATAATGAAAACACCTGGACAAAGTGCGAAAAGGATATGTAAACCGAGGAACTGAATCCCTAATAACTGCAGCACAAGATAACTTTATAAGAACCAACCACATTAATACAAAGATCGACAAAACATAAAAAAGACAGTAAATGCAGATTCTGTGAACAAAGAGACGAAATGATAAACCATATAGTAAGTGAATGCAGCAAACTGGCCAAAAAGGAATACAAAAACGGGCACGACCAAGTGGGGTGGTGGGGGGAACAGTACACTGGAAATTATGTAAACTAGTCACATCTTACTGCGATCATAACCTCTATCTTGAGTCCTGTTCTCTTCCGCCATCTTGAATATACTTTTATTTTCTTTTTAAAAAGGGGGGTATTTTCTCCCAAAATTTATCAAAGTTCCATACCACAAACGGACTTTGTATACACCGGAAATAACAACAATTTGGTTACTAATTAATTATGTAACGAGGTGAGGAATGATAGATGAATAAACAGTTTGATATTTCTCTGCTTGAACAGACCTGTCTATTTGTTTGTTTTTCTTTTCTTTACTCTTGTGATTCCGGTCCTTTCCGCATTGCTTTTGGCTTTTAAAACTTCCATATATTCCTTTACCAGCAATGCCTCAAGAAAACTACCATTTGATATATAAATATATATATATATATATATATATATATATATATATATATATATATATATATATATATATATATATATATATAAAGTTATGAACAGTACATAAGACCCGAGCAAAGCCGGGCTTAACTGATAGTATATATATATATATATATATATATATATATATATATATATATATATATATATATATACACATATATATATATATATATATATTTTTTTTTTATTCGACTTTTTTCTTTTTTTTTTACTATTACTTCGGTGGTCTTAATATTTGCTTTTACAATCTAGGGACATCATTCGTACGCCTGGTAAACGAAAACGATATATATATATATATATACATATATATATATATATATATATATATATATATATATACATATATATATATATATATATATATATATATATATATATATATATATATATCGTTTTCGTTTACCAGGCCACAATATTTTGCCCCCCAAATAGTAAAACGAAAAAAAAAAAAAAAAGAAAAAGTCGAATAAAAACATCATGAGCGAACAACTACTGGGAGTTCAAGAGTAGCGAACGATCGCTGATAGTAGAGTTGAAAATTGTTCGACAGGCTGACACATATAGAAACTTACACGCCCGTGAAGATTATGTTTGAATGAGAAATAAACTATCTTAAATTTTAAAGAACATATAACTTAATTAAACGGCAGGAGTGGAATAACAAAAGAATGTATGCACAAAATAAACTTAACCTTCGGATAACAACACCCGACAGAAAACATTAATAAATACTAACAGAAATAACAAAAAACCATAATAATTAATAATTAATAAATAAACCGATACATAAACAAATACACTAGTATAAAATGTAAGTAAAAAAAATACATCCAGCTTGAAATTAGGTCATTTTCCAACATAAAGAAAATTATCATTATTTATTAACGTGGATTAAATAAAATTTTCTCTCTTAAATTTTGTGCAGATTCCCGAACGACAGAAAGATTTTTGAATTCAACAATACACACTTGAAGGAAGTCAGAAGTCATATCGTCAAAAACGTTGGGAGAATAACGCTTAAGACGAGAACCTAAAAGTCTATAATAATACGAAACTTTACGAATATAGGCCTTGAAACAATCAATAATTATTACTTAAAATACTACAGCATTTATGAATATAGGCCTTGAAACAATCAATAATTATTACTTAAAATACTACGGCATTTAAGTATTTCTTTATCAAAGATGATTTTAAAAAAGTAGTTGATTGTAAATACTTTTAAAGTATTGAAGTCTGTTATACAATAAGTAGGAGAAGTGGACGCTGATTTCAAAATGGCAGACGCACCAAAAATAAAAAAAAAAGAAAAAAGAAAAAAAAGTGGGCTACTAACCATAGATTAACTAACGATATTATTTGTTGAACGTGAGTAAAAAAAAAAAAATCCTTTAATGGTCGTGTGCATACAAGACGTGTAAGAGATATTTTTACATTTACGCCCGAGCCGCCTGATATCGTGGGAATATTAAAAAAAATTTAAACGATTTGTGCGAATTATTTCCCTTATCGGAATTATCTCCCTTATCGGACATGGGAAACTTGCAAAGCAACAACTATTGTGTTTTTAATCAGATGGTTTGAATCAGACGTGCATAGTAGACACCCTCGCACAATACATAACCATAACATACATACATACATACATACATACATACATACATACATACATACATACATACATCCTCACCAAACAAATCTGGTGGGGGAACCAGTTTAGTCGTCGGTGACCCGACCATGAAGCAGGTAGTACTGGGTTACATGGTATCAGTAGTATATGACATGACCTGACCATAACATATATATATATATATATATACATACATACATACATACATACATGCACATATATATATGTGTGTGTATCTATACGTATATATACATATATTGATGCATATAGATGTAAATATTTATGTATATGTGTTTATATGTGTGTATGAGTGAGAGAGAGTGTATGTGCGTGTGTATGTGTGTGTATGTGTATGTGTGTGTGTGTGTGAGAGAGAGAGAGAGAGAGAGAGAGAAAGAGAGAGAGTAGTACACGCGCATAATTTTAGATCATTCTTGTTGAGGTCAGCATCTTACATTTCGTCTGGAATAGATTAAACTTTCAACACGCGTTTAACGTATTGGTCGAGTATATCTTCAATTTTTATCTTTCAGAAACAAAGCATTAAAGAATGCACATGTAATCATGTTGATGCTTTTTACCCACTTCGCATGAAGCTAAACCAAAAATAAAACAAAACAAAGTTGGATCCCTTAGAACCTCTGTATCCCCAAATCATTGATTTAGAAGCGTATCCTCTACATACAAATACATCATTAGCATATACAAAAATTTAATTTAGGGTGTCTAAAATTCAGAAAATCACACACACACACACACACACACACACACACACACACACACACACACACACACATATATACGGGTGACCCACTTAAATGTAGCCTAGAAAATGTAGCAGAGAGAAGGAACATTCCTTTATTGTTTAAATTACCTGTAACCCAGTTTGAATTACCTGTAGTGTTATAAACGGTGCTGGAAGTGCTCCCCGTTGACATCTATGCATTTCTGGACACGTTTAACAACGTTTGCACACACTGCCTGTAGATCTTCTCTGGTGATTCTCCAGATAGCATCGGCAATGTTCTTTAGTTGGTTTAGATTGTGAGAATTATTTGCATAAACTTATGTTTCAAAAGATAAAAAGCATATAAGTCCTTTACTTATTGTTCTCTCTTCCGTAAACATGTAATGAACTCGTGTCAGTGATATTTTTTTTTTTTTTTTTTTTTACAAAGGCATCACCACATTATCAAGGCCCAGAGGCCACTCAAGGATAACGGTTAAAGAGTGTACAGTAGAAGTTGGTCAATATAGTAATCATTAGTAATGAAAATTTGGTAAATTTAATAACTTATATGGAACGGCTCATCAAGAACTTATTTACCTTAGACTTGAACACAACCATATTGTAGTCAGCCGGAAAGCAGGAAAACGGAAGACAATTCCACAGGCGTGCAGTTCTAAGAAAGAAGCTTTGTTCATGGAATCTATGTTTAGGTTTAGGCACAGATAAAGAGTGGGGGAAATTATTGATAGTGTTTACAGCTAGACGAGTGTTTCTTGTGAAAGTTTGGCGAGGGGGGACCATAGATTGAAGCTCAGTTGAACACTGTGAAAGGTATGGCGTGGAGCGCCATTTTGTTGGAAATAATTGCATTTTGTCTTGTGGTGTCAGTTGGTAATAAGAGAAAGATTAGGGAGGTCGGACAACTTTTAAGTGGGTCACCTTGTATATCTATAAAAGTGAGAATGTGTGTGTTTGAGGACAATTTTCGATCTATATATTCGACGAATTTTTGATTCACAGACTTTAAATTTGGTATAAAGGGTATTCAGATACGTGAAATACTTTTTAATCGATTATCATCAGGAAGAAAGGGCTGCCAAGGGGTAAAAAATATTGGTACGTGGTGGGCATCGGATTTTTATCTGTTTGTCAACTTTTTTACAGACTGCGATTGTGAGGTCGTGAAACATGACATCTTCCTTATGTTAAGAATAAATAGGTTTGAAACACACATTTTAAAGACTGTCGTACGTGATTGACCGTCCTTATCTTTTCGTTCCGATTTGGGCTCTGGTATTTTTTGTACTTACAAGAAGTAAAAAAAAAACACACACACAACAAAAAACATAATATTCGTAATGAATATGTCTCAGTTTCTTTCCGTTCACTTTTTTAAGAGGAATTCAACGTTATCTTTAATAGCTACTGTATTTCTATTTTTAATAAATAAGAAATTTGCATTAATGGAAATATTTATGCGTATTTACGACCGGGCAACACCGGGCGGCCTGCTAGTATATATATATATATATATATATATATATATATATATATATATATATATATATATATATATGAAGTTAATGTATTGTATTGAGAACTGTCGATATAGTAATAGATCATCGTATAACGATTAGATCACTGTCTGACTGACGTAAATGAACACTTAAAATTAAGATGTTTAAAATTCAACGTTATTTCAAGCGGTTAATGGTAGCCGAATGGATTAGGTCTCCGCTAATCGAGCCAGAGATGTCTCGTGATGCGGGGTTCGAATCGTTCGACTGGTAGTAATCGTGACACCCTGCACTGAAGATTCCCGAAAGGATGAAACACTAGTGTCTGTAGGTATTTAATTATTATAGTAGAAAATAATTATATATATATATATATATATATATATATACACTATTGCAAGAAAACTTTTCAATTTTCTATTAAAATATAAATATTAATAATACAATGTTCATTTAGATAGCTCGATAGTTCTATCTAATACCAGGGCTAAAATACTTTTATAATATAGCCCTTGACAAGGAACAGACACTGATTTATAAGCTCATCTAAAAACAGTGTACACTTTTGTTAGTTGGTTTTTGTACATATTCTTAGCAATAATACATATTCCACTTATATAAAAATAAAAAATAAAACATATATGAAGAGAACTATAAATTAAAACGGTATATGATACATATATTGTTTTTAAAATATAATTATCCACTGACATGTGTTTCGTCGTCTACGACCCATCAGAGTGACTGAATCTACCGAGATTCGAAATCGGGACCACACGGTAAGGAGCCTAAACTCTTACATACATTATACATATTTACGCATATAAAGTTGAGTTTTTGTCTGACTGACTTTGATATTAAATGCCTATATTTTTTTTTTTTATCTTTTTAAAAATTATTAAAACAAATATTTTAATATACTTAGTCATTAATATGTGAGCGACTTCATAAAGATTAACTAATTTGCATATTTCCTTGGTAAGCGAACTTTCATTAATTAATTATTCATCTCTTCTTGTTTCTTAATGGATGATTGGTTTCATTCAACTATTACGCTCATTCTATTTATGCATATTTTCTATATTGTGCATAATTGCGTAGCACTGAGAATGAAAAAGTTCTAAAACACGCACACGCGCGCACACACAAAGTCCAGTTAGGAGCATTCCAGTGCAAAACCGCGCTACATTGTGGCTGTGGTAACCTACGTTCGCATCCTGGTCCGGCACCATTTGTAATACCATAAGCTCCTGTTTACAACAATCACCGAACCTAACGCAGTGTGCCATCGTTTTCTTCTCCATCTTCTCTTCTCGTTATGTTCAGGCCGTGTTATTGTCTTTCACACTGTGCTTCCTCTTGTTTAGAATGCATTAATACTAAGTTAAGAAAATTAAGTAAATAATTAGTTAATTACTCTCTCTCTCCAATGAGTAATCTCTCTAAATAAAACCTTTAAAACCCCAGGAAGTTTCCCTTGTGTTTTCATACACGAGTAATTCAGCTCGTCTAGCTAAACAAGATGGGACCAAGGGTCAACAACCACGAGGGGGTCACGGTTAGTCATGAATGACGAAAAAAGCGAATATGAAAGAGCAGCACGGATAAACACCCTGTGCAACGTATCTATGAGAAGACTTTGTTTTGTTTTCCTAGTCGCTCACTGGTGAGAACACACATGCGCAAAGGTAATTGACGTAAACAACGATGTGCGAACTGTTTTGTTTAGCGTTGAAAACATGGCATTAGGTCTGTCACGCTTCATTTGAAAGGCCCTATTACAAGAGCCAGCACATTTCTACAAAAATCTCTGTTTATTGACCTGTCGATCCGTCACACATGAGTTTAGAACTAGTAATAGGACAATTCTTCTATTTCTCCCGATTCTGATACAATTACCGATTCCGATTCTAAAATCTCTAAATATTAAGCAATAGAGTTGTGCGTGCGTTTTTTTAAATTGAATTTTAAGATTATCTTAAAACCCGTGTAATATAAATATATATTTTCTCAAACGTAAATACATTTGTAAAAAGTCGGGAATGATTCATATAATTAAGTTTTAATTTAAAATCAAAGATTTATCGTTTTATCATTAGTATCAGTAATGGAAAATTGAGTTTTAAGCAAAAGCAAAAAAACAAAACAAAAAAAAAACAAAAACAAAAAAAACAAAAACAAAAACAAAACAAAAACAACGAATGAAGATACGTTTTTGACATCGAAAAATACGGACAATTTTCAGATTCCGATACCGATTCCGATAGCGATTTTCTCCTACATATATTATTTTCTTAACTTAGTATTAATGATGGCGACCCACGGGCCGAATCTCAAGGCAACATTCACTTAGATTTCCACATTGTCGGGTGTATCTCGTCTGTATTGCTCACAACGAGGGGTTGCCTAGTAACTTCAAAAGTCTCGATTTTTTCGATTTCGATTAATCGTCCCAACACAATTTAAAACAGCATTCTTAGCGTTAATCGCATAGATTAAATTGTTGCAATTGTAACAGAGTGCGTATGAGCGCGTGGAAAGATCAGCATGAGCTATAAGATGACTGGCATGCGAAGATAGCAGCAGAAGCAGAAAAACGCATGTATGCAAATTAAGAAATGTGCGCGAGAAGAAAAAAGGACATCACGTGGTAACGAGATTAAAAGTGCCGTTTAAAAAGATGGACGTGAAAAATCGAAGACGAGAAATGGCTGTCTACGGCCGATGCAGAAAGGAAAAACGCCAACCAGGTGAGATGGACATCTGGCCCCGCGGTGACAGCAAGAGACTTTTAAGCTGATATGGAAACGGGGAGAAAGAAAAACGATATTAAACGACTTATATTTAAAAATAGATTATATTAATTATTTATTTATTATATTAAAATCATAATTATTGCTTATGTTAAGACCATAATTATTACTTATGTTAAATTTATATTATTATAAAATTATATTATTACTTATATAAAAATTATATTATTATAAAATTATATTATTACTTATATTTAATAAATGACTTATATTTAAAAAGAAGGAAAAGCCGGGTCGAATTTATTTACTTTTGTTTATTTGTTTTCGACGGAAACGGGCGGTCTTGGGGGGTCTGAGACAGGTTTGAACTGTAACGAATACGGTCCAAGCGTAATGCCCGGGTTTTTGTAGGTTTTCGTTGAGCAAAAAAAAAATATAGTAGGCAGGTAGACTCGAACCCGTGTCGCGAAGAGGGAAAAAGAGAAAAAAAAAAGGAAGAGTAAGCAGGCTCGAACCCGTAACACGCCAGAGGAAAAAGAGATGAAAAAAAAAAAGTTTTACCGATTTGCCTACTGTGGTTGTGACGTCACGGGTGGTCGAAATAACACCTTTTAAGCAACGTCGTTGCATGACTTGCAAAAAATGTCAGCGAAAAAACCGACTCTCTCTGTGGAAAACTGCCAGTTGAGTTTGAAGGAGAAGCAAAAGAAAGGATTTTTTTTTATTTTTGTGCTGTTTGCTTTTTTCAAACTCCAAACAGCAATGACAATTAGTATTTGATTTTGTCAGCGACTAGAAAACAAATCCACAACGCAATTTTTATCTTTATAAACAAATAGCAGAGCTACCCGGCATTTCCCGGGTCAATAAAACACTCTATATTTCACTTGTCCCGTTTTTTCCACGTCCCTCTCAGCCCATTCCTCTTCCTTGTTTTCATGAAAACACTAATAACGTAAGTCATCTATCTCCACCTTTTTATCATAGACCAACGGGGCAAAAATTTGCACATATTTTTATTCATCATTATCACATTATATGAAGCCAACGATTCTATTATTGACATTGGTTTCCCCGATAATTTTCTAGTTAGAATTCTTTCTAGAAAGACATTGGGTACTTACAGAGGAAGGGGAGTGCACAAGATGTTCAAATCCTAAGTAAAAACGATTCTTGTGTAACTAGATTCGAACTTGGAACATCCAAATCGTCAGTCCGTGTCGTTAACCAGTAGACCAGACCACTCACGCTATCACCTCTCATATTTATGATTAAAAATATGCTATCAGAATAAATCAGCGATTAACTCGAAGGTTTTTCGCTTACCCTTTTGATAAATAGATGCTTATAAAATTATAGGTGCTTATAAAATTATAGATGCTTATAAAATTATAGGTGCTTATAAAATTATAGGTGCTTATAAAATTATAGGTGCTTATAAAATTATGAAATTGACAGCGCGGCTTACAGAAAATCTCAAAAAGCGCCGAAGTTCAGTGATTTTTTTTTCAGAAACACTGGCCATTTAAAAAAAAAATTAATATATAATATTTATGTCTGTACAAAGCTAAGTTAATGTAAAATAAAAAATAAAAACAATTTCAATAAAAAATTGATAAATAAAACAATTTCGATGACAAATAAATTAGAAATAAAAACGTTTTTAAATAAAAAATAAATTGAAAAATAAAAAAATTCAATAAAAATAAATAAAAAAATTTAAATGAAAAAATTAATTGACAAAATGAAAACATTTTCAATAAAATATTAATGGAAAAATAAAAACAGTTTCAATAAAACATTAATGAAAAAGTGGAAACAATTTTAATAAAAATATATTGAAAGATTGACACAATTCCAATGAATAATTTGAAACATAAGAGCAATTAAATAATGAATTGAAGAATGAAAACCATGTAAATGAAAATTTAATGGAACAATGAAAACAATTTCAATGAAAAATTAATTGAAAAAATAAACAAACAATTTCAATTAAAAATAATTGAAAAATAAAAACAATTTCAATGAAAATTTAATTGGAAAATAAAAAAAACAATTTAAATAAAAAATAATTGGAAAATGAAAACAATTTCAATGAAAAATTAATTGAAAAAAATAAACAAACAATTTCAATGAAAACTAATTGAAAATTAAAACAATTTCAATGAAAATTTAATTGGAAAATAAAAAACAATTTCAATGAAAAATAATTTTAAAAAACAAACAATTTCAATGAAAAATTCATTGGAAAATAAAAAACAATTTAAATAAAAAATAATTGGAAAATTAAAACAATGCAAATGAAAATTTAATGGAACAATAAAAAAATAATTGAAAAAAAAACAAACAATTTCAATTAAAAATGATTGAAACATGAAAACAATTTCAATGAAAAATTAATAACATAAGCAAAGAGACCATACAACATATTTCGAAATTGTCATCCATTTTGTCGTTTAGTTCGGTGATATGAAGGGAATTGGCGTGTCAACGTGATTATGCCGTATATGACATTGTGCAAAAAGGAGAGATTTACCATACATACACTTGGAGTTCTATTTAGAGATGCATCAGGTTAGAGTTAATAGTTGACTTTATAAAATACAGAATAAACGCCACTGTGGAACGCATTGCGGAGTGATGGACCGCTATGCATGTCAGTCTATGCGAAGGTCGAAATATTATGAAAACGATGTTTTTATGAAAATGCGTTTTCGGCTAGGAAATATGCCATTTTGTTTTATTTACGAAATTTGGAGATAAAAATGGTAAGTTGTTCCGTCATTATTTATTTCACTTTTTTTTTAAACTACGTTTTTTTTAACCTACTGCATCGACACAAACCAAAATTTTAGTAATAAAAACTATTCAGTGCTTTTTTATTGATCACATTTCTTACATGGATGCAGTAACAACATAACTGTAGGGTCCATTCTCACATGTAAAGAATAGTAGAATACATTTCTGATAGCTTTATGGAAATCGCACCAGACAAGGCGTGAAGCCACTTGATGTAAGGAGGGGACAAAGCCAAAATATGATTATCACAAAGATACCTATTGATCTTAGCCTTGAAAAGACATAGGTTGTACACAAGAGGAAAACAAGGAGCAGGAACAGAGTTCCACAATGTTGCAATTGTTAGAAAGAAGCTGCTGGAATAAGAAGCTGTATTACAATGAGTTGTGAAAACAGTGAAATGATGAAGACCAATAGACCAACGAGTCAAACGAGCTGGGACAAAGGGTGTGTTGTTTTGTTGTTTTTGTTTTACGGCATATCAACCCTTTTCAGGTTATTTAATGGCAAATCCAAAGATTTTGAAGAAAAATTTTTTTAATAGAATATATTTGTTGTTTTCAAGTCGGTTTCTATTTAACCCATAGTTGGGACCCTAAAAGGTGCTACTACTTCGGGTCAGAGTGGACCTGAGAGCAATGGTAATTAAAAGGTGGCTCTACACTCCCCAAAGCCCGCAAGCTGGGGCCTCATCACTGGATATAGTTTAAGGTCATATCCAGGACCAGTGTGGACAAAGGAAGCATGGGAATAGAACAGACAATTCTGAAGAACATGTGCAATAATAGTATTTATAAAAAGATTGAGACTAGCAACATCACGTCTGTGAGAGAGATTGCAGTGAAGAAGAAAAGGGTGGTGCCAATGAAAATACATCTCATAACTACCTGCAAGGCATTGCATGGACGAACCATCAACCGCAGAAGAACTGAACACAGCCATCAGAAGAACGAAGTATATAAAAGCCGTAGGACCAGATAGTATTCCACTGAAAATCTGAAAACATGGCGGACTAAAATAAATAAATTATTGCCGATATTCTACAACATATGGTCAACGACTACAAAAGTTCTCCAGGATTTTATGGATGCCACCATCGTCACGATATGCAAAAGAAAAAGAGAGCGTGTGATGTGGAAATCCGAGGAATTTCGCTTCTATCGCTAGCAGAAAAAAGATTGACCAAAATTCTAAAATTTCGAGTACAGCTCCTGATTGAAGGGTCCTGGATATGACCTAAAACTATATCCGATGGTGAGGCGCCACCTTACGGGCCTTGGGGAGTGTGGAGCCACCCTTTAATTGCCATTGTTCCCAGGTCCACTCTGACCCGGAATGGTAGTACCTGTTAGGGTCCCAACTATGGGTTAAATAGAATCCGACTTAAAAAAAAAAAATATACTCCATTAAAAATCGTTCCTTAAAATAACTAGATTCGGCATTAAATAACTTGAAAAAGGTTGATATGCTGTAAAACAAAAACAACCAACCAACCTGATTGAAGACATTCTTCCTGAGAACCAGTGTGCAATCAGAGCGAACAGATCTACTGATAATATGATATTCACATCTACTATCTCTTATAGTTACATTTGTAGACCGGCAAGGCGTTTGACATGCTTCGCAGAGAAACGCTTTGATAAATATTGAGTCGTTACGGTTGCCCACCAACCTTCATCAGGATGTTTCGGAGCTTTCACGATAGGATTATTACTAATACTGCTATGGCGATGGATGTTAAGAACCATTCAGTGTCAGACACGGTATGAGACAAAGATACGGCCTTGCGCCGACTTTATTAATTATTTTTCTTGCTGCAATTCTAGCAAGCATGCAAGAACATTGTGATCTTTACGTTTGAAAGCCTGAATGCACAGAAATAATCTATATAATTATAAAACTCGAATGATCTTGTAACGGGTGTTGTAACCCAACATCCGGTTTACGATTCCGGTTGCGCATGCGCACATAAACAAATAATCAACTCGACAATAAATAGCAAGCATGCAAGAACATTGTGATCTTTACGTTTGAACAAGAAGTGATGGAGACCCTTTTCAGCTTCAGACGCCTGAAAGCAAAGAAATAATGCACAGAAATAATCTATATAATTCCGGTTGCGCATGCGCACATAAACAAATAATCAACTCGACAATAAAAAGTATTGTTTTACTGTGTACGTTTCAGCGTCCGAATTGTTTTTTTTTCGCGTTTAAATTATCCAAATAAACAATTATTAATACTTTAAAATTAATTGTTAATACTTTCTGTACTTTTTTACATCGTTCATTTCCGTATTACGTTTAAGTTATTTTAACACAATTTTCTTACAAATAAATCTACTTTAATCCGTTGAAAACCATAAGAGCATTTTACAACCTAATATACCTTTCTTAAAAAACATTTTCTTATACACTACCAACCTAAATAAATAACCCAAAATATGTTTTATTTTAATTTGCGTTACAAATAAATTTACTTTTTACGTTTTCAGCGCCACCCCAAGTGTTTTTTTCGCATTTTAATTAAAAGATACATCAAAATTTGAATTTAACTTTAAGTATTATGAAATCTGTTCAGTGCACATTTACCTATAAGTATGACAAACCACTTATAATTTAATGGCTGTAAGTTTTTCTTTTCAAAAATAAACAATTATAAACAGAATGACTCATAAAAATTTATCTATATTCTTTTTTCGTTTTAATATACTTTCATAGAAATGTTTCTGTTATGTCACAAACACTATTCTTTTTACGTCACAAGTGTCACGCTCATACATTAATTCCATAGCTATTATAACATAATGACCCAACGGGTCACGGGTAGTCTAGTATATATATATATATATATATATATATATATATATATATATATATATATATATATATAAATATATAGGTGAATTTAGTTTACAAACAAATGGCTACACATAAGCATACATGTTTCAGCGAAAACCCAGTAAGGGAACCGCTTCGTCAGGCCAAGGACAACTCTGAGTTGTCCTTGGCCTGACGAAGCGATTCCCTTACTGGGTTTTCGCTGAAACATATATATATATATATATATATATATATATATATATATATATATATATATATATATTATTACACTGTTGGTAGAATCTTTTCAATAACTCATAACAACAACACAATATGTCATTCCAAAAGAGTACTCAATGCATGAAACAGAGCAATATATTGATTGTTGGAGAGCTATTGGCTACACATTAGCAAACGTGTTTCAATGACCCCCTAGCAGGGAAAATATATATATATAAAAGCAACACCTTACCCAACTATAAAAAATCGTATTAAAGACTTTTGAGCTTGCTAAGTTTTGAGACATTGTGTTGAACAAAGATGGAGGCGTAGTTCAGATCAGTAACCAAGAAGGCGGCCAAGAATCAAATGCAGTTCGTGGCGTAGTTAACCTGTTAAGTTCTAAAATATGGTAGCAGAGCGTAGTTCAATGCCTCAAAACTTAACACAGCTGATGGATTTTGCACCGGATCTAACGTGTACAGTAACATATCGTGCAGATAGCACGCATAAGAAAGGGCAAGTACTCCATATCATTGTAGCATTTTAAACATTATATATAGTCGCTTACGTAAGCGCGCACTTCCGGTTTCCGAAGCGATCAAGAAACAAATCAACAGTTTTTTTACATACGTGCGCGGTCGCTGATCTTTTAGTCTCCAATCGTCGCTTTTCTGTCTGTCTGTCTGTCTGTCTGTCTGTCTCTCTCTCTCTCTCTCTCTCTCTCTCTCTCTCTCTATATATATATATATATATATATATATATATATATATAGAGAGAGAGAGAGAGATTTTTGTTCCTTAGAAGCGCCGGTTGAGTTTGAATAAAATGAATACGTATTATATACGTTTGAAGCCAAATATATATATATATGAGAATTCTGGATCAAATTAATAAACACATAATGTTCAATATATATATATATATATATATATATATATATATATATATATATATATATATATATATAGTAATTTATAAAATATATATGGCGATTAAGCTACACTGAATATTCTGCGTTTCATCCAACTATAGGATTCGTCAGGCTTAACGAATCCTATAGTTGGATGAAACGCAGAATATTCAGTGTAGCTTAATCGCCATATATATTTTATAAATTACTAACTAGCTCTACCTACGTATTGAGCACTTTTGAAGTAAATACTTAAAGTTTACGCATAAATCTATACTTTCGTATATTAAATTTATGTGAATAAATGAAGTAGTTATATATATATATATATGTATATATATATATATATATATATATATATATATATATATATATATCAGAATTCTGGATTAAATTAATAAAACACACATAATTATTGAACGCAAAACAATTCACTTAGGTCCCGTTAAAACATTTTAGTTTGTTGGTGAAGATTGATGCTCTCCGAGTGCTATTAGTTTAATTTTTTTATTTTTATATTTCATACTTTTGTTTTAATAAATAACGATTTTATGACACTGCGTTTTGAAAAAAATTGACATGAGAGAATATATATGTACACACACATGTATATATGTATACATATGTATGCACACATATAAATGCTTATAAATAAAAATATGCATGCGTACATACACACATATATATATATGCATATACATATATATGTGCACTTGACAGCTTAAAATAACATTAGATATTTGAATTTGACACAAGTGATTTACTAATAAAATAGCGTGTCAAAGCTGTCACTTTCAACATACTTTCATGTCATGTCAACGTTTATATATTTATGTATGTGTGTTTATGTGTGTGTGTTTGTGTGTCTGTGTGTGTACATGTACGTGTGTAGACGTGGATGCGTGTGTGCGCAAACCTGCATGCATCACTGTAAATATATCTGTGCAACCGTGTGCTTATGCTTGAATTCCTGCTTTGATGGATCTATAGATAGCGAAACATACCTCTTTAAAATGCTTTCAAGCGTAGTTATCATTAACGACTGGTTTTAATGCTTGTTTAGGGCTTCACAACATCATACCAGCTACACCAGAAACCATTCCACCATTTGATCATAAAAAACCGCTCACGTCAAAAGCAACGCCTTACCCAACTATAGAAGATCGTCCTAAAGATGTACGACTTTTAAGCTGGCTGAATTTTGCGCCGGATCTCCTGGAGATATAACGTGCACAGTTACATAATATCGTGCAGATGCCACACGCAAGAAGCAGCAATTATCTCATACGAGAAACTCGAAGATGCTTTATCCCATTGTAGCATTTTAAACGTCATACAAAAATAAAGCAGATGGTCGTTTACGTAAACGCGTACTTCTTGTGCGGTTTCGCCAGTTAGCGATCAAGAAAACAAATCAAGTCTTTTTACATACGTGCGCGGTCGCTGGTATTTTATTCTCTGATCGTTGCTTTGAAATGGATGGAAACACAATGAAAATTTGTTTTCAAATGTTTTATTTAGAGGATGCTTGTTCATCGGATGAGATACCAATACCTAATTCTAATTTTTGTTTTTATAATTTAGTCTGAAGATAGCCAAACACAGGCAGAGTCTCTAGGCAACATTCATTTAGATTCTTTCTACATTTTTCAGGTGAATGTCGTACCCCGACTGACTAGAAGTCTTTCTATGTCATATCATTCGACACCTGCAGTTTTAGCGCGTTTGGTCTCGGGAGATAACCATTAACCCCAATCCGCTTTAATTGCGCTAGGTCTATTTCCGTTTGCCGCGATGACCATAATTACATGTACTAACCCTAATCTTAACCCTCGCCGACTTTGAATATGTGAGGTGGCATGGTGTTCTATTTCTGTTTGATGACAACTGAAAACCGGCTTTCTTTTCTTTTTTTTGTTTTTGAAGACCACCTACTAGTTGGCCAGTTGTGTACAAATCCCAAGAGGGATAGGAGCCTTCTATCATGTCTAAAAGTGATACAGTGTTCAACGAGAGAGACCGGAGATGCGCCACTGTACAACTCATGCTCTCTACCGATCCAAGTTATGACAACAGAACCATTGTCAGCACCATCAAAATGCATCGCTGGATTGCTACGAATAACGGACGTTCCCAGGGTGATTAAACAAAGTTTCCGATCACGGTTATGGTCTTTGGGATGGTTTAAAGTGAGTGTCACATTATGACACTTCACATCTTCGAAGTCGGCTTGAAAGTCAACACCAAAGTGTACCTGGGTGTGCTAAAAAATGTGGTGATCCCTTGGTGCAATCAGGTGGCTATTAACAGCTACTGGGTGTGGCAGCAGGACTCAGCGCTGGCCCACAAGTTCAAAGAGACCCAGGCTTGGCTTCAGAAGGAGTGCAACGACTTTGTACTCTTCTCTCACTGGTCTCCTCCTCCCTGACCGGAACCCGCTGGATCACTTCATTTGATCATATGTCGAGAATATCGCTAGTATGAATTCCCACAACACCAAAGCCAGCCTAATCGCTGCCATCCGCTGAACTCCCAACGGCTCTTGTGGAAAAGGCATGCTCCTAGTTCTGGACACGTATAGAGGCTGAAGGCGGCTACATTGAATAGATCTACTACATATACAAGTGACCTGAATTAATTTTTCCAATAAGAGTTATAAAATAAAGCTGCAGTGTCGTTTTTTAAGGGCGACACTTTTATCGTTCTACCCTGTATTTACGTCAAATCTTCATTGTTGTAATAATCTTTATAAAAAAGTGACTTTGAAACTTGATATATAGGGTATTCAAAACCGTGAAAAAAACTCGATTGTATCTTTTAGCCGATAAAATAGCTGCTAAGAGGAGTAAATTGAAAACTTGGATCTTGGCAATCGTAACTCAATACAAATACACATGCGTTAAACTGCGCCAATTTTTAAAGTTGTGATATCCATTTCTCTTTAGCCATATGGTAGTTAATACCGCTGGAGAGCTAAATATTCTGATTTCGATTCTAGCTGATGGCGCCTAAGCTATATCTTTTAACAACTTTTGAAATCACTTATATATTGGGTACAATATAATAATAAATAAAGAATTTGCTCCATCTTTATATTAATATCGTAAGTCACTTCGGGCGTTAACATCCTGTGCTTACCTACAGACGTAAATGGAATCTCTCGACCACATTTTATTAACTAAATTGGTGCCGATGCAAGGCATAAACCTAGCCATATTCTGATTGGCTGAGAAGAACGCATGCCAGCAATCTCGCAAAACAACCAAAACGTAAAAACAATATGGCGGATATATCTTACAATTCAAACATGATTTTCAATAACAGAAAAAAAAAACAACAACCGTCAAATTTACATTAAAAACATTGGGTTACAATTTACAGGTATGATGTTACAGAGTCTTAGCTTTGTACGACAGCTAAGTCTCTCTCTCGGTTCAAAATGTCGAGATCCAGCAACAAGCAAGAGCAAAATAGCCAGCAACAAATTAAACTACAGACCAGCTTAATGCGGGTACTGGTCTTCCGCTTTATGGTTTTTTAAATCAGAGATTTGCTTCTCCTAGAAAGGTTGCCTTCACCACGGCTCACGGGAGCCCTCTCTACCCCAATACACATATACACACACAGAAATATACACGGTGCTAGTTGGCCGTTGATCCAGAAAAAAGAGTTCATTCGCCCTTTGAAAGGTCTTGTTTTTAATCCTTCAGTGAGACTAGCCGCCCGCCTCACCAAACAAGTCTGGTGGGGGAACCAGTTTAGTCGCCGGTGACCCGACCATGAGGAAGTTAGTATGTCAGGTCATGTCATATGCTACTGGTACCATGTATATATATATATAGTGTTATAATGGAATAATTCCAGGAGGAAATCCGGGTATGAGAGCTCAATGTGGTAAACAGAGCAATAACATAAAAATATAACACGGAAATTACATTACGTATTGCATCGACAATTATGTAATTTCCGTGTTATATATATATATATATATATATATATATATATATATATATATATATATATATATATATATAGACTTGTTTGTAATATACTTAATTTTACTGGGTTCGTATAATTCAGTAAATTTTCATATACCAATGAATTTTAAGCCAAAAAGAGATGACTTAAAATGTAAGCTAAATTATCATATTACATAATTGAGCATTAATATATTGTATTAACAAAATCAAGACTTCAAAAAAAAAAAAAAAAAAAGAAAAAAAGGGAATTGATAGTAACAAAAAGTGTATTTCATTGTAAGTTACAATTGTTTCAATACCAGTTGGACAATTTCAAGCATTATCTTCACAGAATTGAATTGGTGACGGCGAATTATTCCATTTTCATAGCGCTATTTGATCTTACTTAAGCTATTGTTTGCATCACTACTATTGGATGATGATGATGATGATGATGATGATGATGATAGAAGAAGTCAAGTAGAAAAAGAAACAAACGAACCGAAGAAGAAGAATACGAAGAAAAAGAAGAAACATGAAGAAGAAAATGAATGCGAAGAAAAAAAAAAAAAGGGAAAAAGAAAATAAAAAAAAATATGGGAGAAAGGAACTCACGTGTATAATTAACCTGACCTTTAGTGTATACCTTCACAATGGTTGCATTGTATCAACTGCTTAAGCGGATTGACCGATTCCAGCGGGTTCCGCTCTCCCCTCTAAACCCTCAGTATAATCATCAAGCCGAGTCAGTTACATCAAACAAAAATATGTCAGTTACACAGATTCCTTTGTCAATATGTTTTTCTTTTTTTTTTGTTTAGTAATTACAAATTAACCTACTGATCGTATCCAACATTTTGACGTTTATCAATAAAAATATGTGATTGTTCAATTGTTAATAATAATATGCTGAAATGGCATGAATAGAAATTAGAAACACGTGCACAAACACATTAATTAAGATGCCGTAAATGGACTTGCATAGTTACATTAGAAATTACAGGGTGGAACAATAAAAGTGTCGCCCTAGAAAAACGAATTTTTTTTCCATTTTCGTCTGATGAAAACCGTTTTTTTTTGTTGTTGTCGACCATTTACTAGTTGGCCAGTTGTGTACAAATCCCTAAACTCATGCTTTCTAACGATCGGATTTATGACAAAAGGACTATCGCCATCACCCTCAAAATGCAAATCCGCATGGTTTAACGCTTGAAGGCACAGATCAACTAAGTTTCCGGCCACGGTTATGGTCTTTGGTGTGGTTTCAAGAGGGCCTCAGTATGCCACCTCACTTCACATAGGATGTGAGAAAGAGTGTGGTGATCCCCTGATGCAACCAGGTGGCCGCTGGCGGCAGGACTCAGCGCCGGCCCACACGTCTAAAGAAACCTAAGCTGAGCTTCAGGAGGAGTGCTACGACTTTGTAACCTTTTCACTGGCTCTCCCTCCTGAATCCGCTGGACTACTTCACTTGATCATACGTTAAGAACATCCCCAACATGACCTCTCACAAGACTAAAGCCCGCCTGATCGCCGCAATCCGTTGAGTATTCATCGATATCCTGCCAATGCTTGTGGAAAAGACATGCTCCTAGTTCCGGACCCGTATCGGGGCGGTGATGGAGGCTGAAGGCGGGTAAATTGAATTTACATCAGCTCTACAACATAATCAAGTTACGTGAATTATATAATTTTTTCTTAGGGAAATACATTTATTGTTTCACTCTGTATACAAGAATTGTGACGACAAACTGAGACTGCAGGCGTTCACTTTTCCTTTTCTCTCGTTTTGTGAAACTTAAGGAATAATACTTAGATGATATTGCGTCGGTAGTTAACTTCTAATGGAAATCAACACTTTGTAAAGAATGTGTCTTGATGAACTCATAGCACTTGTGCTCCCCCCTCGACATATATAACCCCAAACATTTTAATCTAATAGTTTATTTCTTCAGACTGCTAGACTTTAGAATTCCCTCCCTGTTTCCTGCTTCTCTGACTGTATTAAGATGCAGAAGTTTAAATTTTGGTACTTTTGCAGTATTTGAACCAGACGACTCTAAGCATCCGCTCTGCTTTATCCGGAGGATGACGTCAACTGCTCGGGTTTGCCTGTAATCTACCGTAAAACGCCGATCAGTCAATCACAATGAATGTCAACGAGCAGGCGACTTTCGAATAAATATTGAAAGAGAAATAAACACAATTAGATGATGGAGACTAACAACACTATGAATTTAGCAATGTTAGACAAACAACTGCAGACGCCTGAAAAAGTAAGTTTTTTATTTGTTAAAATAAGAAATTAACTGAATCTCCTAAAGAATTGCATTACATGGGGCGATTAATGCATTATTGCAGAGAAATGCTCCATAATCGACGAATGTGGCTGTAAATTCCTAAATACTTTCTTTGTCAATAAAAATGAAATGAAAAAAGTTTTAAGAAATAAATTAAAAATAGACTCTTTCTTACGATTTTCTTTGATAAATAAGTAAACAGTTTTGGCAATTGAATCTTTTGAAAACTTTTTCTTGCAATTTTCGTCGAAATAAAATAAAAACGTTTTAATAATTGAATCTTTTAAAACCTTTTCTTACAATTTTCTTTGAAAAAAGTAAAAAAAGTTTTAATCGAATATTTTAAAACCTTTTCTTACAATTGTTTTTGAAAAAAGTATAAATGTTTTAACAATTGAATATTTTTAAAACCTTTTCTTACAATTTTCTTTAAAAATAGTTTCAACAATTGCTTATATTAAACCTTTCAGCGTTTTCTTTTAAAAAGTAGAAAAGTTTTAACAATTGAATCTTTTTAAAATCTTTTCTTGCAATTTTTTTGAAAAAAGTAAAAAAAAAAGTTTTAACAATCGAATATTTTAAAACCTTTTCTGACAGTTTTTTGAAAAAAAGTATAAATGTTTTAACAACTGAATCTTTTTAAAACCGTTTCTTAACATTTTCTTTAAAAATAGTTTCAACAATTGCTTATATTAAACCTTTTCTTAGCATTTTTTTTGAAAAAAAAGTAGAAAAGTTTTAACAATTGAATATTTAAGAACGTTTTCTTACAACTTTCTTTGAAATAAAATAAAAAACTTTAAACAATTGAATACTTTAATAAACTTTTCTTACAATTTTCTTTAAAAAAAGTAAAAAGTTTTAACAACTGAATATTTTAAAACTTTACAATTTTCTTTAAAAAAAAGTAAAAAGTTTTAATAATTGAATATTTTAAAACCTTACAATTTTCTTTAAAAAAAAGTAAAAAAGTTTTAACAATTGAATATTTTAAAACCTTACAATTTTCTTAAAAAAAAGCAAAAAGTTTTTACTATGGAATCTTTTTAAAAACGTTTTCTTATAATTTTCTTTGAAAAAAGAAACAAAAACCATTTTGAACAAATAACATATAAAAATGTTTTATATGAACAGACATCTCGCTGCTCAACGCTCTGAAGTCCCCAGTTAAACACAATCCAAATAGTAGTCCTCTACCTTCCAAATGATTATATACCGTGTGTGAAAAGGAGTAAAAAAGGAAATGTTAAGTTGATCGGTGCACATCTAATCTAATATATAAATGGCTATATGTCTGTCTGCCTGTCCGTCTCCACACTTTCAAACTCTATCTCCTCCGAAACTAAAAGTCGCAGAGTGGTGAGAATTGAACCTTCTACCCCAAGAATTATGTAACTTTACAACTTATCTAGAAAAATTCAGTAACATAGTATTGCATGACTTTCTAATTGGTTTGGTTCTGTTATTGACGTTGGTGTTCTCCATTCGTTCTAAAATCATATAGTAGTAGTCGTAGTAGTAGTAGTAGTAGTAGTAGTAGCAGCAGTAGTAGTTCGTCTGTCGGAACGACAAAGACCATTTGATCATTCTGGGGATATCATCAGTTTTTTTTTCTTTTGTAAGAAAAGTTTTTGAAAACATCTCTTGTTTTTATTTGTGTTCCGACCCGATGAAATGCATATTATTTTGATTATTTCTCCAATTTTCAGACGAGATTTGGAAAAAAGGGGTTCCATGACACAAGAAGTATTAGATATAGCAGAGCAACGCCGAAGGTATTGCTAGTCGACGATTATTATGATTGTTGTAACATTTATAAAATAGTATGCTATCATAGCAAAATAAATATTTACAGAGAAAATTATTTATGTTAAGAAGTTTAATAGATTAAGGAATGGAGAACATAGACAATAATTTAAAATAGGTTGACCTCTAGAGTCTGACGTCATCTTACGTAGAGGTTATTTTAATGTGACATGGACTTTAAGTAGTTTTGAGAAAATATACGATGATTTGAGCGGTCAGAGATCGGAAACGAGAGAGAGAAAGAGAGAGAGAGAGAAAGAGAAAGAGAGAGAGAGAGAGAGAGAGAGAGAGAGAGAGAGAGAGAGAGAGAGAGAGAGCAGTGGCAGTCAAGGATCGGGAGTGAGAAAAAGAAATCGGAAATAAAAGTTGATGAAAAGACAACCCGAGATTTGTTGATTCATTGGGATGAATCTTCTTTGCAGCTTTTCCCAAGAATCTGTCTCGTCTCAAACAAGATTAGGGACGGACCAGGGATATTTCTCCGATTGGTCCAATGTTACAACCCCAGATAACTGTTATTTGCCCATTTTGTTATTTGTCCATTGTTGAAATATATCATAATTTTCATACCACTAGACAATACATGAAGTAGACACATGTACATATACACCCCCCGACAATACAACATAAGGTTGATAGTCTACATTGGTCATTCGTGCATCTCCAAGTGTTTTTCGCTATATTCCGGCGGTTTACATAAGCTGTCGAAATGCCGAGGCAACATTCAAAGAAAAACAGGTCATTCTCTTCATCTTGCATAAGTATCAAGTGTCTTTCTTGGTGATTTGATTGGCCAGGACGGGGTCCACTTGGCCAATTATATGCAACGTCGTTATTTTGTAACAATGACTTTTGCTATTGTGTAAAAATGGCTTTTGCGGCTAGGCTTTTTTAGGTTTTTACCTTAATGTCATTTCTGGTCGCCTTTGCTCAACTGGAAAAATGAAAAACAAGAAAATGGGATGAAAACAAAAATAAAACAAAAGAACAAACAAACAAAAATGGACGACAACGAAAATGTTGTGAAGTAACTTTATTTTTTTTATTATTTTTTCATTGTTTTCTTTTATCGCTTAAAAGTTTCATTTTTTTTCCATTTAAGAGTCTAAATTTGGTAAGTGGTTCCCATTATTCATT
Source organism: Euprymna scolopes (assembly GCF_053919585.1). NCBI lineage: Eukaryota > Metazoa > Mollusca > Cephalopoda > Sepiida > Sepiolidae > Euprymna > Euprymna scolopes. The sequence goes on along the minus strand of NC_136500.1, from coordinate 147,717,407 downwards.
TTTGTTCGTCTTGATTTTAACTCATTATTCTTGGCAATATGTTTTCAATCTTTTAGTCCTGTCGCGTTTTATGTGTCCACCCTGCCCTCTTTTTTTTTTTTTAAAGAACTATACTAATTTCCGCCACCCCCTTTAGTTTTGTTATATCTTTCAATTTAAAAATGGTTTTGTTTGATAATTGTTTCTTTTTCTTTCCCTGTTTTTCTCTTTATTCTATCTTTTATTTCTACTTCTCATTCTTATACTCTTGTTATTTCTTTTCTCCTTATATGGCGTTGTCCCAATCTCTCAGAGATGTCGGTTCTCATAAGCGTTAAAATCATACTTGAAATTTAAGAAAAAAGATTTTGGCCAGAGATTCTACCATGGTCTGAACTATATATTAAAAACTGTATCTACGTAGTCTGCCTGGGAAGCAATAAAATTGATGGCGTAAAAATGCACATCGTAAACTTGCTAGCATTGCCACAGCGCCATTAATGATGTCGCATTTGCGCATTCTTAGATTGTCTGAAAATATACGAATACTAGCTGAAGTAACCGCTCCAAGACGAATTCATTAAACAGAAGCATGCATGGAACTTTCAGTAAATACAAACGGACCATTGTGATACTATCGACGTTTCCTTAAATATTAGAAAGTAAAAATGAGGAAAACATATAACAAAATAAAAAGAGGAAATAAGTTTAACAGCAAAACAATAGAGAGGAAGTTGTTTACCAAGGTATACAAAAGAAATCTGAATAGGATTGTTAATCAAGGTGAGACGAATAAAATACCATGTAACGCTGTTTTCTCTAATCGGCAGTCGCTCTCAATCCACGGCACCAGACACAACTTGCTCGTCTGTCAGCATGTTTTTCAAAGGCTTTTACCCTTTGAAAAACAAGGCTGGCATACTTGCTCAGCCTAACTTCCCAATTGCCACGCATCTTTTCCTTTTCTTTTCTTTTTTCTCTTCCTTCCTTCCGATCTCTATGTCTATATATGTATTCCATTCCGTAACATTGCGATAACGTCACAGCTTAAATGCTGACTCGGCACCTGAGTCGTTATTGAATGGCGGACCCAGACTACGTTGCAACCAGATATAAATGTTGATATATTTAGGAAGTTTAAGAAGTGGCAATGAATTTTGCGAGAGTTACGACGGTTAAGAACAGCTTACATACAGTCTTGGGTTTTCGATAGTTGACGACAGTTGCCAGTTAGACACTGTTAAAGGCAGTTTGTAACTTGTACTAGATCGAGATTTTAGGAGATCAATAAGCTAACATTAGCTGACGAACATGACCTTGATAGAACATATATGTGGAGCTTAGCGCGTAGAGGGTCGATGGTGTCACACACACACACACCTAGGATACACCTGCTAATCACAGATTACACATCTCACAGCACTGACATGCAGTTAAGAAAGTTTTTAATCCTTATGTCAATGCTTTCAATCAACAGTTCCCAACTCTAAAACCTATCAACAGTACACAGAAGCAATTATTCATTATTATTATTATTATTATTATTATTATTATTATTATTATTATTATTATTATTATTATTATTATTATTATATCACTATTAAACGATTCGTGCATACAAAAAAGAAAATAAATAAAAACAATACAAATCTACAATCCACTATTTTACTGATTAATCTTAGTTGAATATCCAGAAATAAATATACAATATTTATTTTATTAAATAATTTTCCAACCACTTCCAATTTCACATTTGTTAAGTGATTGAAAAATGTACAAGCTTTGAGCAAAGACATTTAAAACCAACATTCCCTTTCTATCAGACTCAAAACTACAGAGAAAAGAGCTTACAACAACGCTCATTTCTTTCTTAACTTAAGTGTTACCCAAATTGTTGTTTGAATTGTTTTCACTTATGATTATGTATCTGGTGAAATAAATTCAAGATTTTCCTATTGCTTGGATCATTGCTCAAATTTGAAAATTATTATCTGATGTTTTAAGAAGGTTCTGTCTTTTAGAGCAAGGGACGTAACTATTAACACATATAGTAAAACGCAGAAGTTCGGGGCCACTTCCATTATCTTCCCCGAAGAATTTCATACATATTACTAGTAGGCCGCACGACATAAGTTCCTCGTAAAGTACACTTAAATACGATATTTAATTTATGTAGATTTCGCATTTATATATTATTAAAGCCAATCCTCTACTAATTGTTATATAGCACTCAGTATAGTAAAAAACAAACAAACAAAAAAGAAAAAAAATGAAAAGAAACTGTTTTTTTTTTCTAAGCAGTTCATTTCTTATAAGTAAAAAAAATACTGGAGTTCAGATCGAGACCGAAGCCTAAAGACAGTGACTGAAGTACGATAACCATTTGACCGGCTTGACACGTATTTACAAATCGTTCTCAAACCTACTTATTCTTAACATAAGTTTTCCATCATTGCTAATACATGATTGCAGACGTTCACAAAAGTTTTCAATAATTTGATGGATCATTTCCGGTGGAATAGCAGCAATTTCAGAACAAATAGCCCGTGTTAATTCTTCAAGAGACCGAAGAAAAAAATTTAAATAATTAAATAAAGAAAATACTGTATTATTTTATTTTTAAATATACAGAGAATGCTATTTTATTTCATCCCGTCTTAAATATTACATCGGCCAAATGTTTCCCATCACACGATTATAGACGTTCGCGAATGTTTTCAATAACTCCATGAAGCAATTTAAGAAGAGATAGCTTGTTTTAATTCTTCAAGTGATCAGGGGCGATGGCTGAATACTTTGGCCTTCAAATGTCCTCACAGATAATATCGTCACGTAAAGAAGTCCAAGGATTCGGGAACATTTAAAAATGAAGATACATAAATAGATATTAAAATTTTTTTCCCTAATTATGAGAAAATAGCATTCAAAGTACATTTAAAAATAATTTATTTTCTTTATTTAATTGTTATTCAATTTTTTTATTTTGATCTACAAATGTGTCAAATTATTTGGGGACACCATGATATATATATATATATATATATATATATATATATATATATATATATATATATATATATATATATATATATATATTGGCATTTCAGCCCGGCGTTGCCCGGATGTTTGAAGGTGTATGTTAAGCCAAAAAAAAAAAAAAAAGAAAAAAAAAACCGGAAAAGCGGTCAATTTTTTTTTTTACATTTGATCCCTATTATGACCCCTTAACATCTATTGGTTTGGGGTTAAATCGAGTTATTTTATTATACCATCCCTATTTAAGTTAAAACATACTTATGAAAGTATTATTATGTACATCTATATCAAAAACACTTGTAAACGCTTTTTTTAATTTTAAAATTTCATATTTCCACAATTTTTATGAACCACCGTCTTGCCAGATCAAACATACTCATTCCTGTGTCTCGATACATCTTCTATCATTATGTGCAATCAGCTTTTTAAAACAGTCAACAATATAGGAGCCTATTCGTGACCACACACACACACACACACACACACACACACACGCACACACACACACACACACACACACACACACACACACACACACACACACACACACATTCAGCTTTATATTATATATATATATATTTTTATATATTATATATATATCTATATATCTATAAAAGTGAAAGTATCTGTGTGTGTGTGTGTCTGTGTGTGTACATTTCTATACGCAATAACTAGGTCAATTTTAAGTCTACAGACTCGAAATTTGATATACAGGGTGCTGAGATTTGGGAAACGATGTGATCGGTTTTCGGCCAGATTTGAGCCCAAAACAGTAAATGTTAAGGGGTCATAATAGGGGACAAAGTTAAAAAAATGTACCGTTTTTTTTTTTTTGCTTAACATACACCTCCAAATACATGGGTAACGCCGGGCCGAAATGCTAGTATATCTATAAAAGTCAACGTGTCTGTGTGTATGTGTGTGTGTCTGTCTGTCTGTCTGTGTGTCTGTGTACATTTTCCTACGCAATAACTCTGTCAATGTTTAGTCTACAGGCGCGATATTTGATATACATAGTACTGAGATTTGGGAAAATCGATATGATCGGTTTTCGACCAGAAATTTGGCGATTAAGAGGTCAAGGTGCAAGGATTTGACTTTTGAGAACTCTACCAAACTCCTCCGACAATTTAGGGTTGAAAGATTTGAAATTTTAAATATAGGTTCCTTGGACATGGATTTAACTTAATAACGTACTTTGAGCCCAAAACAATAAATTTTAAGGGGTCATAATAGGGGTCAAAGTTTTAAAAAATTGAGCGCTTTTTTTTGGCTCAACATAAACCTCCAAACACCCGGACAACACCGGGCTGAAATGCTAGTATATCTATAAAAGTGACAGTGTCTGTCTGTCTGTGTACATTTTCCTACGCAATAACTCTGTCAATTTTTAGTCTACAGACTTGAAATTTGATAGACAGGGTACTGAGATTTGGGAAAATCTATGTGATCGGTTGTCGGCCAGAAATTTCGCGATTAAGGGGTCAAAGTTCAACGATTTGACATTTGAGAACTCTACCAAACTCCTCCGACAATTTGGGGTCTAAACACTTAAAATTTTAGATATAGGTTCCTTTAACATGGATCTAACTTAATAAGTCGACTTGAGCCCAAACCAATAAATTTTAAGGGGTCATAATAGGGGTTAAAGTTAAAAAAAAAATTGACCGTTTTTTTTTGTTTTGCTCAACATACACCTCCAAACACCCGGGTAACGCCGGGTTGAAATGCTACTATATATATATATATATATATATATATATATATATATATATATATATATATATATATATATATATATGATGGACTCTCCCGTCGATTTTGACGTATGAGGTTCAGACAACCCATAAATCTAAAACTCATTTATGTTTTTGCCTCTGATGACTTTTTAATCCAGCAAGGGACTTGCAGACAAGGCCACAAATATAACATGAATGTGGATTTAACGCTGCAGATATTGGTTCGGCTGCTAGTCGTTTTGCTCTTACTCTTTTTCCTTTCAGTTGCCTTAAGCTTTCAGATTGAAACCTCTGGAGACCTTCAAAACACCTTGATCTCCATCCTTTTCGGTCATTCACCTCATCTTCAAGACTCCTGTATGGTATGTTCACTGCAGCCAAGTTACTCTTCAACTTGTCCTTGTACCTAAGTCAAGGACGTCCGACAATTCTTTTACCACCCTCAAATTGACTGTACATCGCAATTTTTGGAATTCTGTCATCGGGCATCCTCAATACACCTTGCTACCAAGGTAAGGAAAGGACTTGACATAATTGATATCATGACCGTCGACTTTCAGCTTGCGCGCAGGAAATCTATACTCTGGTGGATTTTGCTTTACGCCTTCAACTTGTTTTGGGGTAGGGTGTGGCTGATGCACTACCTCAGTCTTCCTTATGCTAATTGTCAGGCCAAAGGCCTTGCACGCGGCTGAAAATCGATCAAGAAGAACCTGGGCTTCCTCAAAGGACGTGGCTACCAGTGCGGCATCGTCAAAAAATGGTTGAAATGCTACTATATATATATATATATATATATATATATATATATATATATATATATATATATATATATATATATATATATATATATATTCCAGGTAGAAAGATATCCAAAAATTAAGAATAATTGAATTTCAACATTGGTCCTTGATAGTGCTCAATCAAAGAGAGCAAATTATATTTATTATTATTCTTTGTGTAAATACAGTCATATCTTGCTACGACGTGCAGATCGTTTCGATCATAATTGATCTCATCAGGCAAGAAGATTTAAAAATTCGAAATTGAAAAGTGGATCAAGACCATTTATAATTTTAGAGGAAAGAAAATATACTTTGCCATGACTGGCGTGAAGCAAGGGTTATTTTCTTAATATATATATATATATATATATATATATATATATATATATATATATATATATATATATATATATATATATATAAGAAAATGGATACAAATACCAAAGATCTCTTTTAGATTCAAAATACTTTCCTTATCAATGAAGTTTTGCGCGCCGAGAGGCCTCCTTACGGGTTTAGAAAAAAAACCCAACACTATGATACCACTTCCTCACAAATGTTCACCAACTATATTTACTTCAATAATAGTTAAAATTTGGTACTTTTCCCAATGTAAACCACAACCCTCCATTTATACTGACGAGGAGACGATATCCAGAAATATTTCACTTTATGTTTTACTCGTATAGATTGAACAAATAAAAAGATATCGTTCCCGAAACGATCGTACATAATTATTAGATTTCATTATGTTTCACAAGTATTAATTTTTCACCTTTTCTCTATCTATCTATCTATCTATCTATCTATCTATCTATCTATCTATCTATCTATCTATCTATCTATCTATCTATCTATCTGTTTACATGCTTCTTTAATCTCTTTTCCTATAGTGAACGCACACACCTCTCATACATTGATATTTTATATATATACATGCAGTTTATTAGAACCAGAATTTGTTCATGCTTTATGAATGCATCTGAGATTTTTTTTGCAATTCAGCCATAATAGTGGTAAAATTTATATCATATTTTGGGAACATTTATTTTTAAGTAACATATTTGTTGAATTAAGTTGGATTACGATATATATACATATATATACATATATATGCATATATATATATATATATATATATATATATCGTAATCCAACTTAATTCAACAAATATATATATATATATCGTAATCAACTTAATTCAACAAATATGGTACTTTAAAATCTAAACTACATTTTGTATCTGCACCCATTACAATGTTACCACACACACACACACACACACACACACACACACACACACACACACACACACACACACACATATATATATGATTGTTTTAAAAGGAAAACTGAGAATTTATAAAATAATGTTAATCAACGTTTCGTTCTTATTTCAGGGGACATCATCAGGATTTTCGATGGAAAAAATATAGACAAAAATGAAAAAAGTCCTAAAATCCTTCCCATTCCATGTGCGTGTGGAGAGATTTCATTAATCTCTGCGTTTATATATACGCTAAAGCGTTAATCATATACATATGTACCTTTTTTTTCGATCTTCTGTCTACTTCGTTAAAGTTATATCATATACTGTTTTATCCATATATCTATATTTATATTTTGTTACTTGATTATTATATTTCCTATAATAGGGGCTAAATTGTAGAAACCTTTCCTTTACGTGATGGTGCTAGTATTTGGTATCAGTGCTGATTCTAGAAGTCTTCGTTCAGCTCTATCTACAACGAATTTAATAATTTTTGCACGATCAAAGTCAAAGAAGTGATCATGCTCAGCAGAAAAATATATTTAAGGAGTTTCCATTCTTTATGTATCTTTTATGTTCATTAAGTCTCATTTCTAATTTACGTTGTGAACCTATATATGTTTGGTGGTAGTCATTAGAAGGGATAGAGTATATGCCGGCGTTGGATGTGAGGGTTTTGGGGGAGTGCTTAGCAGTTTTTAATGTTTGTTTTATTGTTGAAGAAGTTGTTTGTATCGAATATATACCAAGTTTATTGAGAGAATGGGAAGGAGTTTAGGACTTTTTCATGTTCACTCGCATGTGATTTCCGATCATTTTCTTCTACATTTTTACTATCGATAATTCTGATGATGTCCCCTAAAATAGGGACTAAACGTTGATTAACATTGTTTTAGAAATTCTCAGCTTTCCTTTTTAAATAATCATAACGTCAACCATCGCTTGTATTTTTATCTCATTTTTACTCATATATATATATATATATATATATATATATATATATATATATATATATATATATATATATATATATATATATAGGTAGTAAAGCTAGCCTGCCAGGATATTATATTTTGCCTCCTCAATTTGAAGTAATTTTTTTAAATTGACGTGGACACTAGAATATTTCAATTAAAAGTCAAATATGAACAGGTAAAATTATAGAGGAATAAAAGGCGAATCAAATGAGGTATAGGTTGTTTAAACAGTTACATTAAATTTAGCTTAAATTTGCAGTTTGTGAAAAAATTATAAGTGCAGACTTCCTTTTTGTTGGCACTGTATATAAAAACCAGGTTACTCATTTACTTACATGCCGTGATACCCCTCTAATGAGAATGGCAAAAGGTGTCTTGGGATACAAGGGAATTCTCTTCTCTGCTATATATATATTAATAGCCTGGCAAGGCCACAGGGGGACAACCGAATCAGCAAAACTGAAGCTGGCCTGCAGGACACTATATACACAAATGTAGGCAAATTTTGGCATATTTTATAGGTTTGATAATATAGGTTCTTTTTTACCAATTCTCATAAAATTTTAATTTTTGACGAAAAAAAGTATGGAAACTTATTTAAGTCACTTTGTATATCGGGTAAAATTGACTTCTCTAAAAACGAAGTATTTAAACTTTCCTTGATCATCCCGTCGGTGATCTCTGATAACGGGGTGTCTTAATCTCTACTGAAGAAGGAGATAATGCCTGGTTGGAGTGTTATCTATGTTCACAAGGGATTAACTGTTGCGTCAAAATTGAATACGGTCGTAATTTTCGCCTTTTTCTTCTTATTTTGTTGTTTAATTTTCAAGTTTCTATGAGTAATGTTTCCGGCAAAGGGAGAAGAATTGCTGTTATTTTGCTCATTTATTTTGTGTTGGTACAGTATTCATCATAATTTAACTCACAACCGTTCAATCTCATTAATCTTTATCCGCGAGTGATTTTGTTACCCATTTGTACACGATGTGCGACTGTATGCTTTCTACTGCCCAGTCGATGCAGTTTGAAATAATTAATAGAGTACAACAATGATGCAAAAACTGCGAAAGATAAGTGTGGAAGCTGTCGTATGACAACATGCTGAAAAGCCATGCTAAAAAGAAAAAACAAGCGACTGATAAATAATCTATTATATGACGAGGAGGTGTCTGTGTGTCTGTGTGCACGTGCCCAGCTAAAAGTAAAAAAAACAAACAAACTAAAAACAACACCAATGTTTGCACATTCTTGATCGACGTTGCCCTGGATTAATAATATCTAAAATAATATATATATATATATATATATATATATATATATATATATATATATATATATATATATATATATATATTGTAAAGAAGTGAACCATAGCGGAAATTCAGTCGACTTTTAACCTCCTTTCCGCTCTTACTCCATTCCACTACCAAATATTCTAAAAAATAATAATTTTCAGACTTATACCCTTGAAAAGTTAGTCTGAACGAAAAGCGCTTCGGGTGTATTTTAACAATCTTGTTTTTAATTGACTTATTTATTTTACTGAATTGTACATTTTCTACTTGTAACTTCCCCCATTTTATTTTCCTTTTCCTCACCCCGTTTTTTACCTTATTTTAGTCGACTGCATTTCCGCTATGGTTCACTTCTTTACAATTATTCTAAAATTTTTCCAATCGAATATATATATATATATATATATATATATATATATATATATATATATATATATATATATATATTACTACGTTGGGATCAACGGGGTCAGGTTTCGTCAAGGTTGGCGGGTTTTCAGTCATTTCCAATGTTATCTCTTATGCAAAGCGTCGGTGATTGAATTACATTATTTTATTTTCATAAAAACAAGAGAGAGGAATGGGCTGGGCGGATGTGAAAAACGGAAAAATAGAGAGACGGATTGCGAGAAGTAGGAGTTTCAATATAAAGGTTTTATACATACTTTTAAACTTCTATTTTTGTGTGTTTATTGCCACTTCTATCCTTGGCAACGCTGGGTAACCCCGCCAGTAATAAAGAAACCCCGTATAATGTATTCGTGATACTATTAACGCTGCTTCCAAGTGTTATAAAGTAAAAATAAAAAAGAAGAAAATATAAGGAAAAAAAAGAAATAAGTTTATCAGCAGAACAAAGGTATAGGCAGTTGTTCACCAATACACACAAAACAAAGCTAAAATAGGATTGTTAATCAAGATATGGCTATAACGAGAGTAAGCGATCGATCAATATGGTTTAAAGTAAGTTTAAGGAGTGGCAATAGGTTTTGTGGCAGTTTACGACGGTTTACGACAGTTAGAGAGAGTTTACGAACAGTTTAGGGTTTGCTACAGTTGACGACAGTGGTCAGTTTGATATAGTGGAAAGCAAGTTGTGGCTCGGAGCAGACCGAGATAAGGTGACGTCAACTAATGAACATGCGGTATCAACAGTCGACTCAGATGCAAATGAGGATCGATAGTGTCATACATACTCAGAGTGTAACTAATATTTAAATGTGTCGGAGTTTGTGATTGTTTGTATTTTGTTTTATTTGTATACTTTTGAACTCGTGCGAACCCCGATGTGTAAGACGACAACATGTCAGGACAAAAGTTAGGAGATAAGAAAATGATGCAGTATTGGTCGTTGTCAAGCGCACGTAGTCTTACATATGCATACAGAGAGGAGAGTGCTTGTACCAGACTCGTTCATGCGTAATCGCAAAATAGGACGACAGTGAACCTTTAAAGCAAGATACACGCGGGTTTGAAACACAAGATCTTGTGTCTAACCTCCTAATCATTACAGAATACACGCTGAGCTGTGTCAGTCTGCAGAGACCTGAACAGTTCAAGGTAGATCCGGAACCATCATGGCCGACAAATCATCTCCTTTTGCTTGATTAGAAACGACGTGAGGAGACGCGAGTTTATCGTAAACCAACATCAACGGGAATTTAAATCTACTCTTTGAGGAGTTTGTCGCCTCAGCGCCAAGTCATAGTCTGTACGATAGACACTTTAGTCTTAGAAGAAATGTTGCATTTGTGGACGCTGCATACCATAGCTAGTTTTAAAGTCTCATAGCATAAACATTCATAGTGTACTTACATGAACATCTTATAACTATCTAACGTATATGTAGGCCAAGGGGAGACTAATGCGATAAGCTCATCAAAATACATTCCATTAAAATATTTGTAAAACAAGCGAAATGATGCAACAGTGCAGCGATGCGACAGAGGTTAGATCTTGGCCAGGTATGGGACCAATTGGATTGGAGACTTTTTTTAAGGCTCAGTCTAAATGTTGCATATTACACTCCGGGGCATTGCCAAACTACATGAGCCAGAAGATTATTATTATTATTATTATTATTATTATTATTATTATTATTATTATTATTATTATTATTATTATTATTATTATTATCGTGTAGATTGAATTATATTTGTTTTAAAGAGAAAAATACAATTCAATGATGAATATGGTTAAATGACGTTTTAGGAATTTAACTTGACAAGATTCACTAAACAGTAAAAAGAAGGAATTTTAAGTAAATAAAAACAAATATGTTTTTAAAAAAAGAAAAGAAATGTGTGTTAACAATAATAATACATAGATGCGTGATACATATGTCGGTTGATCGGATTGTTTGAGGGCGTGCAAATGACGTAATCACAATGAAATAGTTTAATATATGCACGGACGTGTCAGTTAGAACAGAGTCAATCGAAGAAGACAGACGAGAAGTCGAGAAGCAGGTAGCGTGGAAGCCGGTGAAGTCAAAATCACAATGTAAAGACAAAGCGTTGTAATTCCCGAAATGTCGACACTGTGTGTGAATAAATGTCATATGAAATATAACTTTGTGTGGTATTATCGATTGAAGAAACAGGTATGTGAATTCGTCCCGGTTGTTACTGTCATGTTAAATGTTTAACAAATTTTTAAATGTTTACAGACTCTGTCTATCATATAAACTGTTTGGAATTCATTGAGATGAGTATTATTTATTAATTTTATTTATTGCGGACTATTATTCTCATCTTTTATTAGTTAGTTCACGACGTTTCGGCCAGCTATTTCTCTGGCCTTCGTCAGGTGGTAACCACGACGGATAGGAACTCTGAATCTCCTGACTGCATCCACTGCAATTACTGCCTTCCATAGTTGTTGTCAGCTCACCACGTTTTGGCCAAGTAAGTCTCTGGCCGGCTTTGGGTAGGATTGAAACCGCTATCTTCAGACAATTCTCACCTGGAACCGTAGAGATTCGACGTCTCTATCAACTGCGCCTTCGCAGTTGACAGAGACGTCCAAAAAATCCCCAAGGACTTAAAATATTTAAATTTGAGTTCTACATCGTGCAAAACTGCTAAATAGACATTCAAATAAAATTTGGACAAATATGGTACAATAGTCCCACAAAATGGGGTGGTTTTATTAGCCCTAAAAGAACCTCTGGGACACACCTAAGAGTTATCATGACAAACAAAATTATATAGAAATCAGTTATTTACAACTTTTCAGAAAGTTTTATAAAACTCCAAGGCATCATTTTTTTAATAAGCACAAAAGTGTCAATTTTAGCCATTTTAACCCAAAAGGTACCCCTAGGGGGCAACCGGAGTTTTCCTGGAAAATTCGTTCTGTTACTTTTTACTCATATCCTTTTTAATGTTTGTGCAAAATTTAAAAAAATTACAAGATGTAGTTATTGAGAAAAGTGCGGACAGACGAATGGACAAATGGACAAGGGCAAATTTACAGGTCCACCCTCCTTTTGTCGGGGGATCAAAAAATGAATTTGAGAAGTTTTTGCTCTGCACAAGCAGAAGGGCAGGCATATAAAATCAACAGTGTTGTTTTCAATTATTATCAATGCAACTTTATTTTTTTATTTTATTTTTTCAAGAAATTAAGACTATATTTTAAGCGAGCAGAAATTGTCTGGGTAGGGGGTGGGCCATAAAAACTAAATAGAAAACGTTAAATAGCGTTAAGTTTCATACTCTCTCAGAAGAGAAATTCCTTCCTTTATGCGAGGAGTGGAAAATAAAACTTAGGAGCCCTTCAGAGCGCTACCAAAAGCACCAAATAAAATTAAGGATGCTTTTAGAGCACTATTAAAACCAAGTTTCTCTCACCTCTTTTCTTTATAAACAAATGAAAATAATTAAGACACTTAAAATGAAACCCGTCTGTGCTAATGCATGATAACATTATAATCATGTGTACCTTTTGATCACATTAAATTATATAAAATAGACCATGTAACTAACCAAAAAATGATGTTTTTCTTAGTTTAGATATTATTTTTCCGGAGTTAAGCTAATTGTAGCAATACAAACTTTGTAGGGGTTTATTGTGTATTTTTAAAGTTTTATCTGCACATACAAGCATACAAATACATAGGCAAGATAATAAACCAGCAAGGCTACGCGGCGTTTCTCTGGGAAAACATTTAACATATATCTATTAAAACTTCTACTTCTCTCTATCCGTCTATCTATCTTTCTATCTTCCATCGCCTTCTGTTTTCTCCTCCTTCTCCTACATCCTTTTTTTTTTGCCCAGCCCATTCCTCTCCAGCTAGACACACACACATACAGACGATTCACCTTTATATGATCGAGTCATCGTAAAAAAGTAGCCAGTTTCTTTCCAAAAATTAGTGCATAATAAAACCGGCCTATCACTCCTCTATTTCCGGCGAAACATTGACCCCCTAACCCTAACCCCCTCCGAGAACAAATAATATTTTCTAAATGTTAGATATTATTTACCCCGGACAATACCGATCAAGAATATACCAACCTTCTGGGTGTTTGTCGTGTTGGTTTTTACTTTTAGCTGGACATACGCACAGACATTTCACCTTTATATCATAGACTAGCGGGGGTACCCGGCGTTGCCCGGGTGTTTAGAGGTGTGCATGTTGGGGGTGGGTAAATCAAAATCAAAGAAGTAATCACTCTGTTTAACGCGATGCAAACGAACGATGTAAAAACAAAAACTAAAAAAAGAAAACGCGAACGTGATGGAACCCCCACCCCCCCAAAAAAACGAACGATGTGAAAACTTCTTTAAAAAAATCTGAAAAATAAAAATAGGTGTGTGTGTTGGCGTGGGTAGATAGAAACTAAAAGTTATAACCCTGTTTAAATATTAAAAAAAAGACGAAAAAAAACAAGGTTTTAAGACGAAGGTAGGCTCGAACCTAAAGCCTTGAGGTTAATAGTCTGATGACATAACACGACACCGCGAAGGCAGAAACTTTAGATGAGTCGAAAATAAGTATTTATAAACCCAGGTGGGTTTCTAGGTCAAACTTCATGCCATAACAGCAGGAGGAGCAGTAGAGAGAAAATTAATTCACAGCGCGAATTTTGTAAGATAAAAGTCGCTGAAATAAAAAAACTTTTACGACGTCGTTTTGTAAGTGTTACATATTATGATCTCGATAGCATATAAAAAGTTATAAGAAATAGTACCCCCACGAGAATCCCGGCAAAAACCCCCCAGAAAAATGCACGCACGCACAAACACACATTTTCGCTTTTATATATATAGAAGAAAAAAAGCAGAGCTACCTGGCGTAGGTTAAGGCAAAGGCGTATTGTCTGTTTAAACTTCTATCTCCACCTCTCTTCAGCCGTCTTTCTATCCTTCTCTCCTCAACCCCCATTTTCTCCGCAGTCCATTTTTCTCTAACTGGGCATACAAGACGCATATCCACAAATCCAACCATCTTTCGTAGAATTAGTCTGCATTTTATTTAATAACTAGACTACCCGTGACCCGTTGGGTCAGTATGTTATATTAGCTATGGAATTAATGTATGAGCGTGACACTTGTGACGTACAGAAAATGGTTTTTGTGACATAACAGAAACATTTCTATGAAAGTATATTAAAATGAAAAAAATGGGCACTGAACAAATACCATAATACTTAAAGTTAAATTCAAATGTTGATACATCTTTTAATTTAAACGCGACCCCCAAAAACAATTAGGACGCTGAAAACGTACACAGTAAAACAATACGTTTTATTGTCGCGTTGATTATTTATTTGTAAGAAAATTGCGTTAAATTAACTTAAACGTAATATGAAAATGAACGATGTAAAAAAAGCAGAAAATATTAACAATTGTTTATTTGAATAATTTAAACGCAAAAAATTGGGATGCTGAAAACGTACACAGTAAAACAATACGTTTTATTGTCGCGTTGATTATTATGGGTTTATGTTTATGTACACATGCGCAACCGGAAGTCTTAAACCGGATGTTGGGTTACAACACCAGTTACAAGAGCATATAGATTAATACATAATAACAATAAGAAACGGACACACCTCTTATGATATCTGGCCCAGTCGATCACCAGAGTATGGATATGTTTTTTTTTTAGATTCTAGATATTATTCATTCAGGGCAACTTTGGTAAAGAATGTACCAACTTTGTGAGTGTTTTGTTTTGTAGTTTTTGTATTTTAGTTGGACATGATGATTGCAACGTCTTGTCAGACGAGTGCCACTCCCTCAGACATTTAAAATCCATGAGCCATAATACCTTAGGGAGTATCTATACAAAGATGACGTTACAGAGTCTTAGCTTTGTACGACAGCTAAGTCTCTCTCTCGGTTCAAAATGTTGAGATCCAGCAACAAGCAAGAGCAAGATAGCCAGCAACAAATTAAACTGCAGACCAGTTTAATGCGGGTAATGGTCGTCCGCTTCATGGGTTTTTAAATCAGAGATTTGCTTCTCCTAGAATGGTTGCCTTCACCACGGCTTACGGGAGCCCTCTCCACCCCAATACACACACACACACACACACACACACACACACACACACACACACACACACACACACACACACACATACACACACACACAAATATACACGGTGCTAGTTGGCCGTTGACCCAGAAAAAGAGTTCATTCGCCCTTTGGAAGGTCTTGTTTTTAATCCTTCAGGGAGACTAGCCGCCCTTCTCACCAAACAAGTCTTGTGGGGGAACCAGTTTAGTGACCCGACCATGAGGCAGGTAGTACTGGGTTACATGGTACCAGTAGCATATGACATGACCTGACACATAGTTGGACGTACAAACATACATACACACGTTAGCCCTTTATATAATAGATTAGCAAGAATATCTTTTCGTCTGAAATTCCTGCGTTAAAGGAATTCTTGCGAGTGAACAATGTACACTAACATCAGTGTCATATGTCCTTATATGTACTGATGGGACGTTGCGTGGAGCAGCTGAATTAGGGGTTCGTGTGCCTTTGCGCTCGGATTTTATGACTTACCACACAATGAAATGGCTGGCCTAACGGGAAATTCATTTTCTCTTCCATCCTCTATCTTTCTCCCTCTTTCCCTCTTCACCCCCACTACACACACACAGCCACACATATATACGGACCCCGTCTGAAGAATTTGGAAAATTGAAGCCATCTGTCGAGCCAATGCCGTCATATGTTGACCTAAACGTCTTACCGAAACGAAGCGCAGGAGTCGAGTTTGCTTTTTTGACGCAACCAAAAAGATAAATAAATAAACAAATAAAATAAAAAAAACTAAAACGTCAAGACGAAAAGAAAGATAAAAGCGTAAAAAAAAGATAAAAAAGTTAAAGGTGCGAGGAGAAGAAGAAAGAAAGAGAGA
>NC_136500.1:147625935-147698435 GCF_053919585.1 Euprymna scolopes | reverse complement strand
ATGCATTTCTCCCATCGTCTGATGCAGCTCTGGAGAACGTTTTTGTAGAATACCCCAGGTTGGTCCTCCGACCATGACGTGACTTCAGAAATTAAGGCTGCATCATCTGGGAAACGCTTTCCTTTCAAAAACAACTTCATGGCTGGGAAGAGGTGAAAGTCAGAGGGTGCAAGGGCAGGAGAGTAGAGAGGATGGCGGATTATTTCATAACCACACGCCTGTGCTTCTGATCTGGTGACATGCGAGTTATGGACCGGAGCGTTGTCGTGCAGGAGGAGGGTACCTTTGCTAATCTTGCCCGCTTCTTGATTTTGATAGCTTCCCTTAATTTCCTCAAAAGTGTAGTACAATAGGCTCTTGTAATTGTGGTACCCTTTGCCAGGAAATCTGTGATCACTACTCCGTCCTGGTCCCAGAAGACTGTAAGCATGACCTTGCCAGCGGAGGACTGCACCCTTGCATTCTTTGGAGGTGGTGAGGCCAAGTGCTTCCACTGCATTGACTGGGCTTTGGTCTCTGGATAATAGTGATGGACACAGGTTTCATCCTGTGTAATCAGTCTTTTGAAAAACTTTGACTCATCTTCTTGGCACATCTCCAAATTCATCCTCGAGCACTCGACGCGTTCTCGCTTCTGGAATGGTGTGAGCAACCTGGGAATCCATCTGGCAGACACCTTATGCATATGCAAATGGTCATGAATTATAGTTTCCACAGACCCTGTACTAATCTTGAAATCTTGGGCGATTTGGCGAATAGTAATGCGCTGATCTTCCAAAATGGCAGCCTCAACTTGACGGGAAGGGTGGGGGCGACCAGGTCTGGGAGCTGTTTCTACAGACTTCCGGCCATGTTTGAATTGACGATGCCAGCGTTTTACAAGGTCATATGATGAGGGATTATTACCAGAAGTTTTTTTCATTTCATCAAAAGTCTCCTGTGGTGTGCGTCCTTTCAAATACAAAAACCGGATCACTGCTCAACATTCAACAGGCTCCATTTCACACCTGACTCAGTTCAAACACCTGTAAAACAGAAACCACAATTAGTTCAGAGCTGTAATTTGCCACATAACCAATAGAGATAGAAATTATTTCACATGCAAAATTTCAGCTAGATCAAACAACTGGAAGTGGGTCAGGGGCATTACTTATTGCACGCCCCTCTTATATATATATATATATATATATATATATAAGATTTTATATATATATATATATATATATATATATATATATATATAGATTTTTTAGAAAAAGAAATCCAGCAGGGTGCTCAATTATAAGGAATATCCGAAAATAAGGGCGTATTATTCATATGATGTTTACAGAAACTTTTAAATGAGATAATTTATTAGTACCGTCGGTTTCAAACCTGATAAGTAGGGACCGTTTTAGATACTCATATCAAACTCTCTTCAACTAATACTCATTTTAATATCTTTTACTGAATTTCCCAAAAACCCCAACATAGTATTCCTTGTTGACTGTCGGTCCAATGGGAACCCAGTGCATGTACCTATTTACAATGCCTCCCCCCCTACGGGACAGAGTTAGACACCAGGGTCGTTTTTTAACGTGGAGAAAAGGAACAGAAATTAAAAATTGTCTCAGTCGTGAAGGATTTCTCCTCCACCGTAAGAGAACAAGAAATGGAAGTGCAGTATCTGAAGAACAGATACTACACTTTAATCTTGGCCAAAAGATCATACTCGTTCTGGCAAAAAAGGGATCATCATAAGTTTCTGTGCGGATTTGTTATGTGTTTGAATTTGAGAGAGACATCATGCTTCCACTAAGAACTCTGTCTCTTGGTCTCTGGGTCATAGCAGTAGATCCAGCTTTCATCGCAGGTCATCAGAGTATAAAATATGTAAGATATGAATTAATTAGCTCGACCATCTCCCTGTTGTTATGGCAACGTCTTTCTTTCAGATCTTCCGCATTTTCAGTTCATCGCGAATAGATGTGTGTACAGTTCCCACACTGACATCAAACTGTGCACTTATTGTCTCTATAGACATACGACGGTCCTTATCCATGAAATTCTTTATTTGGCCAATCAACTCTGGTGTTCTGACTTCCTTACTCCTCCCACACCTCTCATCATCCCTTAGAGACGCCTTTCTTTTATTGAATCTCTTATGCCACTCTATTCATGCAAGATGGTTCAAAAGCAGTCTGAAGCATTCCATACGTTTTTGTGGCATTTTTTCCAAAATTTTCCAAGATTAAAATAGGATTTTATTGCACTTTGTTCTAAAGTGTTTTCGCGTCCGAATTGTATTTTTGAAATTTACCAGCTGTGACTATAAGGCATTAGTAAAGTTTATTTCAATTCCTGCTGTAGCTGTTCGTTTGAAGCTGAAAGCATAAAAATTGGTCAGTCATCTCATAAGATGTATAAAAATAACATTCTGAATTTTCAAGTAACAACGACAAGTTTTAATACCTATAAAAAAAGTCTGGAAACTAATTGTAGGAACCTTATATATATATATATATATATATATATATATATATATATATATATATATATATATATATATATATATATACTTGTTTTTAATATACTGAATTTTACTGGGGTCGTATAATTCAGTAAATTTTCATATACCAATGAATTTTAAGCCAAAAAGAGATGACTTAAAAAGTAAGCTACAAAATTATCATATTTCATAATTGAGCATTAATATACTGTATTAACAAAACCAAGACTTCAAAAAAGGAATTGGTAGCAACAAAAACTGTATTTCATTGTAAGTTACAATTGTTTCAAGACCGGTTGGACAATTTCAAGCATCATGGCGTTTGAAAATTTTCACATAACCATAATTAATGTTCTTTAAATAATGTTCTATTGTTAAAGTGTTTTTTTTTTATTCAAGAAGTCTGAAGAAAGGCTGGTTATGTGAAAGCAATTTGCAACCCTCTCTCTGATCCATTCGGGCAGAATAAAAAATAATATTTTTGGAACGGCCCCTGTATTGGTTGATCAGGAATACATCGTTTATGTATGAGACAAAATACCGTTTATTTCATTGCATATAAAAACATGAGAAAACTGAACAAAGGAATTCTATCATTATGATGTATACATTAGATGAACAAATACATCGTTTACTATAACATTTAAACATATGTAATTGTTTATACCGCTAGAAACAACGCGCGGCTCTTTACAAACAGACTTCTGTCTCCAAATTTACAACATGGCAAGGAAGAAGAAAAGGAAAAAAAAGAAACAAAACAACACACTGAAGATGGAGTATACCTCTGAAATATATTTGTGATAAATTTCAAACTAGTAAAATATTTGTTTATTTTCCTAATATTACGTTGTACTTAGCTTTCCAGCGCACTTGATGCGTGCCTTATTCAAATTAAGGCAACGTTTCTATATGAACTCTCATCCTTGACGTAATTGTTTATGTTGAATCTGTCTTCTGTATTATAAATCTCAACTGTCTGTTTAAGTGTATTTATGTATGTATGTATGTATGTATGTATGTATGGCTAAAACTTTCGACAGATGCGACGGATTTTCACGAGATCGGTACTGTTTTGAATCTCGACCCTTAGGACGACAAATATCGAAAAATTTGCTAAAATCATTAATTCCGTCACCCTCAACTGGACACTTTTCTACAGGGAGGGGTCGCTATTTTCGCCGATATTTTCGAAATTCATCCCCTGTTTTTGATGGACTAGCCTTAATTTAAACCTTCGTCACTTCCGGTTTAACGATGGACGCAACAGCAAAGCCGTCACCTTCTTTTTCACGTTCCTTTCCTCCTTCCCGGTACAGGATCGAGCCTGCCTGTCTACTACCACTTTTTATTTTTGCTCAACGTACACCTCCAAACACCCAGGCAACGCCGGGCAACCATGCTCGTCTCATATATATGGCAGTTGTCTGTGAGTTTGTATGCATATATGTTTGGCTAAAAGTAAAAATAAACTAATAAGCAAAGACCCATCAAGTTTGCATATTATATATTACCGTTGCTCTGGATGAAGCGAATTTAAGTGTAATTATATACTAATTCGAAATAAAATGCCGATTTTTTCATCAGTTATATAAAGGAGATTTGTCTGAGTATATGTGTATGCATCTCCAGTTAGAAGAATAGGTTATGGATGAGAAAAAGAGGAGTTTGTGGAGAGGGAAGAGAAAAGAGAAGGGGATGGAAAGAAAGATAGAAAAAGGTAGAGATTTTAATATAAATATGTTACATTTTTTTGCCCGGGCAACGTCAGGTAACCCAGCTAATAGAGAGATAAAAGTGAAATAAAAAAATTAACAACATAAGTTGATACCGATTTAAAGGTAGTTCATGAAAAATTGTTCAAAAAATGATTTAAAAAAATTAGGAATTGACTTATGTTATTTGAAAATTTAACAAATACCTTAAAAACATGGACGAAGAGGAACAATCAAAATCTAGCTAGTCAGAATCAAATACTGATTCATCAGATTAATTGCTGACAATTACACTTAAGTTCGCTCTTTCTAACTATACCAGGTTCATGCATGTTCGATGCGGATGACAGCAGTTTTTAGCGGACATACAAACATACACACAAAAACACACAAGCACACTAACACGCAAACACGCAAACACACTAACACACAAACACAGTAAAACACAGACACACAAACACACAGACACACTAATACACAAACACACAAACACACTTACACACAAACACACTAAGACACAAAACACAAACACACAAACACACAAACACAGAGACAGGTAAGATTTATGTAATAGACATACGCAGTAGAGGAAACACAAACAAAAACTAATAACCACACATAAACAACTGTTGTTGCATATTAGGTATTCTACATCAACGTATGTAAACATCAATGTTTGTATAAATAAATTTAACACACACACACACACACACACACACACACACACACATATATATATATATATATATATATATACTAGTATGAATTTTGACGAGGGTCACACTGAGTACATTATAATCCAAATCTGTAAAACAGAATTATTCCCAGGGTTGAATGAATACGAGTAATGGCGATCGTGAGCAGAGTTTACTTATATCTCAGAATGAATGTCATGTGAGGTCAATAAAGATGAAAAAGCAAGTGGATGATTATAGTTCCTTGGTGGTTGATACGACCTGATCTAGCTTTGCTATGAGGTGTGAAAAAATCTTAGGATTGTTTTTTTTTTACAAGAGAGAAAGTTATGTTAAATATTAAGGAGGGCGATTAAGTTAGCTAGTGTAAATTTTGACAAGGATCACACTGAGTACCTATTTAGTATGCCTCCCCACGGGACAGAGTTAGACACCAGGGTCGTTTTTTTAACGTGGAGAAAAGGTACAAAAATAAAAATTGTCTCAGTCGTGAAGGATTTCTCCTCCACCGAAAGAGAACAAGAAATAGAAGTGCAGCATCTGAAGACAGATGCTACACTTTGATCTTGTCCCGAAGGCCAAGAACAGGATCACACTGAGTAAATGATAGTCCAAATCTGTAAAACAGAATCGTTCCCATGGTTGAGTGAAAGATGAGTGACGTAAAGTTAAGGCAGAGGTCAGATGTCATAGAAAAGACAGAAAGACATCGAAGAATTACGTCACGTTTTCGAGCAGAAAAAAAATCAGTTTTACCGGAATGCTGTACGAACGAGCCACGGCCAAAATGTAGGAAAATTGTAATCTAAGGCAACTTCTGTCGATGCGCGTCACTCATTTCAGTTAAGTTAGAAAGTTAAGTTTAAAATGACTAATAAATAAAAGCTAAGATAACATCAGCCTCTTTCCCCTGAGTAAATTATCTCCAAATAAAACCATTTATGAAAACTCTCAGCGAACGTCTCCTTGTGTTATTTTCTTAATAGTAATGAGCGGAATGCATGTATACACACATGAAAACTTTTTTGTTTGTGATACCATCAACGACCGCCAACATGTTAGGAAGAAAAGAGGAAAACTCTAGCAAAAACAAAGATGAAATAAATTGATCTGCAGAAAACAGGTTATAAAGAGTGAGCTTATTAGGAACACAATGCACACAAAAGAAAGCTGAAATAGGATTGTTATCAAGATGTTGCAGTGATCGAAACACTGGGAGAGTTGAAAGCATTGTGTGGTTGAGAGCAAATCGATATATCCAAAACGTAATGGAGTCTTTTGTGTCTTAATATAAATATTTTTGATACTTGGGCGTGCCTCCTAAGCAGCTGTCAATGAGAGAGACAACGACACGGTCTAAAATGAAGATGAAAGAGAAGCAAAACGTGGAAACGGCGGTTGTTGTCGAGCATGATGGAGCGCACATGGTTATGAAAATTTTACATAAGAGATAAAAAAAAAGTCTCTATTATGGATTCATCCATAAGCGCGTAACTTAAATGGACGTATCTTAATGCTTGTTCTTTTTAAATTTTAGATGAGATAAAGATATTGTTTTGGCTTCATAATACTCAAGAAATGTGTTAAAATTCGATCCTAAAATTTGTTGACAAATGTGAAAAAAACATTCCTAACAATTCAGTAGAAAAAAAAAAATCTTGTTGGCACAAAGAATGTTTAAACCCTTCAAACATGGCCCCGATTGTGTTTTCGAAATTAAAGAGAAAAAAATACAATGACCCCAAGAAAAGGAAGAGGAAAAAAAAAAAAACTTCAAACGGAATCTTTTGAAACGGATTCCATTCGACTCAATTTTCAAAATGGAGTACAAAAATGTGAATGACTCAAAGAACAGACGGAACTTCTCAGGCAAACAAAACAAAAAGGAAATAAATCATAAAATCAATTAGGGAGAAATTCGCTAGAAATTCCTGTCTATTACAAATACAAAAACGACAAACAAACAAACAAACAAACAAACAAACAAACAAACCAGTTCTTTAATAAGACATGTATTTATTTCCCTTCTTCAACCTCTATTACATATATATATATATATATATATATATATATATATATATATATATATATATATATATATATATATATATATATATATATATAACTCCAGATTAATATTTTTCAAGAGGTAAAGTAACCAAAGAAGTTTTAACAGGCTTAATACAAGAGTGCTCAATACCGAAGTAGGGCAGGATAATTTATTTTTTACAAAATGTCGCTACACATTCATAAAATCAATTAGGGAGAGAATCGCTAGATGTTTTCGTCTCACAAACTGTTACAAAAATAAATAAATAAATAAATAAAAACAAACAAACAAACAAACAAATCAGTTCTTAATAAGCAACCGTAAATACATAAATTTATTTCGATTCTTCAACCCCCAGAAGAATGTTTTAGCAAATACAAAAACGACAAACAAACAAACAAACAAACAAACCAGTTCTTTAATAAGACATGTATTTATTTCCCTTCTTCAACCTCTATTACATATATATATATATATATATATATATATATATATATATATATATATATATATATATATATATATATATATATAACTCCAGATTTTTCAAGAGGTAAAGTAACCAAAGAAGTTTTAACAGGCTTAATACAAGAGTGCTCAATACCGAAGTAGGGCAGGATAATTTATTTTTTACAAAATGTCGCTACACATTCATAAAATCAATTAGGGAGAAATTCGCTAGAAATTCCTGTCTATTACAAATACAAAAACGACAAACAAACAAACAAACAAACAAACCAGTTCTTTAATAATACATGTATTTATTTCCCTTCTTCAACCTCTATTACACACACACACACACACACACACACACACACACACACACACACATATATATATATATATATATATATATATATATATATATATATATATATATATAACTCCAGATTAATATTTTTCAAGAGGTAAAGTAACCAAAGAAGTTTTAACAGGTTTAATACAAGAGTGCTCAATACCGAAGTAGGGCAGGATAATTTATTTTTTACAAAATGTCGCTACACATTCATAAAATCAATTAGGGAGAGAATCGCTAGATGTTTTCGTCTCACAAACTGTTACAAAAATAAATAAATAAATAAATAAAAACAAACAAACAAAAAAACAAACAAACAAATCAGTTCTTAATAAGCAACCGTAAATACATAAATTTATCTCGATTCTTCAACCCCCAGAAGAATGTTTTAGCATATGTTTTGAATGAATTCAATTATTTACGAAAGTGCATTTTTACTTAAATGCGAGTTGAGAATAAGTTACCCTTTAACCAATTTGGTACCCCTACATGGAGAGAGGTATATATATTATTTTTAAAATATAATTATCCACTGATAGGTATTTCGTCGTCTACGATTCATCAGAGTGGCTGAATCTTGTTAAATTGGTTAAAGTGAAAATTATTCCCAACTCGAATTTAGGTAAAAATGCACCTTCGTAAATAATTGAATTCATTCAAAACATATCGCTAAAACAAACACAAACAACATCTAAGTAAATTGCGATATATCCAGACAGTCGTGCGAGATGGGTGAGCGATAAGGGGTTTAGGCTCATTACCGTGGGGTCCCGATTTCGAATCTCGCTTGGTTCAGTCACTCTGATGAGTCGTAGACGACGAAACACGTGTCAGTGTATAATTATATTTTAATAATAATAATAATAATAATATATATATATATATATATATATATATATATAACTACTTCATTTATTCACATAAATTTAATATACGAAAGTATAGATTTATGCGTAAACTTTAAGTATTTACTTCAAAAGTGCTCAATACGTAGGTAGAGCTAGTTAGTAATTTATAAGCGTAGTTTATCAAGCAACAATATTTGCGAAAGAAAACCCGAATAACAAGAAATATTACATAGGCATGACTTCCTTAGATTTCAAAACCCGATACTATGACCACAAAAACACATTCAAAAATAAAAAACACCGGATAAAAACAACACTAGCGAATAAATACTGGGAACTCAAAGAAAGCGGACATTCGCCGGTAGTCGAATGGAAAATAATGAGACAAGCTACCACATGCAGACATTTAGACGACCCATGTAAATTATGCCTCCATGAAAAATTTTCTATCCTGTACTTTAAAGAACCCCAAAGTCTATTAAACTGTAGGCGGGAAATAGCAAACAACTGTGTCCACAAAATAAAACTTACTCTAGGATAGCGATACAAAATAGCTTTAAAACTAACAATAACAATAGAAAACAAACAAATAAATAAATTAAATAAACATGAATATACACAAATGATCACACACATATATGTATATATATATATATGTATATATATATGTGCATGTATGTGTGTACACATAGGTATATTTATATGTATATAAAAAAAAGGAGAACGTCTACCTAAAACCACTAACCTAGTTCTAAAACAGATCCTTTGTTTGATAAAATGCATGCCCATTGGCTGATAGGAAGGGGCGCGGTGGATACTAGAAAGCTGATTGGCCAACTAGAAATCCTCAACATATATAAAAACAAGAAGCAACCACAGAATTCGCGCATAAGCCTGACGAATCCTATAGTTGGACGAAACGCAGAATATTCAGTGTAGCTTAATCGCCATATATATTTTATAAATTACTATATATATATATATATATATATATATATATATATATATATATATATATATAGCAAGTTATAAAATATATATGGCGATTAAGCTACACAGAATATTCAGTGTTTCATCCACTCTAGGATTCATCAGGCTTATGTATAAGCGTGGATGAAACGCGGAATATTCTGTGTAGCTTAATCGCCATATATATTTTATAACTTACTACCTAGCTCTACCTACGTATTGAGCACTGCTGAAGTAAATACTTAAAGTTTACGCATAAATTTATACTTTCGTATAAAAATTTATGTGATTAAATTAAGTAGTTATATATATATATATATATATATATATAACTACTTCATTTAATCACATAAATTTTTTCCATTTTCTTCTTTGTATTGTTGATTTTATTCGGTGTATTTTTCTGTAATAAAAAAAAAAAAAACTTCTCCTGTTTTATGTATCTACTCTGTTTTCTATACGTATCAGTCATTTTACCATTCTCTCCTTTTACGTAGAATCAGTGAATATCACCCTCTGGATTTAGTACGTTATGCATGCTCATTAGTTTCTTGGTTTTCTGGTGTAGGTTAATGAGTTTTTTTTTTGTATCTAACCTACGAATAGTCCAGAATCTCTTACTAGCGATACTACATGTATTCTTTTCTAATGCCAATTATTTATTTGCTGACATTTGCCTTCAAATATTTATATGTATCATGTTCGCCAAATGATATGTCGGGTTAGGTAGTACCTAGCTTTGGTATGATCATTTTGGACTACGTTCGCCACTTAGAGTAACGTCTGTTACATATAGTCATTCTGCGCCAGTGAGTAGCGATTGAGTTAGCTAGTATCAATTTTGGCGAAGGTCACATTAGTACATGTCAGGGTAACCTGGCGGCAATATACCCAGCTACAGGTAACGTGGTTTACGCGAGAGAGGCCAAAGGTTAGCCCCCTAGACAAAACGCGCTAGAAATGCAGGTGTTGAAATATGGCTGATTGCGTTATGCCAACGAAAGGATTTTTAAAAGTCAGTTCCTCGATGGGAGCGATATCGACAAGATGCACAAAAAAAAAAAAAAATCTTAGCGAATGTCATCGGAATGTCCGCCTGCCCGCGTCTCTCAGTTCCCAGCTTTAAGACTAAGTTAAGAAAACTAAGTATGGAAACAAGACATTAATTATATGGTCTCCCCCCCCAACAAAACTTTCTCTAAATAAAATCTTTAAAACCTTAGCAAGTCTCAATTATATTTCCATGCATGAGTAGTTTTGTTCGTTATAAGTTAACAACTACGAGGAGATCACGGTCAGTCATGAACGACGGCAAGAAGAAACTATGAAATAAGACCAGCATATAAACACCTTGAGCAATTTATTCCTGATCTGAAATGGAACACATACATCAAGTCTGTTCCCCAGGTCGCATAAAAATGGTGGGGTCCTTCTACCGCTTCAGAAGATATCTCACTACTGATGCGATTCTCTATCTGTATAAAAGCCAAGTACAGCCAAGGATGGAGTACTGCTACCACATCTGGGCTGGAGTTGCTAAAAACAGCCTAAAACGTAGATTCCATGATCAAAGCTTCTTTCTTAGAACTGCACGCCTGTGGAATTGTCTTCCGTTTTACTGCTTTCCAGCTTTCTTTAATATGGTTGTCTTCAAGTCCAATGTGAACAAATTTCTGATGAGCCGTTCCACCTAAGTTAACATTTACCGAACTTCCATTACTATCGATTACTATATTGTCCTTTTGACTACTCTACACTCTTTAACCCTTATCCTTGAGCGGCCTATCGGCCTTGATAAGTGGTGACGTACTATGTAAAAAAAATCCTGCCTTGACAAAGAACAAAATAGACTTCGTGTCTTAGTTTCTCTTTCTCTTCCATGCAACCTCTCTCCCACAGGAGAGACGTTGCGAGCCTATCTTTGTTTTATCGTTACTTCCATGGCAAGTGCTCGTCTGAGCTCCAATCTCCGGTCCCCCCTCGCCAATTTTTCACGAAAAACACCCGTCTAGCTGAAGCCACTGTCAATAATTTTGATTATTTATGGGGACGGCTCAACGAGAACTTGTTTACATTAGATTTGAAGGCTACTATGTTGTATTCAACCGGAGAGCAGACCAGTGGAACAGCGTTCCGCACATAGGCAGTTCTGGGAAGGAAGCTTTGTTCATGGAATCTGTTTAGATTTAGGCACATATGGAGAGTGGAAGAAATCGTATATAGTGGTTGTAAATAGTCGAGTGTTTTTTTGTAAAAGTTTGGCAAAGGGGGACAATAGATTAGAGTTCAATCGAGCACTTGCCATGAAAATAACGATAGAGCAAAAGCGGACTCGCAACGTCTCTTCTATGAGAAAAAGGTTGCAGGGGAAAGAAAAAGGCATCACCTAATAGTGTTGGTAGTGGGGACAAGACATTCAAGTTATAACGATAAGACAATTACAATTCATATTTATAACATATAGGAAATGAGAATTCATTATTGAAGGAGGGGCAAAGTTCTTTTACAAATACGATAGACAAAATCACATTACCTTTCAGGTTGAAATAACGATGAAGAAAAACGAAGACATAAATATAATGATCTTTATTCCATCCGGATGAGATCACCAGGGATTCGAATGCCTTGCTGATTTCTGCATTGCCTTTCTTTCTTTTCGCTTTTGAAAGGAGCTTAGCTGACTCTCCACCTTCATGAATCGACCCTGACTGATTCGAAGAAGAGACGTTGCGAACCTGTCTTTGTTTTATCATTATTTCCATGGTAAGTGCTCCAATCTCTGGTCCCCCTCGCCAATCTTTCACGAAAAACACCCGTCTAGCTGAAACCACTGTCAGTAATTTTCCCCACTCTTTATCTGTGCCTAAATCCAAACGTAGATTCCATGAACAGAGCTTCTTTCTTAGAAGTGCACGCCCGTGGAACTCTCCTCCGTTTGCCTGTTCCCCACCTGACTACAACTTGGATGTCTTCAAGTCCAACATAAACAAATTCCTGATAAAACGCCCCCTTAAGTAAGACACTTTATCAAATCTCCATTACTAACGATTAACGCGATATTATCCCATTGGTTACTGTACACAAAATAACCCTTGATAAGTGGTGTCTACCATGTAAAAAAAGAAATATTTATTTGTGAAAATATTACACTGACAAAACATAAATCATTAACGAAACATCATGACGAGCTGCATGAAACCACTTCTGTTTATAGTCACTTGGAGGGAAATAGAGAGATTCAGCGGATGGGAGTGAGATAGACAGAGAGAAATACGCCGCTTTATAGTATTATTTAGGCCAATCACGCTTTATAACTGTTACTTCACAAACATTTTTCGTTTCTTTCTTATGTGGGTGTTTATTTTTTTAACTGTTTAAAATACATATCTTATACAAGTGACGTCTTCGTTGACGAGCGTATAAGAGCGTTCGCTTTGTAAGCTACGGGTTGAACGTTCGCTCCCAGTCAGCAGATCGTACTCACTTTTTCTTTTGGAATATTTTAACATTCACGCAGGGTTCTCCGTTTGTACGGTTTTGTTTTATCCAATTAACATACTTTTATTTTTTTTGTTTCCTTTATTTTTTTTTATATTCCTTTTTCTTTAATTTTTACGCGCATATATTTTATTTTATCAAATTAAATTTTTCGTTTTCTACGACATTTTTTACGAGGAAAATTTATGCATCAACTTTAATTTATTGTAATAAATATATTTAAACAAAATGGTTTAGTTTGTGGTTACATCATTTGAACTGGTGAATGGCGTGTAAAAAAAACAACGCAAACAAAATTAAAGAAAATAAGCATTGTCCTTTGAGTATTTCGTTACGTTTTATGGAAAAATTAACGCGGACCGTAAAGGGCTTTAAATATATGAAAGAATCAGTGTGTGCAGGATCCATTTTCCTTGTGTTTTCCCGTCCTTTTTTTTTTTTAATCCTCAATCGTTTTCTGCGTTTTTTTTTTTGTTTTAGGGTTTGTTTTTATTTTAGATTTTGTGTTTTTTTCTTGCATTACGATGATAAGTGCAATAATTGCAACCAACTATTGCAGTAATTAATGAAATACATAATAAATGATAAAGACTGAACTTGTTTCCTTCAATAATTACAAGAAACCTTCTCTACTACCAATAGCAATGGACAAGGACTTATTATCTGAAAGTACTTCTTTTAAACTCCTCGGCCTAACGTTCACAGGAAACATGAGTTGGAACAATTACATTGAGAGCATTGCCAGGACCGCTGCGAAGAAGGTAGACTCTCTCTACCATGCTAGAAAACTACTAACACCCGAAAGTATCCCGCAACTCTATAAGGCCACCATTCGCCCATGTATGGTGTATTGTTGTCATATTTGGGCTGGTTCATCAGCTAGTCTCTCGCTCCTAGACAAGGTTTAAAAGAGAGTCGCCAATCTGATAGGTCCTAAACTGTCATCTAAGCTTCAGCCTCTGCCCCATCGACTAAATGTTGCATCCCTCTGCCTTTTCTACAAGTATTTTGATGGTGAATGCTACGAGGAACTGCAAGCATTTGTACTCCCAAGACGTAAACACCCTCGACAAACCCGACTAGCTGCTAAATCCCACCCCTACACAGTAAAGATTCCGAGATGTAAGAGAGCCTTCTACTCCAGTAGTTTCTTCCCCAGAACTGATAGACTTTAGAATTCCCTTCCGGGTCCGGGTCCCTGCTTCCCCAACGTACTGACATGCAGAAGTTCAAGTGTAACATGAACCGACATTTTGCTGCCCAACTCCCTTCATAGTACCCCTGTAGCTTATGTCCCTTATAGTAGCTTCCTACATGAAAGTGGCAATGTGCTTTGTTTGGGGTGAAAATGTAAAAAAAAAAAAAAAATGATAAATACACTGAAGAAGCTTGGAGAAGAACTATTTTTAGTGACAAAGGCAGGTAAGTAACCAGTCAACTTTACCACAGCTGTTTTTGTTTTTTTTCCATACCTATGGGAAACAACAACAATAACAACAACAGCAACAATAACAACAACAACAAACACCAACAACAACCGTATTATACTTTTTTTCGAGCAATGCCGGTTAGCGGATAATAAATATTATTTTTAATCCTATTTACGTCTCTCTTTAGTTACTTGGGTAACACTAGGTTTCGAAGCCGATTTTGAACTCTATCATATAACATAACTGTTGCCAACCCGTGCTAAGGGTCACAAATGAAAGAAACCACAAGTAGTGTAAATTGTATAAAATATAATATGTATTTATCATAAAGAATACAGGAGGCACTAAAGTTGGTATGAGAGGAACGTATTCGTAGCATGCGGTTAAACATGGTATGAATGTGTCCATTTAGACTTCAAAACCAGTGGTATTCATAGGACTGGTTGATTCCACTTAGTTCTCAAATAGGGGTGATTTGTACCCTACAACCCCCCTCCCGAGCTTTTCATTACCTTGGGATGATTGTATAGCTCTTTTTTCTGAGG
Organism: Euprymna scolopes; assembly: GCF_053919585.1. NCBI lineage: Eukaryota > Metazoa > Mollusca > Cephalopoda > Sepiida > Sepiolidae > Euprymna > Euprymna scolopes. The sequence goes on along the minus strand of NC_136500.1, from coordinate 147,683,401 downwards.
TTGATCTCTATCGGATCGGTCATTTTCCTTTTCAACGAGGACCGGCGTTGTCCGGCGGTTTGTGGTGTTACGAGGTCGAACGTGTCATATATCTGATCCATTACTTCTTGTTCAGCAGGCGGTTGTCTTTCATCATCAGTTATACGTTTCCGAATTTGGTTTAAATATTCTTTTGTGTAAATTTTGGACCGTCGATAATGTAGACCATCCGCTCGATCCTTTTCTGAACCTTTCCTAGTTCCAACATCGTGCTATTATTTTTGTGTACCTGGAAAATACCTTTTCACCAGGTAAATATCTCTTTTTAGGAACTATAGTATTTGGCAGTTTCACCTGTTTTGGTAAAAGTTTCTCGAAACCGACCTAATTTTCCTCACAAACATTAACTCTGCCGGCGACATCTTCGATGGAGTCATTTCATTTGGCGTAATTCGGTACACTTGTAAAAACTGCTGTAACGCCTTTTCTGAGGGCGTTCCTTTAGCCTTCTTCAGGGCTCTTTTCAACATACTATAAACCTCTCTGCCTGACCGTTCGATCGGGGATGATAGGTTGGCGTCGTTATGTGGTTAACCTGGAAATCCTCGCAGAAGCTTTTAAAATCTGCTGAAGTGAATTGTCTGCCATTGTCTGACACTAGACAATCAACCACACCAAACATAGAAAACAATTCGTGAAGAGCACTGATTGTAACATCCGTTGTTGGAGTTTTACATCGAAATACCTAAGGCCATTTTGAAAAAACTGTCTACCACTATTAAATAATAGTTTACATTTAGTGGGCCTGCGTAATCTTCTTTGCCATGGGTGGTCCACTTTAGGCCACGGGCTAAATTGTATTGGGGGCACTTATGCAGCCAATGTGCATCCTTTACACAACTTTATCGTGCTTTCTACATCAGTGTCCATAATACTCTTCCAGTAAACGTAGGAGCTCATGAGACTCTTCATTCACGTAACCCCAGGGTGCCCCGCATGAAAATCCTTTAGAATTTTCTTTTGTAGTGTAGCTGGGATTACTACTCTTTCTTGTTACAACAGTACCTCATTGCACATAGAATAAGCTTCTGTCGTTGATTCATCTGATTTAATTTTTTGTTTTATTTCTTTGATGAAACTATCTTCTTCGGCCTCCCTTATTATATCTTCCAAAGTGACTGGTAGTTCCTTGATCGTATTACATAGTATTTGTGTATAGTCTTTTCACTTTTAGTGACGCTATTACTGTGTCTTCTAGCGGTTCCCTTAGTTTCGGGATTAATGTAAGATGTAAGAAATTCTATACTGAAATCGTAATTCAGTAGAATGGTCCCCCATCTTTGCAATCTGTTGGCTGTGTAAGTTGGCAGACCTTTTTCAGAGCCAAAGATGGTTATAAGCGGCTTATGGCCAGTTTGCAATTTAAATTTACGACCGTGTAAAAATCGGTGGAGTTTTGTAACACCGAATATGATACCCAGTACTTTCTTTACGATTTGGGAGTAATTCTTCTCGGCAACTAGGAAGTAAAGTTCTTGACGCATGGGCGATCAGCTTAGTGGACCCATCAGGCATCTTGTGTAGAATGCACGCCCCGACCCCATAAGAACTTGCGTCAGTTGCGACAATAATCTCTTGTTTCGGATTGAAATGAGTCAGGGATAAATCTGACGGCAATACATTTTTAACTTCTTAAACGCTGCTTGGCACTCAGGCGTTCAGTCCCATTTTTTGTCCTTTTTTAATAGTACATTCAATGGCGCACGTAATTCATACATGTTCTTAATGAACGTTTGATAATAGTTCGCGAGCCCTAAAAAACTCTGCAATGTTATGAGGTTCTGACATGTCTTTTATAGCCGTGGGCCTGTCTGGATCGGGTTTTCTCCCGTCCGTATCTATGATATGACCCAGGTATTTAATTCGCCCCCCCCAAAAAAAATCGCATTTTGCTTCCTTCAATGTGAAGGCGTATTTTTTTTTATTCTGTCAAACACTGGAAATACATGATCTCTACGAGATGTTGTTCAACATTTTGACTACACATAATATCGTCCAGATAGCCTATTGCGAAATACAAACCGCTTAGCAAAATATCAATTACCTAAGGCAATGCTTAGAAAACCACGAGTCCCCTTAGATAGTTTCAATGAAAATAGTCTTTAATGCAATAGGTTTTACGCTGTCTACCAATCTCTAGCCTCTGTCTCATCGCTGCAATTTTGTATTGCTGCGCTTGTCTTCCAAATACTTCAATAGAATGTGCTCCGAAGAATTTGTTGCAATGGTTCCTTTTTGACGTAAATACTAATGTTGGAACGATTAATCGGAATCGGGAATCGAAACTAATCGTAACTTTTTTGGGTATCGAAATTGGTATCGGAAAAAAAAGTTATGCCTTTTTCCGATACTGAAAGCTATTTTTTTATTGTTTCTATTTCGTTGTTTTTGTTGAACACTTAATTTTCCATGGATCGCCTCCATGATAAAATGGTAAATATTGATTGATTTTAAACTACCAGTAAAACTAATATCTATAGATCGCATTCATAAATTTATTTTGCATTTGCGACAATATATGCACATATTACATTGGGGTTTGCAGTAATCCGTCCCCACTATAAAAGCAACAACTTTATATTTAGAAAAAAAAAATCAGAATTTGTATTTGTATCGGAATTAGGAATTTAGAATATAATCAGCAATTGCATCGGAATTGAGAAAATATTAGAATCGTTTCATCATTAATAAATACCCCCGACCAACCCAAATGTGTTTTCTTTTAGTTTGTTCTGCTAGCCTACTTCGGTATAGGCGCTAGTATGGATCCCGTTTCGGTTTTCAAATAACCTTTTCACAGAGATATTTACGTATTTTCGACAGCAATTTGCTTTGTCCGATTTATAAATAGTTCATGGTGTATTTCTATCCCGACAGGAACGACTCGACTCATTTCACCGGTCACAAGACACTACAATTTAAAAAACCCTCATAGAGACAAAATAACAATCATTTCATTATAGAGCGACTTTATCTTTTGGAATTTTTTTTAGATGCGGATTATCAATTTCGATTATTTCGATTATTTAAATTACTATTCTCATGTTGGATGTTATTCTCACAATGCTTCGGCCGATTTAACCTTCGACCTTCTTCAGGTGTGTCCCGTGTAAGTTGGCCCGCCCATGGGATTAAAACCTGCAATCCTCAGTAGGGCGATACTAAGAATACAATTACGCATTGTTTAAGATTTCTAACCGGTCGCAGCTGAAGAAACAAGAACAAACTACTCCATTCGAAATTCTGTACAGATTCCCGAGTTTTGCCTGAAAATAGAATATTTCGACCAGACGCGTCTAAAGACAGTAATCCAAGCGAAGAGAGATAACCCTGATTTCTGGTCTCAAAAAATTGCCTGTCGGATTATTCAGGGGAATATGACGTCATGTGATATGGGATGACCGGTGTAACATCAAATGACAAAAGACTCCTCTTTTTTGATCCGTGTCGTCTTTAAATCATCCCAACTCAACAAAAAAAAATCTGATATTTTTCAATTTCAGAAACAAAACAATACCAACGGGCAAAATGAATGCGGATGTTCAACATGTTTTCACCCCTCGCTTTACTTAAAAATTCACCAAAAATCAGGAAATTAACCAATTTTAATGAAATTTTCAGAATTTATAAAATAATGATCACGGATTATAATGAACCCATTATTTGTATTTAAATCTTAGTGGAAATGTATTTGTTTGTTTGAACAAAAAATACCTTTACTAAAGTTATGGTTTTGTACAGTAAAAAAAGTGCGAGAATTTATTTTTACTTTTTTATGAAAATAAAGCATCGTAAATTGCAACAATTTAAAAAAATATAATTTTTACAGAAACATTACGACCCCCCTAAAATCCGTGTTAATGAATTCGATACACCTCTAAGAAAAATGAATTTCTCGAACTACCAATATTACCATTGAATTAAGCATTGTTTATTTAATATTTTCACAGAAAAAACTTACAATAGCAAAAATATTTCTACTTTTTTTTTTTAATTACAGATTTCACATAATTTTTATATGCAAGATTTTAATTTCCTTGCTCGCAAGAATGTGAAACTTTCGGCGTAACATAATTTTTATATAATATTGAACAATAAATAAAAAAAATCAATTTAAAAACAGGAACTTAAAAAAATAATTAGATTAAAAAGTGATAAAAAATTAATACAAACGTTCAGAATAGGAATGTACGGATGCACGTCTGGAAAAAAAAGAAATCTGACACCCCTACCACCTTTTACTATCATGACTTCATTTGGAAATAGCGTTTCGATTCGCTGAAATTTTAGGCTTCCGTGTAATCGTGTTTACAAATCTTTATCGGTTGCGTTTTGTCGAACGACATAATTACTTGCTTTTTGATGGCTAATTAAGCTATATTTTGTATAAACAAGGTAATTTTTTTAAAATTTAATTCAATATCTTAGGACTTTACTTTACTAATTATAATTGAAATAGACCCAGAATGATAATATTTATCTTTTAAAGGATTTTTATAATAAATTTATTTAACTTCAAAATTTAACTGATTTGGTTAGCTCGCCATGAAAACATTTTTCATAACTTTCTTTCACGTGTACAAATATTTTTTTCCGTAAGGAAATTAACTTTAGTCTTTAATCTTTCAAATACAATCAAAAAGTTGTCGGAAACCTACAAAAAAATATAATAAATCGGCTTTCAAAACTAGCCCCCCCCCCTATCTTTATCCGACCATTCTTGCCCATACCTACAGTAAAAAAAAAAATCTCCATACCGATTGCCTTTGTTTGTGTTGGTCAGACTTGATTCCAGTGTGAGAAGTCCTAAATTTAGTGGATCCGATGTAGACGAATGGGCAGTATTGCAGTTAAGCCCGGCAAACTCGAAAGTAAGTTCGACAACTCTAGAAGAGGTACATCAGTATTTACACCGTCAAATCATGCGTTATTTTGTTAAGAAAATTATATCGAACGAATTGGAAGTAACCACTTGATTAAATAAAGTAAACGAACAAAATACACATTTTTATATATTTATAACTATTTAACAGAAAAAATGAAACAATTTTTAGAAAGTTTTAACAGAAAAAAATATAAAAAAACTGAAACTTTGTCGTGTAAAGTTTAAAACTTGAAATAAAATTTTTTTAAAATATTTTAAAATATCTAAATATAAAAAAAAATATTTGAAAACATTAATAATTCGTAATATCGTGATTTGACGGTTTACCCTCAAATTAAATAAACCGTGAATTTTTGCTGTGTGTAATAAAATAAAAAATAAAAATAAAAAATATATTTAAATAATTAAAAAAAATTTCTTTATTAAATATTAATAAAATAATTTTATTATATGTTTTAAAACTTTAATAATTCGTAATATCGTGATTTGACGGTGTAAATAATAATGTGTCCCTTTCTAGAGTTGTCGAACTTACTTTCGACTTTGCCTGGCGTATGTGTAAGATTGCCGACGAATGTCTAAAATATAAGATATGATTTTATTATATGCAAGACTAGAAGAATATCCGTCGTGAAATTTGGGAAATATAAATTGATGTCTAATATTGTTAAGCTGTAGCAAACATACGCGGTGTCTGAATTTTTACAAAGAATGTCAGACCCTTTTTACCCAATTTACGTGAAACTAAATATATCCAACACTACTCACCCTTATGTCTAGCAGCTGTATTTCAAAATTAATAATGATTGGTTAATTAGTTTAACAATAAATCCAGTATGTAGAAATATATAAACACACATACTAACTTGATATAAATAGAGATTACTAGCAGGCCGGCCGGCCGGCGTTGCCCGGTCGTAAAATACGCACAAATATTATATTTTAATTAATGCAGAATTCTTATTTTTTTTATAAACAGAAATACCGTAGATATTAAACATAAGGTTGATTCCTTTAAAAATGGAAGTAAAAAAAAAAAAAAACGGAAAGAAACTGCAAGTGTTTTTTTTTTTTTAAACAGTTCACTTCTTACATATTATTTAATTGGAATTCATTGAGATGAGTATTATTTATTCATTTATTAATTTTATTTATTGCAGACTGTTATCCTCATCTTTATTTTTTGCTTCACGACGTTTCGGCCACCTGATGAAGGCCAGAGGAATAGTTGGCCGAAACGTCGTGAAACAACTAATAAAAGTAATTAAAAAAATTGTCCGCAATAAATGAAATTAATAAATTAGTTCACTGTGGAACTCTGTTCCGTCTGCCTGCTTCCCACCGGACTACAACTTGGATGTCTTCAAGTCCAATGTTAACAAATTCCTAAAGAACCGCCCCCTTAAGTAAACACTTCATCAAATCTCCACACTAACGTAATGTACTTGCAATAACCCTTATCCCTGAGTGGCTTCCGGGCCTTGATAAGTGGTGATCACTGTGTAAAAAAAACAAAAACAAAAAAAACTTCTTGCAACTAAAAAAAAAAATACTCGAGCTAAGATCGAAACCGAAACCTAAAGACAGTAAGGATACAAGGGATTTAGTAGTTAGATGCCTGTTCACACTTTAACTTCTGTGTGTCGGTGAAGTCAGGGATGCAGGGACCCGGGAAGGAATTTAAAACTCTTAGAGTAAAAGGCTTTCCGGCATTTAGGGTTCTCTACAGTCTATTGGGTTAATCAGGGGTATTTACGTGGAAAGAGTGCAAGTGCTTTGTGTGTGGTGTCGTATTTCTGATATTTTTATTAAATATAAATAAAAAAAATAAAAATGTATCTATATATAAATGATAATAAACTTTAAAGAATAAAAAAATAGAATAATTAACCTTTTTTCTGATTGGTCTAAAACTTTTGGTTATTTGAAGCCGTCATAAAAAAGAAATAAAAGAACTGCCACCTGTTAGCATAGCTAGAAAGCAATCGTTCGTTTTGGAATTAGAAGAGCATCGTCACCCCCCCCCCGGCAACTATACTCTGGTAAGTTGGCCCGTTATATCCTACATTTTTTTTTTTTTATTTAATTTTGGGTCCAATTTTTGCGACAGATCAGTAAAGAATGGATTTCTACATAACACCGTTGTTCCAGCGCGCTTCGTGTTCTGCATAAGTGCCGAAGCGTGTTAAGGTCCTTTCCTGATCCTGGTGAACTTAAAGCAAGAATCTGATCAACTTTAATCATCCTTCTAGTATAAGGGAGTACCTGAACAGATAAAAACCAAGTATATTAAGTTTTGTAGGCTTATCTAATCTCTTGAAAGGATTCACAAAACCTACATGCGTTCATCGGAGCACAGTCCTTTACCAATACTTGTAAAATAAGCACAGGAATGCAAGAGGTTAAAGTTTTGTGGACAGTGTGGGACTTATTAGGTTGAAGACTCTTTATGGACCCTGTCTATACACCAGAGATCAACAGCAGATACATCAGTCAAGATGTAGCAGCAATACTCCATGCATGGCGATTTGTAGAGATATAAAATACTCTCCGATGTGAGAAAATTTCTACTACGGTAAAGAGAGCCTGCTTCCTTCGCAGCAGCCTTGTCAATGTCCTCAATGTATTTGTTCCAATTCATGTTGCCTGTGAATGTTAAGATGAGGAAAGTTTGAAAGAAAGAGCTTTCAAATAGTGTATTATTAGTGATGGAAACCAGTGGTTGAGAAAGTTTCTTGTAGTCGTTAAAAGAAAAAAAAAAAGGTTGTTGAACTAATTTTATTTTTCAACGAACAATAAAAAATATTCAATAAAAATGTTTGGTTTGTTTAGTTATTTCAGTAGCTTTTAAGTTTGTAACTTCTCCGTTTGTAACTTCTACGTTTGTAACTTCTACGTTTGTAACTTCTCCGTTTGTAACTTCTACATTTGTAATCCAAAGATTTGGGGCTCACTTTGAAGCCTCCGCAGCCTTCATTGTTTTCACATTCCGTCGCTCTCTCTCTCTCTTTCTCTCTCTCTCTCTCTCTCTCCGCCAACAAAACAACAAAAACATGTCGTACAAACGTAGAAGTTACAAACGTAGAAGTTACAAATGGAGAAGTTACAAACGGAGAAGTTACAAACGTAGAAGTTACAAACGTAGAAGTTACAAACGGAGAAGTTACAAACGTAGAAGTTACATTTTGCAATCTCGTTTAATGCTCCAGCAGTAGTAAACCTTCAGTGATATATATAGCCATGTTATATATCATTTTGAAGCGCCTTTTCCGCTCTATCGAGTAGTTTTATTCGTTACCGGTCTCAATATCTTCATTCATTTTTTTTGCAGGCTTTTCGACAGGATGGACAAAATTCAAATCCGCACGATTTTCTTGTTCGAGTTCAAACTAGACCGAAAAGCTGCCGAGACAGCTCGTGATATCAATGGTGCGTTTGGCCAAGAAATCACTAACGAACGTGTGGCACGACGGTGGTTCAAGAAATTTAGCAATACTTACGAGAACCTCGAAGATAAAGACAGTCGCATCCAGTCGACTGCAGTCGATAACGAACATTTGAAAGCCTTTATGGAAGCTGATCCTCGCAAAACCACACGAAATGTTGCTGTTGAACTCGAGGTCGACCACTCAACAGTCGTTCGCCATTGAAAGCAAATAGGGAAGACAAAAAAGTGAGATAAATGGGTGCCGCATGAATTGAATGATAATAAAAAAATCATCTTCTACATTCCTTCTGCGCAACAAAAACGACTCATTTCTCGAGCGGATTGTGACGTGTAATGCAAAGTGGATCCTCTACGACAACCGGTGACGTTCGGTACAGTGGTTAGATGTTGGAGAAGCTCCACAACACTTCCTGAAGCCGAAATTGCACAAAAATGTTTATGGTGACTGTTTTGTGACCTGCGACCGATCTCATCAATCATAGCTTCTTGAATCCGGGTAAAACGATTACGGTGAGAAAGTACTGCCGACAAATTGACGAAATGCACCAGAAGCTCCAACGTATGTGCTCGAGATCGGTCAATATAAAGGGACCAATTCTCCTCCATGACAACGCTCGCCCGCATGTTGCTCAACTAACCCTGCAGAATTTGAACGAATTGGGCTATGAGACATTGCCTCATCCGCTATATTCATCGGATCTCTCCCCCACCAATTATCACTTTTTCAAGCATCTCAACAACTTCCTGCTCGAAAAATGCTTCAAAAGCCGAGATGATGCCGAATCGGCCTTCTATCAATTCATCACTTCCAGAACTCCGGATTTCTATGCTAATGGGATTAATATACTTGTTTATCGTTGGCAAAAATTCTATCGATTCTAATGATTCTTATTTCGATGAATAAAGTTTATAATGAAAAGAGTTATGATCTTCTGAAGTTGAACGTCAAAAAGCGACATTATTTTTGCACCAACCTTATAATATAATGCGAGTCCTTTCTAAGATAGTTCGCGGAATACTAAGAAGCCCTTACTTCTTCATTATTTTTGCACCAACCTAATAATATTTTCCTAATTCCGATACAATTACGGATTCAGATTAAAAAAAAAAATCAAAATATCAAAATTTCTAAATATAGAGTAATTTTTCTTTTGCATGTAGGGGGTCGTATTACCACCCAAGCACATGTAATATGTCCATATATTTTCTCAACTGCAAAAATACACTTGTAGGTTTGACCTTTTTTTTTTTTTTTAATTCAATTTTCACCCCAAACAAGGCACAGTGCCACTTTGAAGCAGGGGGCTACTATCAGGGACTTAATTAGCGGGGTCATTATGAAGGGAGATGAGTAGAAAGATGTTTGTTGACATTACACTTGAACTTCTGCATATCGTTGCAGTTGGGAAAGCATAATCCCGGAAGGGAGTTCCAAAGACCTGCAGTTCTGGGGAAGAAACTATTGGAGTAAAAGGCTTTCTTGCACCTAGGGATCTCTACTGTAAAGGGATGAGACTTAGTAGCTTGTCGGGTTTGTCGGGGGTAGTTACGTCGGGGAGGTACAAGAGTTTGCAGTTAGTCAGAGCATTCACCATTAAAGTATTTGTAGAACAGGCAGAGGGACGCAACATCTCGTTGATGGGACAGAGGCTGAAGCCTAGACGACAGTTCAGGACCTATCAGGTTGGCGACTCTCTTTTGAACCCTGTCCAGGAGCGAGAGACAAGAAGCAGATGCACCAGCCCAGATGTGACAACAGTACTCCATACATGGGCGAATGGTTGCCTTATAGAGGTATAGGATACTGGCAGGCGTAAGTAGTTTTCTAGCACGGTAGAGGGAGCCAACCTTCCTTGCAGCAGCCAGTTCATATTCCCTGTAAACGTTAGGCCGAGGAGTTTAAAAGAAGTACTTTCAGGTAATGTGTTCTTAGCCATTGCTATTGGTGGTAGAGAAGGTTTCTTGTATTTATTGAAGGAAACAAGCTTAGTCTTAGCAGCATTGAATGTGACCAACCATTTTTGTCCCCATTCCACTACGGATTGGAGGTCATCCTCTAGTGTTTCTGCCATTTCCTTGGATATGTGTTCATTTGTTTTCCCCTCATATCTGTTATAGAGAGTGGTGTCATCGGCAAATATACCCATCTCCGAAACAATTTTATCAGGGAGGTCGTTTATGAATATCAGGAATAATAGAGGTCCAAGGATAGACCCCTGAGGTACTCCCGCATTTATGTCGTATTGTTTGGATGTACGACCGTCGAGGACAACTTTGATTTTTCTATTACTTAAGAAGGATTTAATTACATTATGAATTCTTCCAGTGATTCCATATGATTTAATTTTCCTTAGAAGACCATCGTGCCATACCCTGTCAAAAGCCTTAGATATATCGAGGGCCACCACTCTACCCTCCCCTGTTTTATCCAATGAACGGTATATACATTCAGAAACTACAGTTAAGATATCTGCTGTTGAACGGGCTTGCCTGAATCCATATTGTTTGTCAGTCAGGAGTTTAGCAGCTATTAGGTGCTGGACTAGGGCTTGATTAACTAAGGACTCAAATATTTTGGCGAAAAGCGGGAGGAGGCTATTGGGGCGATAATTTAGTGGGTCAGTTCTTTCACCAGAATTCTTGAAGACTGGTACCACAGAGGCGGTTTTCCAGCAGTCGTGACAACAAGATTCGTTAAGGCATTTATTATAAAGTTTGGACAGGACTGGAGCAACCTCGGCAGAGCATTTTTTTAATAGCACAGCCGGGATGAGATCTGGTCCACACGCTTTTGCGGTGTCTAGGTTTTTTATTATAGCATGTACCTGAGAAGGGGTGATTTTCAAATCGTCTAGTGAGGCGTCTGTTCGCAGAGGAAAATCAGGGAGTGAGTGGTGTACCGAGTTCAGTGTGGAGTTTGAGGCAAACCGACTGGCAAGCAGATTAGCCTTGTCAGTTGCCGTGCAAGCAACCTCATGATCGTTTGATAGTGGGGGAATTGTTGATTGTCCATTATTTACTACGTTGTTGTAGATTTTCCAAAAATCCCGGGTTCCTAATTTCTGTGCTTCGATGCGTTTTCTGGTGGTTTCAGAGTAATCTGTCTTAGCTGTCTCTATCACTCTCTTACAATTATTTCTAGCTTCTATATACTTCTGTTTATTTGAGCTGGACTTATGTCGGTTGAATCTGCGGAATGCATGCTGCCTTTGACAAATGGCAGCTGCACAAGCAGAAGTAAACCATTGGGGGAGTGGGGCTTGCTATAGAATTTCCGTGCGGGAACATGCGCTTCAATAGCAGTTTTGAACCATTTAGTGGTCTCATTTGCACACTGTTCCGCTGGAAGAGTAAAGATATTTTGCCATGGGGCATCTCTGATGAGCTCCCTGATGGCTTCCCAGTCAGCCTTTTTGTAATACCTCGTTGTTTTGAATAGTGGGTCTTCAGTTTTAGGGCGAGAATTTAGGCTGATTTCTACGATTATCACAGCGTGATCAGCATTCTCGAGTGGGCTGAGGGCATTTGTTGTACAGTCATTGGGAACCGTTGTCAGAAAGAGATCTAGAAGTGAGGCATGTTGATCTTGCTGGTCTGGGAAACGTGTCGGAAATGTAACCAACTACAGAATTTTAGTTTTACTGGTAATAAATATTCATCATTTTATTATTATAGCGAGCTGTGAAAAATTAGGCTCAAAAACAAAAAAATCAACAAAAAGAATCGTTTTGGGCATTGGAAAGTAAGCAAGAATTTTCCGGATTTCTTTACCCCCCCCCCAAAAAAAAAAGATCTGATATTTCGATTCCGACCAATCGTTCACACACACACACACACACGCACGTGCGTGCGCACGCGCGTGCGCACGCGCGCGTGTGTGAATACTAAAAGTCTCCTAGAAAAAAACAATAGACATTTCATGCTATAATGGCATCTGTTAATATTTCTTGTTTCCCTGCGACTTTTTCATCTGTTTCTCTTGCAACGTTCCCCAAGTGTTTTGCGAGGCGTGCAGACACCGTGGATGAGGAGAATTCGTGGAGATTTTTTCTTTTTTTCGCTACGTCGAAAAGAGCTGCAGAAAGTAATGGGCCCATGATGGCGCCCACATATGGACGACATGTTTTTGTTGTTTTGTTGTCGGAGAGAGAGAGAGAGAGAGAGAGAGAGAGAGAGAGAGAGAGAGAGAGCGACGGAATGTGAAAACAATGAAGGCTGCGGAGGCTTCAAAGTGAGCCCCAAATCTTTGGATGACTGCATCACGACGAATCACGTCTTAACGAACAAAGAAAGAAAGGAATTTGGGTCAGGAACTGCAAAAGAATGAATGAAACCAACACGAAACTAACAACAGAAACAACAACAACAACAACAATAACAATAATAATAATAATAATAATAATAATAATAATAATAATAATAATAATAATAATGATGATGATAATAATGATAATAATAATAGTAATGATAATGACAATAATGATAATAATTATAATAATAAAAAAATAATAATAATGATGATGATAATGACAATGATAATAATAATATTAATAATAATAATAATAAAAATAATAATAATAATAATAAAAATAATAATAAAATAATAAAATAATAATATTAATAATAATAATAAAATAATAATAATAATAATAATAATAATAATAATAATAATAGTGATGATAATAATAATAATAATAATAATAATAATAATAATAACTAGCAGGACCCGTGGAAATTCCACGGTAGTTAAAATCTTTTAAAACACATCAGTAAGAAATTCCTTATTGTTATATTACAAAAATGAACGTATGGAAGCAAGTAGAACAAAGAACTTTAGTTTAAACTTTTATTGAAGGTCAATGCGATCGTAACTGATGCTGTTGATATTGTCAGGAAGTGCTGGTGATGATTGAGGCGGTGACAGGGACATCGATCAGCTGCTTGGAGTGAGAATAGTGGTCAGTCAGCAGGTTCTTGGGAGTCAGACTGTGAATTTAAAAAAAACTGTGACATTGTTGACATCGATTTTGTGAAAGTTCTGATGACCCCAAGTTGTTTAATATTTTAGGACATTTTGGATTACATGTGTGAATAATGAATAGGTCACAGAAAACTGCTATTGCATCTTGATGAAGCTGTTGTAGATTCCTAGGACTTCCTGTAAATGTAGATGGTAGAATAACTGGTACACCAGAATAACTATCTTCATTCCGTGCTTAATGATCCATTAAGCCAGAATATTGAGCAGCTCTTGGTTGACTTTGATAGCTTTTAATGAAGTTAAATAAGCAACCGTCAACTTTTACATATGCAATAGACTTTTCTATTTATTTTGAATTTTAATCAATGAAGATTTGGAAATTCACAAATATTTTTAAGTCGAATTATTGATATAGATTTCAATTACATAAAATATATTGTACATCTTTTAATAAGGAATAAATATTTATTTAAACCATAATTATTGAAACAAAGTATTTTACTGCATAAAAAACGGTTATGGAGAGAAGGGTTAACTATTTTGAACCTTCACCTAAATAACGATTTAATGAAAAAAATGTTTAAAATGTTCTTGTATCTGTTTTATAATTTTTGTTAAATAAGAAAAATCAATAACTTTGATAGCACTATTGTAAGAATCATGCTGAAAGCCATTCTTAATATGGGGAGGGTGGTTAACTATTCTGAAACTAGACTTAACAATGTAAAAAATTAAAGGAAAATATATGTATGAACAATAAATATTTCTTCAGTTAAATAAAATATACTGTAAATCTTTTAATAAGGAATAAATATTTATTTAAACCATAATTATTGAAACAAAGTATTTTACTGCATAAAAAAACGGTTATGGGGAGAAAGGTTAACTATTTTGAACCTTCACCTTAATAGCGATTTAATGAAAAAAAAATTAATGGTCTTGTATCTTTTTTTAATAATTTGTTTTAAAATAAGGAAAAAAAATCTTTGATACCGCTATTGTAAGAATCATGCTGAAAGCCATTCTTAATATGGGGAGGGGGGTTAACTATTCTGAAACTTCACCTAACAATGTAATAAAAATAATGGAAAAATTCTTTAGTTAAATAAAATATACTGAAAATCTTTAAATAGGAAATAAATATTTCTTTAAATAAACTAAATCGTAAGTAATGAAACAAAGTGTTTTATTTCATATTAAAAAAATTGTTGTGTCCATTTTTTATATTATTTAAATATGTATGCCCTGTCGGTGGGCATTAGAAGATGATGAATGCCCGTAAAAGAAGCAAAATAAAACGAACAAAACATAAGTAATAACTATGTAAACAACGTGAAGATGTAAAATGTTACAAAATTACTCGATTCGGCATTAAATAACACGAAAAAGGATTGATATGCCGTAAAACAAAAGCAAAACGGAACAAGACGTAAAATATGTTTTGACTCTGTGTTACTCAGTGTATTTGTGAATGGTGACTTTGGTGATTTATTTAATAAAGTCATTCTTGACTTTTGTAACATGTATTTCTAAACATATTTTTTTTTGTTATGTAAGGCTCACTCAAAAGTAAATAAAAAAAACGATAAAATAGCGCAGAAAAAAAAACGAACTCGTAACGTTAAATGTAAAAAATTTATTTATTACTGAATAGAATAGAATAAGCGTTCCATATTACACTACAATAATGAACAGAAGACATGGTTAAAAATGTAAGCAAAATAATATACTATTTAAACTGTGGAACGATACCTTCTATGCATAATTGTCTTTAAAATAATCCGGAACCATAAATAGATAAGTTATATATATATATATATTTTTTGTTGTTGTTGTTGTTCGGGAAGGTTTGGAAAATAAAAGGGGTTAATGATTTTTTAACTAATAAAGAATGAACAATAAAGGGAGATAATTCACATTAATTAATGTTTGCGATGATGATGACGCGTTTCATTAATTAATATTTGCGATGATGATGACGTGACACCGTACGGACAAGCATATTAATATATAGATAATAATGAAAATAATAATAATAATAACAATGATAATAATAATGATAATAATAATAATGATAATAAATAATAATAATAATAATAATAATAATAATAATACAAATAATAATAATAATAATAATAATAATAATAATAATAATAATAATAATAATAATAAACAATTGTGAACAAAAAGACCAAATTATTGATGTGCCCAAAAGATATCAACTTAACAGGCAAGAAGAATGAGAAACTACGGAACTATCAGAATTTTTAATGAACCACTGTTCTGCCAGATCAAACATACCCATTCCTGTGTCTCGATACATCTTTTCTCATTATATGTAATCAGTTTTTTTAAAAATAGTCAACCATATAGGAGCCTATTCGTGACAAGACACACACACACACACACATACACTCACACACACACATTCAGCTTTATATATATATATATATATATATATATATATATATATGAGAGAGAGAGAGAGAGAGAGAGAGAGAGAGAGAGAGATAGATGAACAAATCAAGAAAGCCTTCAAGGCGAAGAATAAAGAAAGATCGTTTTCAAGCTTTAAAAACTCTACAGGTCGAAGTGCAATCCGATCCACGTAAAATGCAAGACACCTGGCGGGATGAAAAAGCATTTGAAGTTCAACACTATGCCGACACGCAGTGCAAACATTCGTTTTTGCTTCATTAAAGACAATCTAATGACCCTTAATCTTTGGATGCTCTTCTGATGAATCAACTCTGATTAAAGACAAAGTCATGTTGAATAAAAGCCTGCAATAACATTTTAGCAATCTGCTCAACTGACCATCTTCAGTCAACACAGACCCATTCAATCAGATCATCAGTAACTAATAAAAGGTGTGCTTGCTGAGCCGCCAACAATGGCAGAGATCAAGAAAGCAATAACCTAAACAAACTCATGCAGAACAGCAGGAAAGGACGAAATACACGCTAGTAGACGACAGGCTTAAACGCATTAAAAGCTTCTCATGATCTACTGCAAAGCATCTGGGAGAAGGAGAAGATGCTAGACGACTTTCAAGATGCCTTGATCGTCTCCCTATGAAAAAAACAAGGGCAGCAAAATGACTGTACTAAAATTTATTTCAATGATTAGGTTCTTCCATGATGGCACGACCGGACAAGTTCTTTAGAACGGTATGGAGTCTGATACTTTTGAGATCAGCAATGAAGCAAGGCTGTGTACTAGCACAAGTACTCTTCAACACCTTCACTAGCATGCTCTCATGCAGTGAGACCTGGAGCAAGGTCTATATTCGTTGCCGTCTGGATGGTCCCTTTTACTCCTGTGCTGACTCAATGCTAAGGCTAGTCTAATAATAATATATCATCCAAGGCGTTCTCTTTGCCGACAAATATGTTCTAGTGGCGCATACTTAATCCTATCGGCAATTGATATTAAACCGCTTTTCAGAAGCCTCCGATCTGTTTGGCTTAAAAACCAGGCTTAATAAAGCTGATGTGCTTTGTCACTCTGCATCAGAAGCAAGCCCCTCCCCCCCCAAAAAAAACAGACCATTGTTATTAACGACACTCAAATTAAGAATGTGAAACACTTTCAATATCTAGCGAGCACCATCTTCTCTAACGGCTCCTTGGAAGAGAAATCGATGCACTAATCGGCAAAGCCGGTAAATATTTAGGAAGATTTCTAAACAGCCTTTATATCAGCCCAACAAACATTTGAGTGCAAAACTGAAAATGTACAATGCAGTGGTTCTCACCTCCATCTATGGACATGAGACTTGGAAAATATACTGTAAACACGTAAAAAATTGGTAGGACCGAATTATTAACCTGGAGTTCTTGGACTAAGCCAAATCATCACAAAATGTGTATGCTCATCAGCGCCCGATTGCGGTGGGTAAGTTATGTTATGGAAGAATGTTGCATGCCAAGGCGCTTGTTGTTCGGAGTACTTCAGAAAGGAAAGAAAAACCATGGTCATCCAAAACCACGCTACAAGGACAATCTTGAGTTGGAAGCCATGTTTAGTTTCAGAACAGTTTCCGATGGTTAGTTGTTCTATACAAGTCCTGGAGATGACTCGTTCTCAGTAGACAGCTGTTCTGTACAGTTTCTGGACTTTATAATGTTATAGCCAGAGAGTAAAGATTCTCCCCGTGTTGACACGAAGAAAACATATACAAGGTTAAAAAAAAGGTTTAATTTTTATGGAGCAATTCTGGTTTCTGATTGGTTGGTAGCAGAACGTGAATTAATTTGATTCGTCAGTTCCTAGAAGCAGCGTGTATGAATAGAATCTCCCAACTGTGAGGGACCATACCCCATCATGAGTGAAAAATATTGCAACAATGGTGTATGCTTATCAGCGCCCAATTGCATGGAAGAATATTGCATGCAGATTGTTGTCTAGAAGACTTCAGAAAGGAAAGAGAAACCAATGTCGTCCAAAAGCACGCTACAAGGACGCCGTCAAAACCAATCTACAGAGGTGTGAACTTATATAAAAAGAATTGGATGACTGTGCCAGTGATCGATTCAACTGGTGAGCTACTATCCACAAAGCTACTGTAACCTTTGAGGATGCTCGTCGCTAGAAACTTACTGTTGCCAGAGATTAACGCTACAGAGCATCAGCATAAGTGATACAAACTACTGTATTTGATTCTGTGTATTCAATTTAGGGTTTCACAGTCACTTGCGAAAACCCACTTCAGTTGTCAAAACGAAACGTTTTCTTTTGAACACTGCGAACTCTCAACTGTTTTAGTATATTTAATCGTGTAATCGAAGATATATTATTATCAATCTATTGAATACACTAGCAGAAAGATGCAGCGTTGCATTGAATAAGAAACTCTATTCCTTTATCTTTGTCTTTCCATTTTCTCTTCATTCCACAACTGTAACGCTGACAAGAGGAGCTTGGTAACTAGACACATCTAGGCTCCTCTTACAGGACCGGGACTGCACCTGGAGAGGTCACTTCAGGTTAACTGTATTAGCCTGGAAACATCATTAGGAGTTAGCAGTTACTAGTTATGAGCTGAAGCTTGTGTAGGATCCCCGGAGCCTACGGAAAAGGAAAAGCCACCTCTCGCTTCAACTCCAGCATCTCTCGGGCAATTGGTACTAGATCACTACAACTTTCTTGCTTCATTGGGTGCGTGAAGTTTAGACATGCTTGCTGTAAAACTGTTGCAACATTTTTTTATTACTAATAATGCCTCACAGTTGGAAGATTCTATGTATAAACGATGCTGCCAGTAACTGACGAATCAAATTAATTCACGTTCTGCTACCAACCAATCAGAAACCAGAATTGCTCCATAAAAATTAAACATTATCTTTAGCAACCTCGCATGTGTTTTCTTCTTCGTGTCAACACGGGAAGAATATTTTGCTTTGTGGCGTCCAACTCAAGACCTGTTTACTGAGAACGAGTCACCTCCAGGACTTGTATAGAAAAACTAACCATCGGAAATTGTTCTGAGACTAAATGTGGCTTAAAACTCAAGCCTACGGAACTCCAGCATCTCTCGGACAATTAGTACTACCCTGCTACAGCTTGCTTGCTTCATTGGGTGTGTGAAGCTTAGATATGCTTGCTATAAACTTAGCAACAACGTCAAGTAAAAAAATGAAACTACCAGATCTACAGTTCGAAACTTTAAATATTAGAACCATGCGTTTAGGCTTCTTCGTTAGCCTCCAACAAGTTGATGTCGCTAGAAAAACAACAATCACCCTCTGTGAACTATCCAAGCGGAATAGTGACATTGCTGTCCCCCAAGAGACAACAGTCGCGGATTTTCATTCTCAGCATTGTGGATAAAGCCTTTACACGGGTGGTCGTCAACCGCCTTCAACTGCTGGCTGCCCAAGTTTACCCAGAATTACAGGTTGGGTTTCGGACGAAACGGCCAACGTTCCTTTCCCAATCAAAAGCAGCGTGAAGCAATAATGAGTCGGCGCGTACGCCCATTGACATTTTTTTCTACCCACATGCACTATGCATTCCACAAGTCAGACGACGACATCTTTCTCTACATTAAAAGTGACGTCAACCTATTCAACCACGCCTGTGTCAGAGTGAGGACGAAGGCGCACCGAATCATCATTAGAGAGATACTCTTTGCAGATGATGCGGCTCTCGGTGCTCACTCTAAGGAAAGTCTTCAGCGACTCATATCCAGCTCATGAGCTAAGATCAACACCACTCCTACAATTTCTATCAGCGACTACACCCTGGAAGTGGTAGACAGGTTCTCCCATCATCCTCTCCAGCAACCTGTCGTCGATTTGGAGCTCAACATGAGGATAGGCAGCATTTGCCATTACCGCCAAAAGAATGTGGGACAACACCATGTTGACATTCAACACCAAATATGAGAGTGTACCAGGTTTGCGAATATAAAGAGTGGAACGACAAAATTGTCACCCTAAAGAAACCAACAATACAGTTTGATTTTAAAACTTTTATTGACAAAAACAAATTCATGTAACTTAATTATGTAGTAGAGATGACATATATTCAATATAACTGCCATCAGCCTCAATCACCGCCTCGGTTCGGGTCCGGAACTGGGAGCATGCGTTTTCCACAAGTGCCGACGGGAGCTCATCGAACACTCAGCTGGCGGCGATCATGCTGGCTTTGGTGTTGTGGGAGGTAATGGTGATGATATTCTAGACGTATGACCAAACGAAATAGTCCAGTGAGTTCAGGTCGGGGGAGAAGGAACAGTGATAGAAGGATAACAAGTTGTAGCACTTCTTCTGAAGCCAAGCCTGGGTTTCTTTGGGCTTGTTAGCCGGTACCGAGTCCTGCTGCCACACTCAGGGTCTGCCAACGGCCACTTCATTGTACCAGACGATCACCATACTCTTTAGTACATCCAGGTACACTTTGGTGTTTACTTTCAAGCCTACTTTGAAGATTTTAGGTGTCATGATATGGCCCTCACTTGAAACCACAGCAAAGACCATAACCATGGAGGGAACAGGCCGTCTGATGCGTTGAGCTGTGCCCTCAACTGTTGAACCGCCTGGATTTGAATTTTGAGGGTGCTGTCATTGGTCCTGTTGTCATAACTTGGATCGGTAGAGAGTATGAGTCGCACAGCGGCGCATCTCTGATCTCGCTCATTAAACATTGTATCACTTTCAGACATGATGAAAGGCTCTTGGGGTTTGGACACAACTAGTAGATGTTCTTCGACGAAAAAAAAGAATGGAATCATATCGTCTTTTCTATGGTGACATTTTTATCGTCCTCCCAATGAATACTATTGTTAAAATTTAATACTGGAATTTATTGTTGTCAATTTGCGGTTTGTGATTCGCTTTCTATTTTCCTCAAAATAAGCGCATTTTCCAATTTTAATTCAATACCTGTCCACGTTCTTTTTGCAAAAAAAAAAAAAAAAGCTGTCGACGCCATTCCTTTTTAGTAACTTTTCAAAGTCATACTAATAAATGCGCCGCCTAGTGTCGAATGTTAGCAAAAGGTGTAGACAGTTTCCATTCAAATCAAGTCAGGAATGACCCGAAGAACGCAGCCGAGATGCCCAAGAATTATATACGTGAACTTTGCCAACTGAATTCTTTCTTTATTTCAATTAATGAGAGGGGAATCTATCGTCATGCTTTTCCTAATTAGGTCAATTGAACTTATATTAAGTAGAATAATAATAATAATAATAATAATAATAATAATAATAATAATAATAATGATGATGATACTCCTACTACTACTACTACTACTACTAATAATAATAATTATTATTATTATTATGATCATCATCATTTTCTAATGGAAAATAAACAATGCATTGTGAATGCGTAATAGGCAGATCTCATAACTCTCGTTTCTCCTAATTTATCCCTCAGTCCTCGTTTTGAATTAATGATTTTTCAGACAAAGGAAGAAGAAAAACCTGTATTCTAGGTCGACAGTATTTGTTCCGTGCGCAGTTGCCTGAGATATTGGAAATTTTCTGTTTCCTTGTAGCCATGTCACTAATAAGGATGCTGGAGGTAAACGTTTTACTCGACTGATGTTATCCGCCTGATAGTCAGGAACCCGAACCTTGAAGTAACCACGAAGGAGGTTGTCTTATCAATATCAAATATTTCTCTGCTTCATTTTCTCCCTTACGCTTTCTTCCCTGCTCTAAGTCTGTTGAGCTCTTCCACAAATCCCAAAACTCAATCATGAAAAGTATCCAAAAGAATACAAGAACCCAGAACTCCAACTTCCAACGCAGACCCTCATCACCACGTATCCTTCTCCAACACTACGGATATACGTTCCATCTTTCCAGTGGTTGGAACTCAACCGCAAGAAACCAAACCAGACCATTCTTCCTTAGCGAAACTAGCATTGGACCGACTATTTTTCTATATGAGTTTGTAAATTAAAAGATATTCTAATTTAACATCCAAATATGACCCCAAGAGCCACATGGGCATGGAATAAGTGCCTACATTAGAGATGAGTTTCCATATGATAGGGGAATCTCCGGAGAAAATCCTAATGTGCTTCTGGGTTCTACTTGCTCACACACCTGCGTTCATATTTGGCATCTATCGCCCCCACAACAGCGGAGTTACTATGAGAGCATATCTGAGAAAATTGACCACATCCTGTCTGTTCATTTTCGACTAACATTCAGATCTGTACAGACTACAATGCTCACAATGTAGAAATGCTTAGCCCACTCAAACAGGACAGATGATGATACGAGATTCTGTCACGATTTTTCCTTTGCTTATAACCTAACAGATTATTCACGAAAGTCCCCGACACTGCAGGTCAGTACGCAAGTCTCCTAGATCTTATTTCCAGAACTTACTCCGAGGTATGTTCATCCTCCGTTCTGTCTCCACTAGAAACTCCCGACCACTCGGTTTTATCAGTTAAGATAAAATAAAATGTAATAAGTCATCTGACATGACATACCTCTGCATCGTAAAGCATATGGATACCCTCTGGCTGACTGGTATAGCTTCCGTACATTTATATTAGATCTATCTCTGCGTTCTATGTTTAAAAAGAACGTGTTCTCTATAGTATCAGACCTGACGGAATGGTTAATTGTAGGTATAGGCCGTTTCATACCCTATAAAAAATTCCAGCAAAAACTAAAAGCCAGCCATAGTTCTCTCAAGAATGTGCTGCTGCCATTGCCCACAGAAATCACTATTTTCATTGCTTCCAACGTAATAGATGTACTGAGACTAAAGATGCCTTCATAACCGCCAGCAACCACTGAAAAAGAGTAATAAAAAAACGCGAAAGTGATGTATGCTCAAACGCTCAAGTCCAAAATAACTGAACAGCGGCTTGGTTCCCATCAATTTTGGCAAAAAACAAACAGGGTTCTGAATAGAAGTGTGTGCTCTATCCCAAGCATCATCAATTGACCTGAGACAGTCTCGTCAGCATCGAACGAACTGTTCGTCTAATTCTACCCTATGCGATCAGCCCCTCCCCCGCATTTCCTCCTCTATCTGAGAAAACGCTATGCGACATACAAATATCTGTGCGTGATGTTGCCATGCAAATTGAAAACCTCGATTCCAGTAAAGCAATTAGCTCTGACGGCATTCCTATAGCAATACTGAAAAGGTTTCAACCTAAACTAGCTCCCATACTTACAAAGCTGTTTAAGCGTTGTCTTAAGGAGAATTGCTTCCCAACCACCTTGAAAACCTCATCAGTTTGCCCTGTATTTAAGAATTCAGATGATTGGTCATTTTCCTCTCAAAACAGACCAATAAGGCTCCTGTGTGTCATGAGTAAGTTGCTGGAATCCACAATAAATAGAGAAGTAGTCAACCACCTCAGCAGAAATAACCTTAGCGACACGCAATATAGTTTCCGTTCTGCTAGGTCTACAGCAGATGTGCTAACGGTTATATCTCATAGGATTAGCGAATCTTTCGACGGAGGCTTCCTTTCTAGGGTAATTGTTCCTGACATATCAAAGGCCTTCGATAAGGTTTGGCATAAAGGTCTATCCCACAAAATCACGAGCTACGGTATAGCTGGAAATGTCTTTTTAATTATTAAATCATTTCTCTCTAATAGGTTCATAAAAGTAGTGGTTGATGGGCAGAAATCAGAAGCTATCGGTATTTATGCTGGAGTCCCTCAGGGATCAATTCTGGGTCCAACTTTCTTCCTGATTTACATCAATGATCTTCCAAATCACATCCTAAGATCATTCGTATACATTTATGCTGATGACACTACCATCTATGGCGACATATCAAATGCTAGAGTCCCTCAGGGATCAATCATTGGAATCGCCCTATCACTACTCATAAGTAATCCAATTTTGTTCATTTATTGACCGAATTTGGATGAATCTTCTCATAATATCGCCATTTAACTTACAAATCTATTTCATTAACACTTATTCTCGAGTAGCTTCTGGCCTGGATAAGTAGCGACGCATTATTTAAAACAAAACTTGCGTAGGAAATGTAATTTTCGTTGGTGTGTAACGCTGTAACAGCGCGGGCGCGCGTACGCAAATATCGAGCTATGTACGTTATGACGTCAGCGTAAAGAAAAATAAAGACTATAAAAAGTAGCACGATCACGTTAAGTATGTGGGTGAAGTCATGGCCGTAATTAGAAGGCTTGCGTGGCGGGAGAATGAGGAAATAAATGTTGGTGTTACAAAAAAAAAAAAAAAGGAGTTAATTTATTACTTGTCCTATGTTCCTTGTGATGTACTCTGCTACAACGTGTGGGTCCCGTGCGTAAACGTGTTGACATATTAACTACAACGTTACAACGCTTATAATGAACGTGAGTTAAAAATGAAGTCGTTTTTTCTATCCTCTTCTCCTACTTCTTATTATACTTTCCTCCTACCATTTCTCTCCCACAGTGTTCATTCTCATATCCATCGTCCTGGTCCTCCTACTCCTCCCATTCTTATTCTGTTAATCATCTTGAGGTCATTGCCAAGACTGCCACAAAGAAGATTAGATCCCTCTACCATGCTAGAAAAATACTCACATCAACACTATAGCTTTATAAAGCCACAATTTTCACTTCCATGGAATATTGTTGCCACGTCTGGTGCATATTCCACTAGTCTGTCACTCTTAGACAGGTTCCAACAAAGAGTCTAAAATCTAATAGGTCCCCACTATCAGCCAAGCTCTAACCTCTGTTCCATCGCCGCTATATTGTATCTATGTGCCTGTTTTAGAAATACTTTAATGGAATGTGCTCTAATGAAGTCGTACCTCCTCGACGTAATACTCCCGACTAACCCGACGAGCAGTGAAATTTCATTGTTGAGGTCCCTAGATGCCGAAAAGCCCTTTACTTTAATAATTTATTCCTTCGGACTGTTAAGCTTTGAAATTCCTTCAGTGTTCCTTGCTTTCTTGATTGTACTAAACTGCAGATGTTTAAATTGTAGAACAGATATCTTGCTGCTCAACTCCCTCATAGTTCCCTGTTATATGTGATCCCAAATAGTAGCTCCTTACGTCATAAGTGGCAATATGCCTTGGTTGGGGTGAAAAAGTTAAAAAAGGGGGGGGATTTCGTTGGTTCCTTTTATTCTCGGCGCTCGGGTGAAGGATTCTGTTTTTGCGAACTGTTCCCACGCGAACAAGAGAATTAGTCGGGCGATTTGGGGCCTGAAATATTAACAGAGGTGGCAAGAAAATTTCTTTTTCTTTTATTTTTTATAACATTTTTCTTTTCATTTTTCTTCTTTTTTTTTTTAGAGGCGCGGTGTCGAGCGAAGCAGACATTTCTGTTTGTTCAAAAGCGCCCCCTCCCCCTTTAAAGAGGATTATCATTTTAAATATAATCAGTTTTACGCAAAGTACATCTGTCGAAAGTGACGGCGGTCGGAGAAATTAAATTCTGAAAAAAAAAAAAAAAAAAAATGAAAATTATTAAAAAAAAAAAAAAATAAGACAAGAAGAGAATAATGGGGCCAACAGCGGGAAATGAAAAGTGGAAGGTTGCTGGATGGGAGAGGTGTACTGAAAATCGAGGGGGGGGAGGGGAGAAAAAGGCATTGTGCAAAAATAGAGTGGAGAATGATGAGACGTTTTGGTAAAATGTAAGCGGGGAAGAAAGAAAAAGAAAGAATGAAGGAAGATGAGAAATGCCTATACGAGATGAAGAAGAGAAGGAAAAAAGAAGATGAAGCGAAATGTTTAATAAACCGGAAGAATGGAAAAAAAATCTGACGTCATATGAACGGAGATGCAAACAATATGTAAAGAAAAAGAAAAAGAGAAAAAGCGGAAGAATAAAGAAAAAGAGAAGGAAGGAAAAAAGAAAGAAAGAAAAAAGAAAAGAGCAAAAAAATAAAAAAATAATGAGCGGAAAGAAAAGAAGAAAGAAAATGGGTACTGCAAGAAGAAAAGCAAAATTAGAAAACTAAACGGAAAAAGAAGACGAAGGGGAAAAACTGACTAAAAATAAAAAAAAAAGAAGAAGAAAACTAAAAAACTAAAAAAGAAACAAAAAAAAAGAAATAAAAAAGAAAAGAAAAAAAAAGAAGAAAAGGAAAAATAAAAGATAGGAAATTAATAAAAAAAAGGAAAAAAAAAAAGAAAAAGGATGAAAAAAGAAACGATGTCAACGGAAAAGAAGAATATAGAAACAGACGAAAACGAGATTAAAAGAAAAATAGAAATAAAAGAAGAAATTAGAAAAGAAAAAGAAAGAAAACGAAGAAAAAGTTAAACAAAAAGAAAAGAAGGAAAATAAGAAAAAGAGGAAAAAGATTAAAAAAGGATAAAGAAGACGAAAAGAAGAAAAAGAAAAAAGGGAAAATAAAAAGAAAAAAAGAAGGAAAAGAAAAAGAAATATTAATAATAAAAAATAAAAAGAAGAACACGAAAATGAAAAAGAAAAAGATGAAAAAAAAAAAAAAGAATGAAAAAAGAAAAATAGAGAAAAGGAGATAAAAAAGGAAAAAGAAAAAAGAAGAAAAAGAAGAAAAAATAGGGATAAGTAACAATAAAGACGCAAAAAGGAAAAAAGGAAAACGAAAAAAGCAGAAAAAGAAAGAAAAAAGAGTAAAAAAGAAAAAAGAAAAAAAAGAAGAAAAAATAAAAACAGAGAAAAAATAAGAAAAAATAGGGATAAGTAACAATAAAGACGCAAAAAAGAAAAAAGAAGGAAAAGAAAGAAAAAAAGAAAAAGAGTAAAAAAGAAAAAAGAAAAAAAAGAAGAAAAAAAATAAAAACAGAGAAAAAAATAAAAAAATAGGGATAAGTAACAATAAAGACGCAAAAAAGAAAAAAGAAGGAAAAGAAAGAAAAAAGAAAAAGAGTAAAAAAGAAAAAAGAAAAAAAAGAAGAAAAAAAATAAAAACAGAGAAAAAAATAAAAAAATAGGGATAAGTAACAATAAAGACGCAAAAAAGAAAAAAGAAGGAAAAGAAAGAAAAAAAGAAAAAGAGTAAAAAAGAAAAAAGAAGAAAAAAGAAAAAAGAAAAAATAGGGATAAGTAACAATAAAGACGCAAAAAAGAAAAAAAGAAGGAAAAAAAGAAAAAAAGAAAAAGAGTAAAAAAGAAAAAAGAAGAAAAAAGAAAAAAGGAGAAAAAAGAAAAAAAATAGGGATAAGTAACAATAAAGACGTAAAAAAATAGGGACGCAAAAAGCAATAGATCAAGAGAAGATTCAAAAGAAGAAAAAAAGGAGGGAAGACGAAAAAAAAGAAGAAAAAGTGAAAGACGATAAAAAGAGAAAGAAGAGCAGTAAGATGAAAAGAGTGAAGAAGCAAATAAGTCAAAGAAAGTGAAATAGAATGAGAATATGGAAGAGAAGTCGGGACGAAGGAGGGAGAAGTTAATAAAAAGTAGGAAGAAGTAACAATTAAGAAGAAAAAAGAAGAAAAGAAAAGATAAAAAAAGAAAACGAATAAGAAGAAGAAGAAAAATGGGAAATGAAGAAGATAATGATGATTAGCATAAAAAGGAGATTTTCGCTTTCTTCTTATTATCCATAGTCTCATTCTATCGCACTTTCTTTTACTTATTTGCTTCTTCTCCCTCACTCTTTCATCTTACTGTTCTTCTTCCCCCTTATCTTTTTATTATTCGAAAAAGAAGTAAAAATAATAAAAAGAAAAAGAAAAAAAAGAAAAGACAGAAAAAAGGAGACAGAGAAAAAAAGAAGAAAAAAAAAGAAAAACGAAGAAGGAAAAAGATGACAATGTAGATACTGACCTTACTACTACTACTACTACTACTACTACTACTACTACTACTACTGCTACTACTACTACTACTACTACTACTACTACTACTACTACTACTAATAATAATAATAATAGTAATGATAATAATAATAATAATAATGATAATAATAATAATAATAATAGTAATGATAATAATAATAATAATAATAATAATAATAGTAATGATAATAATAATAATAGTAATGATAATAATAATAATAATAATAATAATAATAATAATAATGATAATAATAATAATAATAATAATAATAATAACAATAATAATAATAGTAATGATAATAATAATAATAATAATAATAATAATAATAGTAATAATAATAATAATAATAATAATAATAATAATAATAATAGTAATAATAATAATAATAATAACAATAATAATAATAAAAAAGAAGACGAGGAAAGAAAGGAAATAATGATTATGATAATGATGATGGTGCGAAGGAGAAGGAAAAGGACAAAGAAAAGTGTAGATGTAGAAAGAAAATGTAGAAAAAAGAGAGTAAGAAAAATTATAAGATTTAGAAGAAGAAGAAGAAGAAGAAGAAGAAGAAGATGTAAAAAGAAAAAAGTAAAAAATAGAATTAAAAGAAGAAGAAGAAGAAGAGGTAAAAAGAAAATGTAAAAAATAGAATTAAAAGAAGAAGAAGAAGAAGAAGAAGAAGAAGAAAGACTAAAGAAGAAGAGACAAAAGAAGAAAAAGTAAAAAATAGAATTAAAAGAGGAGGAGGAAGAATAAGAAGAAGAAGAATAAGAAGAAGAAGAAGAAGAAGAAGAAGAAGAAGAAGATGAAATCATTGTGAAGACGAAAGTACTGTATACTCCCACGTTCTAATTCCCCCGAGGTCTCAAGTCATGGTCGTTGAATACTTCGGAACACATACGTTTTTTTTCCCCTTCTTTTTCTTCTTCTCGTATCGTAAACGTAATTGGTTATGCATAACCCGACAGGCTCTCGGCTCATCTCCGCCGGTAACCAAACACGTGTCGAACCCTTTTCCCTAGTGCCTCCTTTGCTTTTTTTTTTCTTTCCTTTTATTTGTCTTACTTCTCTTCCTCTTTCTTTAAGTTAGGGGAGGAGGGATTAAGTGTAATGCCCCCTCTCCCATTTTGAGTGTGAACTGTTGCCAATTCGTGTCATTGTTTTAGACATTCCAATCGCTCGCAACGGAAACCGCGCACATGCATGCAACGAAGGATGCGAACACTCTTCGCGATGGCAACGCCGCAAGTTTGACGAATCTCCTTTTCACTCTGTTTTATGGAAGCGTTAAGTTTTGGAGGGAAAGGAAATACGGCTACAACTCGTGTATCATCAGTCGACATTTAAAGGTTGGATTCTAACGCAGAATATTGGTTTCTTATGCCCTGTTTTAAAGCGTGTCAACCTTTTTGTCAGTCACTTAATACCAACAATTTCTTTCAAAATTCGGTGCTTGTATAGATTGGTGATTTTTGAAACAAACACATTTCAGGTGAAAACATTACAATATGTGTTGTGTAGAAATTAGTATGAATTCGAAAAATTCTGAAAGTGAGATTATAAAAGATAATTATACGTGAAAGTAAAAAATATCGAATTTAGTCATTAATAGTGTTTGATTGTATGTTGGAGAGTTCGTAAGTATCAGGAGAAGAAGAGGCAATCGATACTTTTTACTAAATAGTTGTAAATAAATAGGTACCACCATTTTTTTTAAACATACGCTACACAGGATTGTGAATTATTTTTAACTTAAAAATACGTCCAGTACATATTCTACAGAATCATTTTTCCCAATTTTTGGAATTTATACTAATTTCGACATAACACATAAGTACATAATGTTTTCACCTGAAATGCGTTGGTTTAAAAGATTGCTAATCTACATAACCACCCAAAATTGACATCTTTGCAAGAAATAACAAAAAAAAAAAAAAAATGAAAAAAAATCTCTATCTAATTGGTCAAAAAGGCCAAAAATAGATGTTCAATTCACTTGTGAATATAAAAATAGCCGCAGATGTTCTGTACTTTTCGAGAGTTGTGTTTTCAGTTTATAATTTCTAAATCGACTTTTGTCACTGGTCTACGATATGTACACATTGACAGCGAATATAACACAACACAGCTGATCTATAAAAATATTTTTATTTTATCCCGACAACAGCTTTAGATTTTACATTTAACACGGTTGTTTGACACCAGTGAAGGCGCGTTGGGGGGCGGTGTTGATGATTTAGCAATGAAAGAAACGTGTAAGCTAGTCTTTTCTCTGTGGCCAACTGCTTTTTGTTATGTCGATTTATATAAATAATCTTTCATCCTAGAATGCTTACTATTTCCCATTGTCTATTGTTCTAATCCTTTGACCGATATTTCTGATCAATTATGCATTCAAATGGAAAGCTTCGCAATTTTTTACATGGAATCGATCTGCATGTGTGATACCCTTCGAATGCCTCTCTTCCTGGGGTCATCAGCCAAATATCTAACATTAGTAGGAGGATGCCTAACATTGAAATAAGATCTCTGTGTTCCAATAATATGCATATATATATATATATATATATATATATATATATATATATATATATATATATATATATATGTGTGTGTGTGTGTGTGTGTGTATGTATATACATATATAGTACAAAACTTTGTTGTAATTAGACTTACATTTTTCTTTTTCATAACTCTTATTTATTTCACCCTGAATTTCTTCATTACAGCCGTTTAGTTAATGGGATGGCAATTTTATGATTTTATGTTTTCATAAAAATCTCCTTTCTAACCAACTCGTCAGATGTGATTTCCATTCGGTGTTACCAACAAAAAGATAATTTGTATATAATAAATCTGGTGCGTGCATTTGTGGAAAAGGAATTCCATCTCCAAGGTTGGCCATTTTGGGTACTGTGCAAACAAAAATTCTTGTTTTAAACCTTAGTTTCGTATTTTCTTTTTTTTGCTTTAGTCTTAATTTCTAATTTTTTCCCGTTATTTATTCTTTCCTATTTGTTTAAATAATTTTCATTACTACATTTACGCGTATTTATTCTAATATTCATTTTCCTTGGTTTCGAATTAATATTTTTTTAGTTAAGATCTTAGTTTCAAGGGGAGGTCACTCTCATAGAATATATTTTTATTAGAGTTACTTCCCCTACATCTTTTCCATTACCTATGTTATATGTTTTCGTTTTTGTTCATTTTCTCATTTAATTGTTTCTTTCTTTCACATTTTATTTATTTTTTAATAATATTTCTTCAGTTATTAATTATGTTCTAACTTTACATTTTGTTGTTCAATTTATGTTAACATTATTCTTGCATGGTCGATTGTTCTTCATTTTTTATGTTGCTCTATATTTTCATTTATGTTGCTGTTTTGTTCTTAGTCTGGTCTA
Source organism: Euprymna scolopes (assembly GCF_053919585.1). Lineage (NCBI taxonomy): Eukaryota > Metazoa > Mollusca > Cephalopoda > Sepiida > Sepiolidae > Euprymna > Euprymna scolopes. The sequence continues at coordinate 147,652,400 of NC_136500.1, read as the reverse complement.
ATGCGTGAAATTAAGTATCGATTTCTATGCAGACATCCTTGAATTACATCTTGTATTCTGTTTAATAAGCTTTCTTCTGATATTAGTATCTGGTATGCTTCGAGTATGCAAAGGTTGCATCCTTTTGATTTGCTTGGTTTATATTTTCCGCTCTACCTACTATGGACTATCTTAATTGATATTCAAATTTATGTTTCTGTAATTCCTTAACACATACTGCTAATGCGGTTGAGTTTTTCTTAGTTTTTTTCTTGTTATTTCCGTTATTGGTATTAGTTATGTTGCTATCTTCATTATTGTGATTGTCTATTATTGTTATTATCTCTTCTGTTGTTTTCATTGGTGTTGTTTTCGTTACTTATAGTGTTATTTTCTTTCTGTTTAAACGATGTTAAGTGATTACGATATCTATCCTTAAAGAAAGTTCCGGTGCTCCCTAGATATACTTTAGTTCCATTACTTGTTATAACTTCACATTTGTATACTATGTTTGATGTTAAACAGTCCCCTCCGTGGAAATTCAGTAGTGTTCCGGCAGTTACATTCTTTTTCGTTGTTAGATTCATTTTCGGTCTTGTCACTATTTTTCAAAAATTTGTTTTTCCTGCTGTTGGAGACAATTATGGTATTTGTTAATTTAGCAGATGTTGAGAAGGATAGCTTAACAGTGTTTTTATTAATTATATTACTTAGTTTACTACGTTGCGGGAAACATTTGTCTATAATTTAGTAGAATTCCCTTGGGAGATTATTTTTTATGTGGTGTCTGAACGGTGAGTTAAATCACGTTCGACCCTTCCTTCCATTCTTCGTTTTTACATCTCTTTCGGTTCTATTATGGTCAAGCATTTCATTTTTCTTTTTAGCGTTTATTGTATGTTCATTTTTTCGTAAGATTTTACGCTTTTTGTTGCTTTTTTATATTTCTTCATAAACATGTTGTAATGTATTATTTTTTGTGGCTTTTTATATTTCTTCATAGACATGTTGAAAGATATTATTTTTTTGTTGCTTTTTTATATTTCTTTATGGACATGTTGTAAGATATTATTTTTTGTTGCTTTTTTATATTTCTTTAAAGACATGAAAGATATTATTTTTTTATTGCTTTTTAATATTTCTTCATAAATATTTTGTAAGATATTATTTTTTGTTGCTTTTTATATTTCTTCATAAACATGTTGTAAGATATTATTTTTTATTGCTTTTTAATATTTATTTATAGACATGTTGTAAGATATTATTTTTTGTTGCTTTTTTATAATTCTTCATAAACATGTTGTAAGATATTATTTTTTGTTGCTTTTTATATTTCTTCATAAACATGTTGTAAGATATTATTTTTTAGTTGCTTTTTAATATTTATTTATAGACATGTTGTAAGATATTATTTTTTATTGCTTTTTAATATTTATTTATAGACATGTTGTAAGATATTTCTTTGTTGCTTTTTTATAATTCTTCATAAATATTTTGTAAGATATTATTTTTTGTTGCTTGTTTATATTTCTTCATAACAATTTTGTAAGATATTATTTTTTGTTGCTTTTTAATATTTATTTATAGACATGTTGTAAGATATTATTTTTTTTATTGCTTTTTAATATTTATTTATAGACATGTTGTAAGATATTATTTTTTGTTGCTTTTTTATATTTCTTCATAAATATTTTGTAAGATATTATTTTTTGTTGCTTTTTATATTTCTTAATAAACATGTTGTAATATATTATTTTTTTTATTGCTATTTAATATTTATTTATAGACATGTTGTAAGATATTATTTTTTTGTTGCTTTTTTATATTTCTTCATAAATATTTTGTAAGATATTATTTTTTGTTGCTTTTTATATTTCTTCGTAAACATGTTGTAAGATATTATTTTTTATTGCTTTTTAATATTTATTTATAGACATGTGGTAACATATTATTTTTTTGTTGCTTTTTTATATTTCTTCATAGACATGTTGTAAGATATTTTTTCTTGTTGCTTTTTTATATTTCTTCATAGACATGTTGTAAGATATTATTTTTTGTTGCTTTTTTATATTTCTTCATAGACATGTTGTAAGATATTATTTTTTATTGCTTTTTTATATTTCTTCATAAAAATGTTGTAAGATATTATTTTTTGTTGTTTTTTAATATTTCTTTATAGACATGTTGTAAGATATTATTTTTTGTTGTTTTTTAATATTTCTTTATAGACATGTTGTAAGATATTATTTTTTATTGCTTTTTAATATTTCTTCATAGACATGTTTTAAGATATTATTTTTTGTTGTTTTTTAATATTTCTTTATAGACATGTTGTAAGATATTATTTTTTGTTGCTTTTTTATATTTCTTCATAGACATGTTGTAAGATATTATTTTTTGTTGTTTTTTAATATTTCTTCATAAACATGTAGTAAGATATTATTTTTTATTGCTTTTTAATATTTCTTCATAGACATGTTGTAAGATATTATTTTTAGTTGCTTTTTAATATTTCTTCATAGACATGTTGTAAAATATTATTTTTTGTTACTTTTTATATTTCTTCATAGACATGTTGTAAGATATTATTTTTAGTTGCTTTTTTATATTTCTTCATAGACATGTAGTAAGATATTATTTTTTATTGCTTTTTAATATTTCTTCATTAACATGTTGTAAGATATTATTTTTTATTGCTTTTTAATATTTCTTCATAGACATGTTGTAAGATATTATTTTTAGTTGCTTTTTAATATTTCTTCATAGACATGTTGTAAGATATTATTTTTTGTTACTTTTTATATTTCTTCATAGACATGTTGTAAGATATTATTTCTTGTTGTTTTTTTAATATTTCTTTATAGACATGTTGTAACATATTATTTTTGTTGCTTTTTAATATTTCTTCATAAACATGTTGTAAGATATTATTTTTTGTTACTTTTTTATATTTCTTCATAGACATGTTGTAAGATATTATTTTTTGTTGTTTTTTAATATTTCTTTATAGATATGTTTTAAGATATTATTTTTTGCTGCTTTTTTTATATTTCTTCATAGACATGTTGTAAGATATTATTTTTTTGTTGCTTTTTTATATTTCTTCATAAACAGGTTGTAAGATATTATTTTTTGTTGTTTTTTAATATTTCTTTATAGACATATTGTAAGATATTATTTTTTGTTGCTTTTTTATATTACTTTATAGACATGTTGTAAGATATTATTTTTTGTTACTTTTTTATATTTCTTCATAGAAATGTTGTAAGATATTATTTTTGTTGTTTTTTTATATTTCTTCATAAACATGTTGTAAGATATTATTTTGTGTTGCTTTTTTATATTTCTTCATAGACATGTTGTAAGATGTTTTTTTTGTTACTTTTTTATATTTCTTCATGAACATGTTGTAAGATATTATTTTTTGTTGCTTTTTTATATTTCTTCATAGACATGTTGTAAGATATGATTTTTTGTTGTTTTTTTATATTTCTTCATAGACATGTTGTAAGATATGATTTTTTGTTGCTTTTTTATATTTCTTCATAGACATGTTGTAAGATATTATTTTTATTGCTTTTTTATATATCTTCATAGACATGTTGTAAGATATTATTTTTTGTTACTTTTTTATATTTCTTCATAGACATGTTGTAAGATATTATTTTTTATTGCTTTTTTATAAATCTTCATAAACATGTTGTAAGATATTATTTTTATTGCTTTTTTATATTTCTTCATAGACATGTTGTAAGATATTATTTTTTGTTGCTTTTTTATATTTCTTCATAGACATGTTGTAAGATATTATTTTTATTGCTTTTTTATATTTCTTCATAGACATGTTGTAAGATATTATTTTTTGTTACTTTTTTATATTTCTTCATAGACATGTTGTAAGATATTATTTTTTATTGCTTTTTTTATATTTCTTCATAGACATGTTGTAAGATATTATTTTTTGTTGCTTTTTATATTTCTTCATAGACATGTTGTAAGATATTATTTTTGGTTGCTTTTTATATTTCTTCATTGACATGTGGTAAGATATTATTTTGTTATTGCTTTTTTTATATTTCTTCATAGACATGTTGTAATGTATTATTTTTTGTTGCTTTTTTATATTTCTTCATAGACATGTTGTAAGATATTATTTTTGTTGCTTTTTTAATATTTCTTCATAGACATGTTGTAAGATATTATTTTTGTTGCTTTTTTATATTTCTTCAAAAACATGTTGTAAGATATTATTTTTTTTATTGCTTTTTTATATTTCTTCATAGACATGTTGTAAGATATTATTTTTTGTTGCTTTTTTATATTTCTTCATTAACATGTTGTAAGATATTATTTTTGGTTGCTTTTTTTATATTTCTTCATAGATATGTTGTAAGATATTATTTTTTGTTGCTTTTTTATATTTCTTCACAAACATGTTGTAAGATATTATTTTAGGTTGCTTTTTTTATATTTCTTCATAGATATGTTGTAAGATATTATTTTTTGTTGCTTTTTCATATTTCTTCATTAACATGTTGTAAGATATTATTTTTTGTTGCATTTTTAATATTTCTTCATAAACATGTTGTAAGATATTATTTTTTGTTGCTTTTTAATATTTCTTCATAGACATGTTGTAAGATATTATTTTTTGTTGCTTTTTTATATTTCTTCATTAACATGTTGTAAGATATTGTTTTGTTGTTGCTTTTTTATATGTCTTCACAAACATGTTGTAAGATATTATTTGTTTATTGCTTTTTTATATTTCTTCATAGACATGTTGTAAGATATTATTTTTTGTTGCTTTTTCATATGTCCTCATTAACATGTTCTAAGATATTATTTTTTGTTGCTTTTTTTATAAATCTTCATAAACATGTTGTAAGATATTATTTTTTGTTGCTATTTTCTATTTCTTCATTAACATGTTGTAAGATATTATTTTTTGTTGCTATTTTATATTTCTTCATTAACATGTTGTAAGATATTATTTTTTGTTGCTTTTTTATATTTCTTCATTAACATGTTGTAAGATATTATTTTTTGTTGCTTTTTTATATTTCTTCATAGACATGTTGTAAGATATTATTTTTTGTTGCTTTTTTTATATATTTCTTCATAGACATGTTGTAAGATATTATGTTTTGTTGCTTTTTCATATTTCTTCATTAACATGTTCTAAGATATTATTTTTTGTTGCTTTTTTTATAAATCTTCATAAACATGTTGTAAGATATTATTTTTTGTTGCTATTTTATATTTCTTCATAGACATGTTGTAAGATATTATTTTTTGTTGCTTTTTCACATTTCTTCATAGACATGTTGTAAGATATTATTTTTTGTTGCTTTTATAATATTTCTTCATAAACATGTTGTAAGATATTATTTTTTGCTGCTTTTTTATATTTCTTCATAGACATGTTGTAAGATATTATTTTTGTTGCTTTTTTATATTTCTTCATAGACATGTTGTAAGATCTTATTTTTGTTGCTTTTTTATATTTCTTCATAGACATTTTGTTAGATATTATTTTTTGTTACTTTTTTATATTTCTTCATAGACATGTTGTAAGATATTATTTTTGTTGTTTTTTATATTTCTTTATAGACATGTTGTAAGATATTATTTTTTGTTGCTTTTTTATATTTCTTCATAAACATGTTGTAAGATATTATTTTTTTATTTCTTTTTTATATTTCTTCATAGACATGTTGTAAGATATTATTTTCTGTTGCTTTTTTATATTTCTTCATAGACATGTTGTAAGATATTATTTTTTGTTGCTTTTTTATATTTCTTCATAAACATGTTGTAAGATATTATTTTTGTTGCTTTTTATATTTCTTCATAAACATGTTGTAAGATATTATTTTTTGTTGCTTTTCATATTTCTTCACAAACATGTTGTAAGATATTATTTTTTGTTGCTTTTTAAAATTTCTTCATAGACATGTTGTAAGATATTACATTGCGTTGTTTTTTTTTCTTTCTATACTTTCATTATTATCTCGAGTCTCCTGAAATTTTATTTGTTTTTATATCCTTATCTGGCTAAAGCTTTGTTATATTATTCTGTATTTGTATTAAATAATCCCTCATTTTGTGATATTTTAGATATCTTTTTTAGATGCTAGGTATAACTGCTTTTTTCATACTATTCGGATTGTTGGACTTGTGATCTATGTAGAATAACGTTTGGTTAAGCTTATGGTATGGTTCATAAGGTTTGTTGTCTAGATTTAAGGTTATGTCTAAGAAGTTTACACATTTATGGTTTAGATCTATTGTTATATATAGGTTCAGCTTACCGAACAATTGTTTTTTCTTTTTCAAATAACCTATTTGTACAGTCCATGTAACACACGCATCATCCCGGTGTAGTACTCCTTTAAGTCCTGGAATTTTTAATGTATTTCATTTAGTATATAAAGGCCAATATATATATATATATATATATATATATATATATATATATATATATATATATATACTAGCTGTACCCGGCCACGCGTTGCTGTTGCTCAGTTTGTTAAAATGGAACACATGTGAAAGTAGAGAAAAGTTTGATTCTTTTTTTCAAGAGAATGTACAAATTATTTATTTTTTTTTAACAGATGTTAAGAAAATAAACAGAAAAATACTTTCATCATTAATTATGCAAAAAAATAAATAAAATGTTGATTTAGTGTTTCAATATAATTACGATAAAACTTGCTGAGTATGCACTGTTTTACGGTTGTTGTAAAAATGGAACGGAAACTTAAATTTCGCTTCATTTTAATCTTTCTTAATTTTTTAATTGTGCCCCCCCAAACGAATATAATCAAAACAGTAACATTAAACAATTGTACTTTATGTATATAAAATACAAAATGGGTGTTTGTATTACTATACACATAGATTCGAAAAAGTTGTCAAAAAAACAAATATATAACAAATAAATGTTATCAAAGGCAAGATAAGTTACTTTTCTGCCAAACTGGATATATTTTTTTGTGTTTTTATTCAATGTAACATATTTATTCAGCTCGAAAAACATACAGTGTTTACCGATGTATTTGAAAATTCAAGATTGCGTCTCACACCCTCATTAACACCGTAAGTATGGAAAAAGGTGTTATAAATAAAAAACTATACAAAATACTATTAAAAACCCGCCGAATATATGTCAACCTATGTCACGGTAACATATATTGAGCGAGTTTTTAACAGTATTTTATCCGTTTTTTTTTATTTATAACATCTTTTCCCACACTTACCGTGTTAAAGAGAGAATCAGACGCCATCTTGAATGTTCCAATACATCGGTAAATACTGTATGGTTTTCGAGCTGAATAAACATGTTACATTGAATAAAAACACAAAAGATATATCCAGTTTGGTAGAAAAGTAACTTATCTTGCCTTTGATAACATTTATTTGTTATATATTTCTTTTTGGACAACTTTTTCGAATCTATGTGTACAGTAATACAAAATATTTATTAAAAAAAAAATTAAAAAAAAAAAAGTTAATAGCGAAAGGAAAAATAATTCCATTTTTAAACGAAAAAGTCAGTTTACCTAACTTACTGTATTAATGCTATTTTTTTAAGCAAGAAAAAAAATATTTAGGTTTGGCTATAAATTCCTAAACTCATTCCACCTTAAATAATTTAGGTGACTGAAATAGGAATCTAATTGAATCTTTAATTTTCTGAATAGTATCCGATAATTCATTTTTCTTTGAGTTATATCGAATACATTAATACGGACTTTAGGGGCTTTTTTCGTAATGTTACTGTAAAAATTATTTTTTATTGTTACAAATTACGATGCTTTAAAAAAATAAATTCTTGCGTTTTTTATTTACTACTGAAAACCATAACTTTAGTAAAGGTATTTTTTGTTTAAACAAAATAAAACATTTTCACCAAGAGTTGAGTAAAAATAATTAATTCATTATATTCTGCGATCATTATTTGAAAAATACTACAATTTTCATTAAAATTCGTTAATTTCCTGATTTTTGGTGAATTTTTAAGTAAAGGGAGGAATCAAAATGTGTATACACTTTGAGCGTCGGCATTCATTTTTCGACCACGCGTGGTTAATTTAAATTAAAGTTCAATCACATGGTTACATTATCAATAAACCCATTGAAAATTTACCGATATTGTAAACACATTCTGTTTACATTAAGCCTGTGGTGTTTTTTTAGTGATGCAATGTTGTCAACTGAGATTTAAAAAAAAAACCGCGAGATCAGGAGAAAGAAATGTCCAGAAAATCGCTAGCCAGTTTGGCAGAAAAGTAACTTATCTTGCCTTTGATAACATTTATTTGTTATATATTTGTTTTTTGACAACTTTTTCGAATCTATATGTACAGTAATACAAACCTGTGTACAGTAATACAAACCCCTTCAAGGAGATTGGAATGCCCCCCCCCCCACCTAAAATGTACTTGGAAAAATCGATTTTATAGTGAGATTTAAGAATGGTTAGTCGAAAAAAAGGTGAAAAACAAAACAAATAATCAATAAATAATTGTTACCAAAGGCAATAAATGCTACTTTTTTTTACTTACCTGAATGAGTTTATTTTATATTTTAAAGTATTTTCAAGCAATTTAATGCGGGTGTCTGGGTGTCAAATACCTCCAGATTTTCCCGCTAGATTGTAAACGAAATCTCCAGATCTAGCAGGAAAACCGCTAAATTGTAACACTGGTCACGTGACAGGAAGCGGTAATAAATAATTGTCCCTAAATAAAAAAATCGCCTCTCGGTAAAAAGAAATCCACCTATTTATCATAGAAAAATTAAGTATAATGTTATAATTAAAAAGAAATATATAAAAACACACATGGATATAGTAAACATATTATACCAAAACGTGGAAGCCATCCGTACAGTGGTTTTTTAGACAATTAACCCCGAACGAACCAACATTTACATTTATATATATATATATATATATATATATATATATATATATATATATATATATATATATATATATATTGGCCTTTATATATATAAATATATATATATATATATATATATATATCATTATTAAAAATTGAATAAAATCCGATGATGAATAAAAATGGAGGCGGAGAAACCTAAAGGCTCGACGTTCCGCCCGTCTTATACAGTTTACACATCGGATTTTTAAAATTTTGTATTTCTCTATCGATAAATGCTAAATAGGCTGGGCTGTTTTTATCGTACTCAAGGAATATACCTCGACTAGTTTTGACATTTAGTTTGCTTTTTTTATTATCTATAAATGCGAAGCAAGTTGAAGCAAATACAGGCATTCTGCTTAAATTTGGCTTTCTACCTCACAAAGCTTCATATGTGGTTGTAGATAGTCTTTTGTAAAAGGACCAGTTGTCTATATATGCGCCACTTATTAGTGAATACATCCAGATTTTTTTAGGAGTTTTCATCCAATGAGTAGACATCTTGTCATTTTAAAATGTCCGCCATGATCTTTTCGAATTTTCGTTTTGGTTAGGTGAGTTAGGTGCCGAGTTTTCATTTTTGATACGATGGTTAATTAATAAATTTTAAGAGTCTTTATTAGTGAATTCTATACCATTGTCAGAGTGGATATACTTTATTGCATCGAAAGGGCCCATGTCAGCTAAGTTCTTTTAGTTGGTAGCAAGGTATCAGATTTGTTCTTTAAGAAAGATACCATTATTAAACCGGGATAATCGTCTACAAAATTTAATGTATATCTGGAGTTTTCTCTGCTCATCAGTTTCACGGACCGTTTAAGACACAATTTACCAATGATAAAATTTCGTTGTCTTGTTTTAGTACTTTGCCATTTTTATTTGTGTATAATCGTCGCAGTTAGTCAAACTTTTTGAAGTTTTTATTTTCATTCCTTCAAATACATTCGGCAACTTTTTTATATCTAGAATATGGCAGTGTTCAAGAATTTTATGCCATGGCAAGCGGTTTTTGATCGGACTACACTTTTTAAATAATATAGTCCTCAATTTTCTTTAATATCGAATACGATTTCATTCGAATACACCAGTTTTGATTTATGAGGAATAAAGTTTATATATATATTTTTTTGATCGCGACTTTACAGAAAATATGTTTTGTTTAAATTTGGGAATTAAAAGATAGTTTTCCGGAATACAGAAACAAAGTTCACCTTTATTAATCCTTAGCGAGATTTTGGCATCGCCTTTTTTTTAAACGATATCGTCAATTAGCTCTACAAAGTGATTTGGGGAGTTAAAATTGGAATCAAATTGATGAAATCCTGTTCCTTCATAATTACATATGTCGCTGTCCCACAATCGACTAGAAAGTTGTTACTTTCTGTTGTCAAATATACATGAAAATAAAAATTATGTTCGCTTAACGAAGCTCTCCACATTTTTAACGGAGCCTCCTTTGAAAGTTTTGTATCTACATTGGAAACTCTTGCGGTTTGGTAATGTTCGTTCTTTTCTTAGGAGAAAATTGTTTTTGGAAGAGTTGCGGTTTTTATTCGAGGTAAAGGCATAGTTTGATGTAAGTGTTTTTAAGTGGGCATTTTAATATTTCTAGATATTTCTAGATTCGTTTTTTTTCTGTGAGGATTTTCTCTGTTTCCTCATAACTCCGAAGTGCTACCTTGAATTGACTAAAAGTCATGGATTTTTCTTTCTGAGTTATCACGGTGATAAACGGCTTAAAATCACTCAGCAACCCTTTAAGGACCATGGAGATTCACAGACTGTCGCTGATAGCTTCGCCAGGCATTTTAAATGAATTTGCTGTTGCTTCGGTGCTCATAATATAATCTGTAATGATCTCTGCTTCTGTACGTTTTAAAGATGTCAGTTCAGTATATAAAGTGATAATTTTTGGGTTTCCATTCGATAAATAATGCTTTCTTAATATGTTAAATACTTTGACGCCATAGTCTACGACTTCTCGCATTACCAGCGATAGACTTCTGTCATCTAAGCCCTGTATTAATTCCGCAAAGACATTTGTATTCTTTTCAATAAACTCAGGGTCGTTTCTGTTTTCAAGTTGCGTCTGAATTATCTTGTTTAACTTTTGGATTCGTAAATATCCTAATAATTTTACTTGCCACAATTCGAATTTTAATTAATAATGATCTATCGAAGTAATTCGACAAAATTATGTGCTTGGATGCTAAAAAATTCAATCTTTATGGAGCAATTCTGGTTTCTGATTGGTTGATAACAGAACGTGAATTAATTTGATTCGTCAGTTCCTATTTGGAGAGTTTATAAATAGAATCTCCCAACTTTCAGGGAGGATAACCGATTATAAATAAAAAAAATATTGCAACATAAGATCTCCCGATCACCAAAGACGCAATGTAAAAAAAAAAAAAAATAAATAAATAAATAAAAAAAAAATAAATAAATAAAAACAATGATGTCGCTTTTGGGCCGCACGTGAAACTAACCTTCTTGGTCATCTAGTTAGTATTCAAGCGTAGTTTCCGTTCTGTTTAAATATGTTATAACGATATTGTGGGGTCTCGGTTCGCACCGGGAGTCCATACAATGGAAATATGTCACAGACTCGTATAAGGATATTGGAGATAAACCGTAATAATCAGATATATTCTGACACTACATTAACCCGATTAATTACAGTTTTAACAAAAGAGCTACAATAATTTCGCTGGATGTCCATTCGCACTGAACGTCCACAAAATGCTAATTTTCTAATAATTAGTTAAACAATTAGGGATTTCGATGTAGCCGAAAACCTATTATCAAATTAGGGTTAGAGTGAGGGTTAGGGTTAGAAACAAAGCAGAAATTTAATTAAAGAAATAAACACCTGAGCAGTACCGCTAATAAGGTACTTTGGACCGTTCATAGGATGAACTAAAGAAGAACTTGGACACCTTGATCAGAGGACAAGGAAATTAATGACTATGCACAATGCATTTCACTCAAAACTCGATACGGAGAGATTCTATATGAAAAGGAGCGAAGGGGGAATGTGACTGATAAACTAATAAGACTGTGGAGAAGGCATAAAAAAGACTTGGAAAAGTACATAAGCAACAGAACACAGAAAAAATGATCACCGAAGCGAAAAACAACACCAAGAACAACAATACGGGAAACGATGAAACCAGAAAGAAAATAGCAAGAAAAGAAAAGTGAGAAAAGAGCTACACCGACAATTTATCAGAATAACAAAAGAAGAGAACCATCACCTGAAAATGACACATGAACAAAATAACAGAATCCATTCTGACAGCTGCACAAAACAACGCAATTAGAACTAATCACATTAAAGCTAAAATAGATAAAACACAAGAAAAACAGTAAATATAGAGTCCTTGGTCAAAAAGAAAAAACAATAAACCACATAATAAGTGAATGTAGCAAGCACAAAAAGAACAATCACGAGGAAAGGGAGTGCACTAAGAACTATGAAAACGAATACATTTCAAACATTATGATAAATAGATCAAACACAAACCAGAGAGAGAGAGAGAGAGAGAGAGAGAGAGAGAGAAAGAGAGAGAGAGAGAGATAGATAGATAGATAGATAGAGAGAGAGAGAGAGAGAGAGAGAGAGGGTACATGGACAACGAAAACCACAAAATCTTTTGATACATGGCGATACAAACTGATAAAACTATCCAAGCGAAAAAATGAGATGTCATAATCATTAACAAGAAGGAAAGAAACTGCACAATTGTGGAGATAACACCAATATACTAGTAGCGCTAGGAAAAATTTGAAAGGAGAATGGGAGAGATTGGAATCAGAGGGATGACCGAGAAGATACAGCGGATAAGAATATAATAAAACGACTGAAATATTAAGGAAAACCCTTAAATGTGGAAACTAACACACATGAACTACAAGCACAAACTGAACATACAAAAACTGCTAAAGACGTAAAAAGAAACGAACATCACATAAAAACATGAAAACTAAAACGAACATCACATAAAAACATGAAAACTAAAACAAACATCACATAAAAACATGAAAACAAAAACGAACATCACATAAAAACATGAAAACAAAAACAAACATCACATAAAAACATGAAAACTAAAACGAACATCACATAAAAACATGAAAACAAAAACGAACACACATAAAAACATGAAAACTAAAACAAACATCACATAAAAACATGAAAACAAAAACGAACATCACATAAAAACATGAAAACAAAAACGAACACACATAAAAGCATGAAAACTAAAACGAACATCACATAAAAACATGAAAACAAAAACGAACATCACATAAAAACATGAAAACTAAAACAAACATCACATAAAAACATGAAAACAAAAACGAACATCACATAAAAACATGAAAACTAAAACAAACATCACATAAAAACATGAAAACTAAAACAAACATCACATAAAAACATGAAAACTAAAACAAACATCACATAAAAACATGAAAACAAAAACAAACATCACATAAAAACATGAAAACAAAAACAAACATCACATAAAAACATGAAAACAAAAACAAACATCACATAAAAACATGAAAACTAAAACAAACATCACATAAAAACATGAAAACTAAAACAAACATCACATAAAAACATGAAAACAAAAACAAACATCACATAAAAACATGAAAACTAAAACAAACATCACATAAAAACATGAAAACTAAAACAAACATCACATAAAAACATGAAAACAAAAACAAACATCACATAAAAACATGAAAACTAAAACAAACATCACATAAAAACATGAAAACTAAAACAAACATCACATAAAAACATGAAAACTAAAACAAACATCACATAAAAACATGAAAACTAAAACAAACATCACATAAAAACATGAAAACTAAAACAAACATCACATAAAAACATGAAAACTAAAACAAACATCACATAAAAACATGAAAACTAAAACAAACATCACATAAAAACATGAAAACTAAAGCAAACATCACATAAAAACATGAAAACTAAAACAAACATCACATAAAAACATGAAAACTAAAACAAACATCACATAAAAACATGAAAACTAAAGCAAACATCACATAAAAACATGAAAACAAAAACAAACATCACATAAAAACATGAAAACTAAAACAAACATCACATAAAAACATGAAAACTAAAGCAAACATCACATAAAAACATGAAAACAAAAACGAACATCACATAAAAACATGAAAACTAAAACAAACATCACATAAAAACATGAAAACTAAAACAAACATCACATAAAAACATGAAAACTAAAACAAACATCACATAAAAACATGAAAACTAAAGCAAACATCACATAAAAACATGAAAACAAAAACAAACATCACATAAAAACATGAAAACTAAAACAAACATCACATAAAAACATGAAAACAAAAACAAACATCACATAAAAACATGAAAACAAAAACAAACATCACATAAAAACATGAAAACTAAAACAAACATCACATAAAAACATGAAAACTAAAACAAACATCACATAAAAACATGAAAACAAAAACAAACATCACATAAAAACATGAAAACAAAAACAAACATCACATAAAAACATGAAAACAAAAACAAACATCACATAAAAACATGAAAACTAAAACAAACATCACATAAAAACATGAAAACAAAAACAAACATCACATAAAAACATGAAAACAAAAACAAACATCACATAAAAACATGAAAACAAAAACGAACATCACATAAAAACATGAAAACTAAAACAAACATCACATAAAAACATGAAAACAAAAACGAACATCACATAAAAACATGAAAACTAAAACAAACATCACATAAAAACATGAAAACTAAAACAAACATCACATAAAAACATGAAAACTAAAACAAACATCACATAAAAACATGAAAACTAAAACAAACATCACATAAAAACATGAAAACAAAAACGAACATCACATAAAAACATGAAAACAAAAACGAACATCACATAAAAACATGAAAACAAAAACAAACATCACATAAAAACATGAAAACTAAAACAAACATCACATAAAAACATGAAAACAAAAACAAACATCACATAAAAACATGAAAACTAAAACAAACATCACATAAAAACATGAAAACTAAAACAAACATCACATAAAAACATGAAAACTAAAACAAACATCACATAAAAACATGAAAACAAAAACAAACATCACATAAAAACATGAAAACAAAAACAAACATCACATAAAAACATGAAAACTAAAACAAACATCACATAAAAACATGAAAACAAAAACAAACATCACATAAAAACATGAAAACTAAAACAAACATCACATAAAAACATGAAAACAAAAACAAACATCACATAAAAACATGAAAACAAAAACAAACATCACATAAAAACATGAAAACTAAAACAAACATCACATAAAAACATGAAAACTAAAACAAACATCACATAAAAACATGAAAACTAAAACAAACATCACATAAAAACATGAAAACAAAAACAAACATCACATAAAAACATGAAAACTAAAACAAACATCACATAAAAACATGAAAACTAAAACAAACATCACATAAAAACATGAAAACAAAAACAAACATCACATAAAAACATGAAAACTAAAACAAACATCACATAAAAACATGAAAACTAAAACAAACATCACATAAAAACATGAAAACTAAAACAAACATCACATAAAAACATGAAAACTAAAACAAACATCACATAAAAACATGAAAACTAAAACAAACATCACATAAAAACATGAAAACTAAAACAAACATCACATAAAAACATGAAAACTAAAACAAACATCACATAAAAACATGAAAACTAAAGCAAACATCACATAAAAACATGAAAACAAAAACAAACATCACATAAAAACATGAAAACTAAAACAAACATCACATAAAAACATGAAAACTAAAGCAAACATCACATAAAAACATGAAAACAAAAACAAACATCACATAAAAACATGAAAACTAAAACAAACATCACATAAAAACATGAAAACTAAAGCAAACATCACATAAAAACATGAAAACAAAAACGAACATCACATAAAAACATGAAAACTAAAACAAACATCACATAAAAACATGAAAACTAAAACAAACATCACATAAAAACATGAAAACTAAAACAAACATCACATAAAAACATGAAAACTAAAGCAAACATCACATAAAAACATGAAAACAAAAACAAACATCACATAAAAACATGAAAACTAAAACAAACATCACATAAAAACATGAAAACAAAAACAAACATCACATAAAAACATGAAAACAAAAACAAACATCACATAAAAACATGAAAACTAAAACAAACATCACATAAAAACATGAAAACTAAAACAAACATCACATAAAAACATGAAAACAAAAACAAACATCACATAAAAACATGAAAACAAAAACAAACATCACATAAAACATGAAAACAAAAACAAACATCACATAAAAACATGAAAACTAAAACAAACATCACATAAAAACATGAAAACAAAAACAAACATCACATAAAAACATGAAAACAAAAACAAACATCACATAAAAACATGAAAACAAAAACAAACATCACATAAAAACATGAAAACTAAAACAAACATCACATAAAAACATGAAAACAAAAACGAACATCACATAAAAACATGAAAACTAAAACAAACATCACATAAAAACATGAAAACTAAAACAAACATCACATAAAAACATGAAAACAAAAACGAACATCACATAAAAACATGAAAACAAAAACGAACACACATAAAAACATGAAAACAAAAACGAACATCACATAAAAACATGAAAACAAAAACGAACATCACATAAAAACATGAAAACAAAAACGAACATCACATAAAAACATGAAAACAAAAACGAACATCACATAAAAACATGAAAACAAAAACGAACATCACATAAAAACATGAAAACAAAAACAAACATCACATAAAAACATGAAAACTAAAACAAACATCACATAAAAACATGAAAACAAAAACGAACATCACATAAAAACATGAAAACTAAAACGAACATCACATAAAAACATGAAAACAAAAACAAACATCACATAAAAACATGAAAACAAAAACAAACATCACATAAAAACATGAAAACAAAAACAAACATCACATAAAAACATGAAAACTAAAACAGACATCATATAAAAACATGAAAACTAAAACGAACATCACATAAAAACATGAAAACAAAAACGAACATCACATAAAAACATGAAAACTAAAACAAACATCACATAAAAACATGAAAACAAAAACAAACATCACATAAAAACATGAAAACAAAAACAAACATCACATAAAAACATGAAAACTAAAACAAACATCACATAAAAACATGAAAACTAAAACAAACATCACATAAAAACATGAAAACAAAAACGAACATCACATAAAAACATGAAAACAAAAACGAACATCACATAAAAACATGAAAACAAAAACAAACATCACATAAAAACATGAAAACAAAAACGAACATCACATAAAAACATGAAAACAAAAACAAACATCACATAAAAACATGAAAACTAAAACAAACATCACATAAAAACATGAAAACAAAAACGAACATCACATAAAAACATGAAAACTAAAACAAACATCACATAAAAACATGAAAACAAAAACAAACATCACATAAAAACATGAAAACTAAAACGAACATCACATAAAAACATGAAAACTAAAACGAACATCACATAAAAACATGAAAACTAAAACGAACATCACATAAAAACATGAAAACAAAAACGAACATCACATAAAAACATGAAATCTAAAACTGCATAATTCTAAGTTAACCCCTCTACGCCTCTACATTCCGCACCTGCTTTTCGCCCCTCTTTTTCATGTGTCGCTATAAACAGGTATCACGCCAAACAAGTGAGGGTCAAGATGGATGGAAAGACCGAGAAGAGATACATCACTAACCAGACCTCCGCTGGATGAGGGTAAGAAGGAATGGGATCTTGCGGAAGCTTATTACCATCCAAATTCCAGTGAAAACCAATGACCGCTGCCAATGAGGAATCAGTGATAAGCGGCTGTTGCGATAACGCAAATACATCTGCAAAGGTTACCGAAAGAGGTGGAAAGTACTGGAAATATAGGGAGACGTTATCACTCAGACGTCAGAGAGAACATCACAAGTTGTTCTCAAATAAAAATCTTTGATGATAGCCTGTCTGACAACTCCTAGTGAGTAAATAATAATAATAATAATAATAATAATAATAATAATAATAATAATAATAATAATAATAATAATAATAATAATAATAATATTAATAATAATAATATATCTTTCCCCAAAAGGGTCACTAAAGATTGGTACAAAAGTAAGAATTGCCTCAGTTTATAAGGATTTCTCTTTTATTGGAAAGATGTAGTATGGTATCAGAAAAGGTATTACATTGTGTTTTTTCCAAAAGACATAGACAGAACTTTGTTCTTATTTCTTGTTTACCCAAGAGTTCAAAATCACAGACAATATCGTTTTTTAATGTGGGAAAAATCCAGCTCCCCCAAAAGAGGCACACTGGATATGAAAAAAAAAAATACCACACTCTAGAAAGATTTCTTCTTCATCGACCGAGGACAGAAAAAACGAAATATAGCACCAGAACAGATACTACACTTCACTCCAGGTCAAAAGGTTAAACAACATTATTACTAATTATTTAATATGTCGACTCATGTAAGAAGGCCGGAGGGCAAAACGGCCGAAACGTTGTGTCTATAACAACCAAGATGAGGAAGTCAGTTCGACAATCTCAATCAATGAAAAGACCTCATATAAAAAATACAGGCAATTACCAATTACAATGAGGTTGGACCATGCACCATTAAAGACTTAACTCGACAAGAAAAAAACTGAAAAGACACGAAATTGTTTGAGCGCTGTATAGCATCTGATCTTGATGACTAAACACAATAACACAACATTAGAAAAAAAAAACTTTTTGAAAATAGATTCACACAAAATAGTTATTGATTTCTTTTCAAAATTTATAAGACAGTCGATCAGTAATTATGATCAATTGATTTTTGAATAAAAAAATAAGCAAAGAAATAATTAAATTTTGAACTAAACTAATGTATTTTTTCCGATAGACAAATAATAAAATTGTCTTTTTTTTTAAATTAAACAAAGAATAAAAAATAAAACAAATAACGACGAATTTAAAACACGTTTTTAGCAAATTATTTTTAAACTTTTAAAGCTAAAAAATTTTTTATAAAATTCAACATACAACACATTTTTTTTCTGAATAATTTTTAAATATAAGTTATAAAGAAACACATGTGAATTCTCTTGCACATATTTTTTTTAAATTCCAAAAAAAATCTCTAATACAAAAGTTACAATCTTCACTCAACATGACATTTTTAAAAACCATTAAACAAAACAGCCAATTTGAAACCGTAAACGGACAGCCATTTATTTCTGTTTTGAAAATTTTTGGAGAGGAAATGGCTTTAATGACTTTTAACTGATGAAGAGCAACTATCAAGGGAGGTAATTTGTTTCTCATTAATTAATGTTTCCGATGATGGATTTTTCTGTGACACTGGACGGGCGTAAGTCAAGTAAATTGATATTTAGACTGGGTAGAACTAGGGAGTAAGTTTTGAAAATATATACGATAATAAGGTTAACCTGACGAATCCTCACGAGAATGAAACGCGGATAATTCTGTGTATCTTAATTGCTATATATATATATATATATATATATATATATATATATATATATATATATATAATGATTGCAACGTCCTGTCAGATGAGTGCCACTCCCTCAGACACTTAAAGCCCATGAGCCCAAAAATGACTTCCATCGCCACAGGACCATTTTTACAGACAAATGCATGAGGGAGTATCTATACACAGATGATGATGTTACAGAGTCTTAGCTTTGTACGACAGCCAAGTCTCTCTCTTGCTTCAAAATGTTAAGATCCAGCAACAAGCAAGAGCAAGATAGTCAGCAACAAGTTAAACTGGAGACCAGTTTAATGCGGATACTGGTCTCCCGCTTTATGTTTTTTTTTTAATCAGAGATTTGCTTCTAGAAAGGTTGCCTTCACCAAGGCTTACGTGAGCCCTCTCCACCCCAGCACACACATACATACACACAAACACACAGTGATAGTTGTTCGTTGTCCCCGAAAAAGGGTTCATTCGCCCTTTATATATGTATATATAAACACCTATATATATATATATATATATATATATATATATATATATATATATATATATAAGCACTTATATATATAAACACCTATATACCTATATATAAACACCTATATATATATATATATATATATATATATATATATATATATATAGACCGAGGAGAGATACGAACACCAATATATATATATATATATATATATATATATATATATATATATCTATATAGTAATTTATAAAATATATATGGCGATTAAGCTACACTGAATATTCTGCGTTTCATCCAACTATAGGATTCGTCAGGCTTATGCGCGAATTCTGTGGTTGCCTCTTTCTTTTATATATGTTGAGGATTTCTAGTTGGCCAATCAGCTTTCTAGTATCCACCGCGCCCCTTCCTATCAGCCAATGGGCATGCATTTTATCAAACAAAGGATCTGTTTTAGAACTAGGTTAGTGGTTTTAGGTAGACGTTCTCCTTTTTTTTATACATATGTGTACACACATATACATGCACACATATATACATATATATATATATATATGTATATATACATATATGTGTGTGATCGTTTATGTATATTACTGTTTATTTAATTAATTTATTTGTTTGTTTTCTATTGTTAGTTTTAAAGCTATTTTGTATCGCTATCCTAGAGTAAGTTTTATTTTGTGAACACAGTTGTTTGCTATTTCCCGCCTACAGTTTAATAGACTTTGAGGTTCTTTAAAGTGCAGGATAGAAAATTTTTCATGGAGGCATAATTTACATGGGTCGTCTAAATGTCTGCATGTGGTAGCTTGTCTCATTATTTTCCATTCGACTACCGGCGAATGTCCGCTTTCTTTGAGTTCCCAGTATTTATTCGCTAGTGTTGTTTTTATACGGTGTTTTTTATTTTTGAATGTGCTTTTGTGGTCATAGTATCGGGTTTTGAAATCTAAGGAAGTCATGCCTATGTAATATTTCTTGTTATTCGGGTTTTCTTTCGCAAATATTGTTGCTGCTTGATAAACTATGCTTTTTGTTAGACATTTATTTTGTACTGGGCAAAGTGTGCGGTGTCTACAATTGCATTTATCTTGTTCGTTATTAGTATTTTTATTTATGGTATGGTTGTTCTTGTCCGGGGTTGGTTTGTTATTATTATTATTATTATTATTATTATTATTATTATTATTATTATTATTGTTATTATTATTTCTGCTAGTGTTGGTTTTATTTCTGTCATGGTGTCTACTTTTTTATTGTTTATTTTGTTGTTATTTACATTGTTTTCATTTAGTATTTTGTTATTATGTGCCTTAATTATCATCTCTAAATTTTCGCAACAACTGTAAGATAACTTCAAGGTATTTTTATTGAAGATTTTGTGTAAGGGGTTGGTTGCGGGAAAGTGTTTTTCAATAAGATCTAGAAATTTCTTGCCAAGTTTTGTTTTTAACATTTGATTGTATGGGGCCGTATACCAAATTATAGTTCTTTTTCTTCTATTTTTAATTTTATTATAGTTGCTGGTGTTTTGTTGCTTATATTTGATATCGATATTTTTGTATCCACTATTTTTTAGGGCTGTTTCGTAAATATTGGATGATCTGTTAAATGCATTTTCATCGCTTGAGTTATTACTGAGTCTACTTACGATCGAGTTAGGAATATGTTTTATAATTGATGGTGGGTGGTTGGACTTAGGGTTTACGTAAATTGGAGTAGCGTTATCTTTTAAGTATGGTTCATATGTGTTTTTATCTAAGTTTAACGTGACGTCCAGGAAGTTTGTTATTTTTATGTTAGCTGATACGTCCGCTTTTAGGCCTAATTTTTTCATTTCTTTTTGTATGATTTTCTTAAAGTTTTCTCCCTTGACTTTGTTGGAGTTTTTTATTATTATAGCTAGTCCGTCATCTCTATATAGGCCGATATCCGTAGTATCGAATATGCTTGTGAGGGTATATAGAATGAATAATCCCACAAGATCTGATGCCTCTGCAGAGTCTCTGGCACCCATCGCCAAATCGAACGAATTTTTCATTTTAGTTTTTATCCATTGGTTATTGTTATTTATTAGAACTGATTTTCTACATTTTTTAATGATGTTGATTTCTTCTGAGGATATATCAGTGTATGCCTCGGCAAATTCTAGGGCAATGTTAAAAAGTTCTTCGGATATCGAGGGATAAAAGTCTATGATGTCAAACTGATTGGCAAACTAGAAATCCTCAACATATATAAAAGAAAGAGGCAACCACACAATTCGCGCATAAGCCTGACGAATCCTATAGTTGGATGAAACGCAGAATATTCAGTGTAGCTTAATCGCTATATATATTTTATAAATTACTAACTAACTCTACCTACGTATTGAGCACTTTTGAAGTAAATACTTTAAGTTTACGCATAAATCTATACTTTCGTATATTAAATTTATGTGAATAAATAAAGTAGTTATATATATATATACCTCTCTCTCTCTCTCTCTCTCTATATATATATATATATATATATATATATATGGCGCACAGACATTAATGCCCTTTTCTATTAAAAAGTAACTGTACCAGATCATGCGTTGCTGTGACCCAGTGTGGTTAAACAAAATTTAAAACAAAAAATAGAAAGTACATGTATCTTATATGCGTAATTTCACAATACTTTTGTGTGTACACTATTTGTCAATTTCTAACAATTGAGCTCTCAAAACAGAAATGGTGGAAATAGATACAGTTGATGAAAATACGGAAGCCACCAAGCATAAAAAGAAACACGAAACTATACAAAAACACCCCATTTCATAAGACTATCCTAGTTTTAGCACTTCTTTTGTTGATATATTTAATATATTATTTCAAAAAGACTATTTATAGAGATGTAAAAATGAAATTTTATTTTTATTGTTGTTCCGTGTGAGAAGTGCAAAACTATGACGAGGTATTTTGTTTCAAGAACTTGTTTTTGTTTTGACACTTGTGTTATCATGAAATATATTTTAAGTTTTAATATAAAATAATAAACTTTTATTTTTTTACATTTTCTTTAAATAATTTTTTAAATTTTAATAATAAAAATAATAAATTTTAGTTTTTATATTTCTATAAATAAAGTTGTTTTTTATTATTAACAATAAAATATAAACCTTTTTACATTTTCTTTAAATATTTTTTAAATTTTAATAACAAAAATAATTAATTTTAGTTTTTATATTTCTATAAATAAAGTTTTTTTATTATTAACAATAAAATATTAACCTTTATACATTTTCTTAAAATAATTTTTTTTTAATTTTAACATAAAAATAAACTTTTTTTTACAGTTCTTTAAATAAAAGTTTCAATTTTAAGAACAAAACTTTTATTTTGTCGTTTCTTTAAATAAGGTTTTTTGAATTTTAACATAAAAATAATAAAAAAAATAGTTTTTACATTTCCTTAAATAAAGTTTTTTTTTATTTTAACAATAAAAAATAATAAACTTTAGCTTTTTACATTTCATTAAATAAAGATTTTAATTTTAACAAGAAAATAAACTTTTTAATTTTTTACATTTTTTAAATAAAG
This sequence comes from Euprymna scolopes, assembly GCF_053919585.1. Lineage (NCBI taxonomy): Eukaryota > Metazoa > Mollusca > Cephalopoda > Sepiida > Sepiolidae > Euprymna > Euprymna scolopes. The sequence continues at coordinate 147,628,671 of NC_136500.1, read as the reverse complement.
TTTTTGAATTTGAACATAAAAATAAGAAACTTTTCTTTTATATTTTCTAAATAAAGTAATTTAATTTTTACAATGAAAAATAATAAACTTTTATGTTTTAGATTTCGTTGCATCAAGTTTGTAAATTTTAACAAAAAAAAAATAATAAACTTTTTTTTTACATTTCTTTAAATAATTTTTATTTGTTTTAACACAGAAAATTATAAAATTTAATTTCTTTACATTTCGTTAAATCAAGTTTTTATATTTCTTTAAAAAGCTTTTAAATTATAACAAAATAATAATCTTCTTTTTTCCTTAAGTAAAGTTTTCTTTTATTTTAACAATAAAATAATAAACTTATTTTCATTTAAATAAAGTTTTTAAATTCAAACAATAAAAAAAATAAGGAACTTTTTTTTTTGCATTTCCTTTGTTGTTTTTGTTTCAACACCATTATCATTAGGAAACAAAAAAAAATAAAAATAAAAAAAAACATTTCAGTTTTTACATTTCTCTAAATGAAGTATTTTTGAAATAATATATTAAACATTATAATACTTCTTGTGTTAAGCTGGGATAATCATATGAAACGAGGTGTTTTTGTATGGTTTCACGTTTCGTTTCATGCTTGGTGTCTTCCGTTTCATATTATCACCGACTGTATCCCTTTCCGCCATCTTTGTCTTGGGAGCGCAATTATTAGAGATTGCCCAATATTTTTTTGTTGTATTTTTGTTGTGTAGTTATAAAAATGTCTGTTTTTTTTCCAACTCTAGAACACGCAGCAGATGATTGTCCATTCAAGCGGCAATCGTTACATTTTTGTAAAGATTTTCACTTAGCTTTGTAAATGCTGAAGAAATATATTTTTAACTCTGCGACGCCAAATAAATATTTAATGAAGAAATATACTCTTTTTTTTTTTTTTAACTCTGCGACGCCAAATAAATATTTAATGAAGAAATATATTGTTATAAAAATAAATTTAAACCGTTGTAAACAAACAAGTGAAGCATGCATGGTACCCCATGACTAAGTTCAGCATTTGCCCTCCATTTAGCCCCAAAAGTCTCCAGGGGACGTCAAATCCTGGTGAAAATGAACAAACAGTGCAGTTTTTGACCTTAACATATGTAGATTTGCACCATGAAAAAAAAAAAAAGAAATTACTAAGTCCATCATTTGCCGCCCCCCCCCCTATTTAGCCCCAAAAGTCCCCAAGGCCTTAACATATTTAAATTTGAGTTCAGCACCATGCAAAACTGCTAAATAGACATGCACATAAAATTTTGGACAAATATGGTAAAAAAGTCCCAAAACTGGAGTTTTTTTATTAGCCCTGAAAGAGCCCCTGGGACACACCCAAGAGTTATCGCGAAGTATAGACAAACAAAATTATACAGAAATCAATTAGTTACAACTTTTGAGAAAGTTTTATAAAAATTCAAGGCATCATTTTTTTTAATAAGCACAAAAATGTAAATTTTAGCCATTTTAATCCGAAAGGAACCTCTAGGAGCGCAACCGGATTTCCCCCAGAAAATCTGTTCTGTTACTTTTTTTACTCATACCATGTTTAATGTTTGTGCAAAATTTCCAAAAATTGCAAGGCGTAGTTATTAAGAAAAGTGCACACAGACGAACGGACAAACGGACAAGGTTGAATTTACAAGTCCACCCTCCCTTTGTCGGGGACCAAACAACATTAATAAAAAAAATATAATGAAGTATATTTCTGTAAAGGATTAAATATACGCAAGGTAGGCTCTCTCTACCGTGCTAGAAAACTACTGACTCCCGAAAGTATCTTGTACCTCTATAAGGCTACCATTCGCCCATGTATGGAGTATTGTTGTCACATTTGGGCTGGTGCATCTGCTGCTAGTCTCTCGCTCCTAGACAAGGTTCAAAAGAGAGTCGCCAATCTGATAGGCCCTGAACTGGCATCTAGACTTCAACCTCTGTCCCATCGACGAAACGTTGCATCCCTCTGCCTGTTCTACAAGTATTTTGATGGTGAATGCTCTGACGAACTGCAGACACTTGTGCCCCCACGACGTAGACACCCTCGACAAACCCGACAGGCAGCTAAATCCCACCCCCACACAGTAGAGATCCCTAGATGTAAAAGATCTTTCTACTCCAATAGTTTCTTCCCCAGAACCGCTAGACTCTGGAATTCCATTCCAGGTTCCTGCTTCCCTAACTGTACTGACATGCAGAAGTTCAAGTGCAATGTGAACCGACATCTTGCTGCCCAAATCCCTACATAGTGCCCCAGTAGTTGCTGCCCCTGATAGTAGCCTCCTACACCAAAGTGGCAATTTGCCTTGTTTGGGTTGAAAATGTAAAAAAAAAAAAAAGTTACTTATTTGTACTAAAACAGGAAGTGCCGTATCGTAAACGAAACATTTGAATATCAGTTCTAGGCTTTCACCTGACACCGGTCCTGGCAGACTCCGATCCGATCGCTTACGTTTCTTTTCTGTTCTTTTTTTTTTTGTAATGCTAAAGCCTACACTTTTGTTTTTAATATTAAAAACTTTGAAACATTAAATAAAATGTTTGAAACAGAAGTCTTTATTTTCTTTCAATTCATTGAATATTTTGTTTAATAAAAATTACAATTCTTCGGCAATTTGTGTTGCATTGTCTACTGTATTATTATTGGCTCACATGGAGCTTTCACACAAGTCAACAAACGATCTGATTGGGAACCTGTGGTGTTCTCTGGAAGCTGAGTGACAACAAGTC
>NC_136500.1:147530935-147623435 GCF_053919585.1 Euprymna scolopes | reverse complement strand
TTTGGGAAGGATGGGCGCTGTATGTACCGAGTCGTAGAAATGTCCAGGTTGGTATCTGGGGTTGCATTAATTCACTGGAAAAGATACACCCCCCATCTTCGTTAAGACATGCACTTAGGAGAAGGAAATTCTGATGTAAAAACGTGCGGTCTATTATATACTCTGTCCTGTGGCAGTCATCATATCTTATCGCAATAAAAATTAACCCATCACATGGCGGTGCTGTTTGCCTCCTTAAGGTCTTCGTTTGAGCAATGAGGACCCAATCGGCAGTTTTCCGTAAGGTGGTGCATCATGTGTACCTCTCCACATGGACATAAAGGTGAGGTGTCTAGGCCCCACTTGTGGAGATTGTCTTTTGTTTTGCCTTCTTTGGCTCTGGCTCTATTTAGAGTCACCCAGTTTTTTCTACCAAGATTTGAACCCTGGGGGAGTGTTTCTTTTGGGTCTGGTAGGGCTTCATTTTTATTCCTGCTGTTATAGTCTCGCCATCATTCCAGCCTATAGGAGGCAGCTTGCCTGGGATTGATTTCCTCTATATTGATGAAGCTACTGCGAGATTTGTGGCAGTCATATGCACCGACAAAGATTAGCAGTAATACAAAAAAATGTGATTAGTTCTATACAAAGCCTTCACCACTATAAACAAATCATCTGTGAGGATTTCCGAGCAATTTAGTTGTTGTGGTGAAACCTCATACGTCGAAATCGACGGCAGAGTCCTTGGTATTAATTTAGGAAATAAACAAAACAAATTATTTACACATAATTGCAGTTTTGTTTTTAAAGCACGGTTAATATTTTATGGGTGTTTTTTATTTTTAAATCTTTATCATCTTTACCATTTTTATCAAGCGAATATGAAAATGTAGCAAAAATGCGCTCGATATTTTTAACACAAGGATAATCTTGTTAAGAATTCCACTGATTTTTTATCTGTTGTTATTCTTCCTAAGAAATCTACACCGTAATACCTATCATCATAAGGTAAATAGCAACTTGCGTTCAATTAACAGCATCGGTTTGAAAGAGGCATTTTAAAGTATATTATTTGGAGTTTTCAGACTACTGTTCTTATCTTGAGCATTATTTTCACAACATTTCAGTCGATGTAACCTCCGACCTGCTTCAGGTGTTTCTTGTCGAACTCGGGAATCTTTCTGTCGAGCTTGAGAAGCTTTCTGTCGAACTCGGGGGATCTGCACGGAACTTCATTCAAACGGAACCCTTTATTTAATTCACGGGAGTAGCATGCTCTCCTTCCGTCAGCCCTGACTGGGTGGTAATGAGCAGATGCCCGAGTTCGACAGAAAGATTCGTGTGTTCAACAGAAAGATGCCCGACTTCGACAAGATACGCCTGAAGAATTTCGTAGGTTACATCGATCGAAGCGTTGTGAAAAATCACACAGAAGATGCGAACAGTAGTCCAAAGAATGCAAAGAATACGAATAACCAATCCTCATCTCAAAAAATTCAGAAACTTAATATGCCGTAAAATAGACACTCCGACGTAATAGATATCCGAAATCCATATACAACTGCTACGAAGGGTGTGTCGTATGTCATCCAGTAAAACTATTAACATTTCTCGTCACATGATGCGTTCCGCGACTAATAATGGATAATAATTTATTTTTGCGGTTACCATGTGATATGTATATCCGTGTTTCACGAATTCTCCTACGCCTTGCAACATCCTGGTGGAAATCTGAAAATTCCATTCATAAAAAAGTTGAATCGGGCGAAAAGTAGGCTGGTATAAGGGGATTTATTATCCACACCCTAGAGTCCTGTACCACACCCCTCTCTGTCTTTGTGCGTCTGCCCCACCTCTCTCTCTCTCATTCTCTCTTCATTCACGTCTCTATATTTGCCTCGCACGCATTTATGGAAATCACACTTTTATAATTACAAATAGCTGAAATAACTAATAACATAGAAAAGAAATTGTAATAAGAAATACAAAAATTAATCGTGTAAGCACTTGTGTGTAATTATACTATTAGATTTTTTGTCCATTAAAAACGGGCAAAAATTATAGCACATTAACTGAGAATAAGTGTTTATGCCAAATTGATGGCTGGATATTTTTAAATTTGTACTAATTTTGCATTAAATGCTAATCCCTATCAATCTCTATTAGGTGTGTATCGAACGAATACCATAATAATTCACTGCACCTTATAACAAAGATCAATACAAAATTACAGTACTTGATGAAAAATTCAGTTTTTTATATAGGCATCACCACTTATCAAGGTCAAGAGGCCACTCGAGGATAAGGGTTAAGAGTGTACAGTAGTCAATTGAACAATATAGTAATTGTTAGCAATAGAAATTAGGTAAATTTGTTAACTAAGTGGAACAGCTCATCAAGAACTTGTTTACGTTGGACTTGAAGACAACCATATTGCAGTCAGCTGGAAAGCAGGCAAACGGAAGACAGTTCCACAGGACTGCAGTTCTAAGAAAGAAACTTTGTTCATGGAATCTACGTTTAGGTTTGGGCACGGATAAAGAGTGGGGGGAAATTATTGATAGTGTTTTCAGCTAGACGAGTGTTTCCCGTGAAAGTTTGGCGAGGAGGGATCATAGATTGGAGCTCAGACGAGTACTTACCATGAAAATAACGATAAAACAGAGACAAACTCTCAACATCTCTTCTGCGAGGAAGAGGTTGCAGGGAAGAGAAAAGGGAATCTCCGACGAGGCTTCGAAGTATTTTGAACCCTATCAAGGCAGGATAAGTCCTTTCTAGCAGCTCCTGCCCAGATGTGGCAACAGTACTCCATCCTTGGACGTACCTGGCTCTTATATAGATAGAGAATTGCATCAGCAGTGAGATATCTACTGGATCGATAGAAGGATCTCACCATTTTTCCAGCGGCCTTGGAAACGGATTTGATGTATGTATTCCATTTAAGATCAGGAGTAAAGGTCAAACCCAGAAGCTTGTCAAAATATGAGGCCTCTCCAAAACGAGCCAGGTGTAGGACATACTCTTCAATCATCATTGCCAGCGACATTCAAAATACCTTAGGACTATGACTTCTACCCGGTAATGGCTGACGGAATGAGAACATGCAACCCGCATGGATCAACTACTGTACAAACAAGATTCCCGAGTTAGACAGAAATGTTCCAGAAGATCGGAGGTTACATCGACCGAAATGTTGTTAATAATAACAATCAGATTAAGAAGAGTAGTCCGAAGACTCCAAATAATACTAGTGGAATTAAGTTATACAAATTAACATTAAAAAAAAAATTTGGTCAAGATCAAAGTGTAGTATCTGTTCTTCAGATGCTGCACTTCCATTTCTTGTTCTCTTTCAGTGGAGGATCAGTCCTTCACGACTGAGACAATTTTTTTTATTTTTGTACCTTTTCTCCACGTTAAAATAGACCCTGGTGTCTAACTCTGTCCCGTGGGGAAGCATAGTGAATAGTTACAACATAGAAAACATTATTTCCTTATTTGGAGGAGTTTTAAAAATGAAGCTTTTTTTATCTTCAGAGGACGAGCAAGATAAATATATAGAACTGCTAATCAGCATAAACGTTGAAAACTATGCAAAAGGACATTTGAGAATGATGTTCCTGTATCAAGTTATCCAATTGTAAAATCCGATCAGTTGAAATTAGTTGCAAATCCGATAAAAAATAAATCGATAATATTTCAATTTTAAATAGAGGTATTTTACCATGAAAATATTGCGGATCGTTCAGAATTAATCCTTAAAGTAAAGTTTTGTGTGTGTGTGTGTGTGTGTGCGTGTGTGTGATTCAAACACTACTATCATTCAAACACGGTAGTGTTTAAATATATGTTTAAGAGGCAGTTTTCCTCCTGTAGAACTGCCTTAAAACTTCACCGCTCACTCATTTTTCAACCAAATTTCAAAGAATTATTATACTTATCTTCTCAGCTATATTGCGAATAAAATTTTTTTATTTTCGTTCAGTAAAACAAATGTTATGATGAATTTTCTGGTGTTCAAAATCTTTTAAAAATATGTAAGGAGGTGAGGGACGCTTTTTATGACTGGTTTCCATAGCAACCACGTCGCTTCCGCGACTATCGTTGTTGCTAATTTGAAAAGAGAACTAACAAGTGAAACAGAGAGAATGAAAGCATGAAAGGAGGATAATTGAGGGATTTTATTGAAAGCAGACGAGTGCCGTATATATATATATATTATATATATTATATATATATATTATATATATTATATATATATATATTATTATGTATATATATATATATATATATATATTATTTTAAAAATATAATTATCCACTGATACGTGTTTCATCGTCCACAACTCATCAGAGTGGCTGAATCTAGCGGGATTCGAAATCGGCACCACGTGATAAGAAACCTAAACCTCTACCTATATATATATAATAAAAATAAAATAAAAAATTACAATTAAATTTACCAAAATGATCCAAGATGGTAAAATTAAAGTATATTATAAATATTACAGAATTAATATTTATAAAGTTATCTCAGCCAGATGTAAAAGCTCGATAAAACCAAATAGGAGATAGAGCATATAATACGAGCAAACAGTTAATAAAACATGTTAAAAAAACACTTTGAAATGAGTTAAAAACATATTTAATCTGAAAAGGAAACACTAGATAAGCGGATAGTTCTTTCTTGAAATTATATATTTGGATTTTACCATTACTGGATTATTTATCTTCCACCAGACTATCCATTCATGTGTAATCAACTTTTTCTTCACCACATTCCCTCTGCTTCACTTTTTTGTTATCAAGTAAGATCTTTGGCTTACTTGTTGTTTCATCAAATACTTTTGCATGCAAAACCGATCCCGCATTTTGCTAATTCCTACCCTCTGATGAGAAGGAAAGTATTTCTTCGAAACTCCGCGGATTAAGGACTATCCACTTATCTAGTGTTTCCTTTTCAGATTAAATATGTTTTTAACTCATTTCAAAGTGTTTTTTAACATGTTTTATTAACTGTTTGCTCGTATATACATACACGCATATATATATATATATATATATATATATATATATATATATATATATATCCGTAAAAATATATTTTCTTATTATATATAAATCCTTATATAAGAAGCTCAATGTGATTACAGAGTAATATAGAGCATAAATGACAAAAGATTATATGCCAAAATTCATTATTTATTCTTTTAATTCAGTTGACTTATACAATTCTTGACAGTATCTGTTTCGTAGCGCAAAATCAATCACTTAGTTATTATATCAATCAGTGAATCTATTTTGCCCTTAACTCATTAGAAGAAATAGCAACGACCAATCCGTAAAAAGGAATTGAAATGTGATTTGACATGGTGAACATCTGAAAATTGGAAGAGAAGCTGCAGTTACCTTTATATTTTTCCATTACGTCATCTTAGATATTTGATATAATAATTAAGTGATTGATTTTGCGCTAAGAAACAGACACTGTCAAGAATTGTATGTCAACTAAATTAAAGGAATAAATTATAAGATGGTCAACATCATGAATTTTGGAATATAACTTTTTGTCATTTATTCTCTCCCTCCTTCTTTCTCTCTTTCTGTATATATATATATATATATATATATATATATATATATATATATATATATATATATATATATATATATATATATATATATATATATATATATATATATATTGGACAATCACGGTGACACACCGACTCTCGCCAAGTCACTGAAGTTAAGCAACGTTGAGCCTGGCCAATACCAGACGGGTGACCATTTGGGAAGGCTAGGCGCTGTATGTACCGCGTCGTGTCGTAGAAATTTCCAGGTTGCTATCTTGAAGTGCATTAATTCACTGGGAGGTATGCACCCCCAGTCTTCGTTAAGACATGCATATAAAAGAAGGAAACTCTGATGTAAAAACTTGCAGTCTACTCTCTGCTTTGTCTTGTGGCAGTCATCTGCGTCGATAAAGGTTAGTAGCAATACCAAAATGTGGTTGGTTCTACTCCAAGCCTTCACCACTATAAACAAATCATTTGTGTGGAAATCCGAGCAACTTAGTTGCTGTGGCGGAAGCTCATACGCCGAAAGCGACGGGAGAGTTCATCATATATATATATATATATATATATATATATATATATATATATATATATATATATATATATATATATATATATATATATATATTATGCTATCTAATTAAAGTCCATATAAATATCAGTATCAATATTTATAAAACAATCCCAATCAGATAAAAACGCTCAATATACAACCTGGAGCAATGATATAAATAAAAATTTGAAATTAAATTTAGTAAACTTAACAATTTAAGACAAATTTATTATTCGACAAGGAATACAAAAGTTAAAGGTTTTCTTTAATCCATGGATTTTGAATAAACGGATCATCTTATTAGAAAAAATGTTATTAGCCAAATAATGTCTATAGGCGGTCATGAATTTTTCTGTTTAGCATATAGATTGAGAAGCTTCCATGAAAAGCCTAAAAGAATCCAAGACTAATAAAAAAGATATTCCATGGTGTGGTTAGGTTCAATAAAGAAAAAAAAATGTAGACACAATCGTAAGATCCAAGGCAATGAAATAAACTGAAAGTTTTTAATGTTTAAATGTATATTGTAATATTTTTACAGTCGTTCTGTAACAGAGATTTCTCTGAAAAGTTTGTTATATAATATTTACTAAACATTTTTTGATACAATTAATATATTTTACGTTCATATATCAAAAAAAATATTTAAAAATAACGGCAAGGGTGTGAGTTCATATAGAAACGTTGTTTTAATTTGAATAAAATAAAATACGCATCAAGTGCGCTTGAAAGCCAAATCACAACGTAATATTAGGAAAATAAACAAATATTTTACTTGTTTGAAATTTATAACATAAATATATTTCAGAGGTATACTCCATCCTCAGTGTGTTTTTTTGGTTCTTTTTTTTCTTTTCTTCTTTCTTGCCATGTTGTAAAGTTCACAAACAGACTTCTTTTTCCAAATTTACAACATGGCAAAAAGAAGAAAAGGAAAAAAAGAAATAAAACACTCTGAAGATGCAGTATACCTCTGAAATATATTTGTGATAAATTTCAAACAGGTAAATTATTTGTTTATTTTCCTAATATTACGTTGTGACTTGGCTTTCAAGCGCACTTGATGCGTATTTTATTTTATTTATTTAAAAACATTATATTAAAAATATTTAGCTTATAAAAAAAAATGTAGCCACTACAAAAGAGTAAAATAAAACTTGGTGAGGCGTCATCAAATATTAAAATATAAACTTGTATCCGAATTGAAAAAAAATATTTGGAATTGTCCCATCACTAGGTACAATATAATAATCAACACAGTATTAGCTCTATGATACTAAATACGAAATCAACATGAATTAAAATGTTTATATTAAAGCGTATTTTCCGACCAGACAAGGTCGGGCAGCCAGCTAATACATACATATATATCTATATATATATATATATATATATATATATATATATATATATATATATATATCTATATATATATATATATATATATATATATATATATATATATATGCCTTCTTCTTTTTCCGCTTTTCTCGCACCCCTTCCCTGACACCACTCACCCTTTCATTCCACCATAAACGAACATTTCTGTAAAAGTCTGAGGAAGCTACATGACGGCCAAAAAACGGTCGTGTAGCCGAAACAATAATGTAACTTAACAGAAAAATACGGTAATAAAAAATAAAACGCATATTGGCTCTACAACAGTATTGAGCACTTTCATCCGGTTTTTATTAATTACCATTTCTACTAACTAACTAACTAACTATATATATATATATATATATATATATATATATATATATATATATATATATATATAATTTAAAGGAGATTAGAATAATAGTCTAAAGAGCTAAGTGTATTTTAATGTAATAGTGAAATTACTAGTTTAATTAAAATACAGGAAATGCTCGTTGTAATTTAGATATATAATAAGCTCGATAGTTAAATGTCCTAGAGCTAATTCAATATTAAGTAATGTGATCTATAATTTAAAAGTTTAAAAAATTTTTAAAAATTAAAAATCAAAATTTAATTAAATTAAAAATCAGTTTCATAAGAAGGAACAACAACAAAGTCAATATATATATGCAGTAATACCCGGCATTGTTGCTCGGGAGTTGCATTGATGCCCTTTTTTAATGCTTATTTTGATCTGTATCTTTTGTAATTCCAATATTTCCTTTTTTGTAATCCTAAAATTATTTTAGTAAATTTCGGTTATATTGATACTTTATCAATCAATGTAGCTTCCACACAGTGGATGCCACTCTATATATTAGAGTTTGGACCATTAATCGGAATAGTAAATCGGAAAAATCGGGATATGTATATATATATATGTATATATATATACATATATGTATATATATATGTATATATATATACATATATATACATATATGTATATATATGTATATATATATGTATGTATATATATATATATATATATATATATATATGCGCAAACAGTTAATAAAATATGTTAAAAAACACATTGAAATGAGTTAAAAACATATTTAATCTGCAAAGGAAACTCTAGATAAATGGATAGTCCTTAATCCGCGGAGTTTTTTTGTTTTTTTTTACATGGAGTTCACCACTTATCAAGGCCCAATGGCCACTCGGGGATAAGGGTTATTGTGTGTACAGTAATCAAAGGGATAGTGTAGCAATAGTATTGGAGAATTGGTAAGGTGTCATTACTGAGGGGGGGCGGTTCATCAGGAATTTGTTTGTGTTGGACTTGAAGACATCCAGGTTGAAGTCGGGAGGGAAACAGGCAAGCAGAACAGAGTTCCACAGGCGTGCAGTTCTAAGAAAGAAGCTTTGTTCATGGAATCTATGTTTTGCTTTAGGCACAGATAGGGAGTGGGCAAAATTATTGACGGTGGTTTCAGCTAGTCGGGTGTTTTTGAAAAAGATTGGCGAAGGGGGACCAGAGAATGGAGCTCAGACGAGCACCTGCCATGGAAATAGCGATAGAACAATGACAGGGTCGCTACGTCTCTTCTGTGGGAAAGAGGTTGCAGGGTAGAGAAAAGGGCATCCCCCACCAAGTCACAGAGTCTATTTTGTACTCTGTCAAGGCAAGATAGGCTGTTTTTAGCAGCCCCCGCCCAGATGTGGCAGCAGTACTCCATCTTTGGACGTACTTGGCTCTTATATAGATAGAGAATTGCATCAGCAGTGAGATATCTTCTGGAGCGGTAGAAGGATCCCACCATTTTCCCAGCAACCTTGGCCACAGACTTTATGCATGTGTTCCATTTAAGATCAGTTTCGAAGAAATACTTTCCTTCTCATCAGAGGGTAGGAATTAGCAAAATGCGGGATCGGATTTTGCATACAAAAGTATTTGATGAAACAACAAGTAAGTCAAAGATCTTACTTGATAACAAAAAGTGGAGCAGAGGGAATATGGTGAAGAAAAAGGTGATTACACATGAATGGATAGTCTGGTGAAAGGTAAATAATCCAATGACGGTAAAATCCAAAAATATAACTTCAAGAAAGTTAATTGAGTTTCCATTTGCACAAGTAAAATCCAAGGAAATCACGTAATTGGAAGATGGTCCAAAATAATCCAAAAGGCCGAAATCCATGGAATAATTCACAAATATGTACAAAGAAAAGAAAAGGGGAAAATTCCAATGATATTAATAAAAGAAAAATAAGATATGCTTTTCACACGACTGCCGAGACACATATGCAGTAATACCCGGCATTGTTGCTCGGGAGTTGCTTTGATGCCCCTTTTTTAAATGCTTATTTTGATCTGTATCTTTTGTAATTCCAATATTTTCTTTTTTGTAATCCTAAAATTATTTGAGTAAATTTCGGTTATATTGATACTTTATCAATCAATGTAGCTTCCACACAGTGGATGCAACCTGGCATCAACAATCCAATTCCTCTTATTTGTCCCCTTAGCAGATATTTTTCCGGCTCAAAACCAACTACTTTGGCGAGTTTTTTTAGGGGGGGGGGTTGAGCATGTTTTCGTGAACCGTATGCAAAATACACCACAGGATCAACATCGACTATCTATTCGTTGTAAGAATTTTTGTGGTTGTCGCTGTATAGTTCTACAATTAGTTAACTGTGTCGAAAAATTCCTTATCTTATGTTGCCAGGCATACTACTTGTGCTTGGTTGTTGAGGTCTATGTTTTGTTAAGAAACCTCTGAATCAGATTTTCACTAAATATGTGTATAGAAACACGCTACCAATTTTCGCGGCTTATCTTTATTTGTTCATGTCATTTTCTAAAATCATTAATGTTTTATAATTTATCATTGTTGCTAAGCGACGACATGGAAAAATGGCTTTACTGATGATAGATAAATTAAATTAACGGCTTTGATTATCGATTATCGGTAATTATCGAGGGTATTCTGAGAAAAGAAAACTTAACTAAGTTCACTCCCAGACTTATGCACTAAAGTTCTGTAAATTTTAAAGAAAATCTGTTCAGCCGTTTTGGTGTATATATGGAACAAACTCACACAAACAAAAAGTTGCATTTATATATATAGAGTTTGGACCATTAATCGGAATAGTAAATCGGAAAAATCGGGATTTGGGGGATATTGGAATCGGTATGAAAATTGAAAAAAATTGTGCATTGTTTCTGATGCCAAAAACGATTCCTTTAATTACGTAAACTGCCGGAAAATGCAGACGGGAAGTTGGCGTAAACTGGGAATTACACTTTATCTTTTTTATTTAATGTTCACAGCAACTTTTACATCGATTTTTCATTTCTATCTGTTCATGTCATTTTTGAAAATCCTTAATGATATGGCGATGATCGTCTTGTTGATGTTCTTGGTGATCTTCTCATACTGCAATGTCCTCTTCCGGCCGTAATTTGTAAATGACCCTGCAAGCGACTGAGGCGTTGCCAACAACTTGCTTTTCATCTATGCGTCAAATCGTTCATTGTTTAGAGGAACGTCCTCACAATTATACAAGTGTGACCTTATGGTCGTCTACGTGATCGCATATAAACAACTCAAGCTGATTTCGACAAATGTGAGGTGACATGATGTGACCCTCACTTCCAACCACATCAAAGACAGTAACCGCGTTCGGAAACCTTGTTTTCATCACCCTGGACACGTCTCTGTTATTCGTGACATTCCAGCCATGCACTTTGAGGGTGCTGGCAATGGTCTTGTTTTCATAACTTGGATTGGTAGAGAGCATGAGTTGTACAGCGGCGCATCTCCGATCTTGCTCGTTGAACATTGTGTCACTTTCAGACTTGATAGAAGATTCCTATCGCTCATGGGATTGTACAGAATTGGCCAACTAGTAGATGGCCTGCAACAAAAAAGGAAAGTGGTTTTCATCAAACGGAAATGGAATCACGTCGATTTTTTCTGGGTTTATCGTTCCACTCTGTACTTGATGTGAATCAATTACGCTCTATATGTACGTATATGTGTGTGTGCGTATGTGTGTGCGCGTGCGTGTATCTGTGATACCGTCACACAGCGTAAAAAGAAGAACCCAAACACCGTCCATCAGTAGCTGTCTAATCGCATGAGTCCCCAGGGATTTTCTCGCTCCAATCCTTAATACTATATCTTGACTTATATGCTTTTTTTTACGTTTTATAATTTTCAAATTTGGATGGGTCGGGGTGCCTTATGTTTTTAACTGCTTCGGCATAAAAGATACGCAAAGCCAATGAGCCATTCCTTTCAAATATTTCAACACTTACATTTGCTACGAATAAAACATTAACAAAAAAGGTTGTGTATCTTAAGGAGGTTCGAAATCCCTCGCAGTAAAAGCATCACGTGAGTCAGCCTGTTCGTTTTCACGTCTCATTGATTCTAACCTGAGCGTTGGAGAGCATTTCAAGACACCGACTTGAATCGTCCACTCATTCAACAATACATCCGGTTCTTTAAGTAGATTGGCTCAAAATAATTTCAAGAATCAAAGTCAATTGAAGATCGTCTTGTTAAGAATGATTAATGTGTGTACTCTTTCTACAAGCGTTCAAGCGAACGTACTATGAAAGAGAAGGGTTAGGGTATTTATTTCTCTGCCAATGGTGAGAAATGTGACACAAGGGTCGGGCAGTGTGATTGAAGGGTCAGCGCCCACGAGTAGAAGCACTCTTACTTGCATTGCCTGTTCTACAAATACTTTAATGGTGGTTGCTCTGACGAACTGCAAGCACTTGTACCTCCTCGACGTGACTACCCCCACGTACCCGACAAGCAGCTAAGTCCCACCCCTTTACAGAAGAGATCTCTAGGTGTAAGAAAACCTTTTACTCCAATAGTTTCTTTCCCAGAACTGCAAGTCTTTGAAACTCCCTTCCGGGATACTGCTTTCCCAACTGTACTGATATGCAGATGTTCAAGTGTAATGTGAACAAACATCTACTCATCTTCCTTCATAATGCCCCCGCAAATTGTCCCCGATAGTAGCCCCCTACTTCAAAGTGGCACTTGCCTTGTTTGGGGTGAAGATTGAATAAAAAAAAAATGCCTGGAAAGCTTCGACGGTATTCTCCGGTAAGGGCGCATCAGGCGATTATCAATTAATTTACGTTTTCCCAAAGAAAAAGGCAAAGTCTGGTAGGGTAGACCCCTTATGACTACACAGAATTAGCATAGTATTAACAATCAGCTGGAAAAAAGCAATTTCAAAGATGGCATAGATTCTACTGATTTTGGTGCTGAGGGTAAAAGTTCCGAAAAAGAGGTGATGGTTCGTTCATCTGCCAGGTTTTACAACATGAAAACCGCCGTTGAATCATTTTATGCTTAAATCGTACATTTGTTTTTACATACGATTGGTTTGAACAGTTCACTGTTTTGCAAACATATATTTTGTTAACAAATAGTCTATAAACAATTGTTTTAGTTTTAAACCAAAGCTGTGATTGTGATCATATATTAATCACGTTCACACACAGGTTCTCGTTAGATCACCAAAGTTAAGCAACGTGGAGTCTGGTCAGTATTAGATGGGTGACCATTGAAGGATACCAGGCGCTGTATGTAGGACATCGACATTTCTCTGCAAGAACTGCAACAACCGTAAGCTGTCATCTCCCTTGACGGGGTTACACACACGAACGGGGTCCACTTGCAAGTTTGATGTTCTCCAGACACTTCTTCCTTGGGAGGAAACCGTTTCGACCTGACTGCAGTGAATGCTTTTTCGTTCATTCATTTATTTTTTAATTTAACGAACAAGATATTTTTTTACAAGGTGGTCACCACTTATCAAGGCCCGGAAGCCATTCGGGGATAAGAGTTATTGCGTGTACAGTACGTTAGTGTTGAGATTTGATAAAGTGTCTTATTTAAGGGGGCGGTTCATCAGGAACTTGTTTATGTTGAACTTGAGGATATCCAGGTTGTAGTCAGGTGGGAAACAGACAAACGGAACAGAGTTCCACAGGCGTGCCCTTCTAAGAAAGAAGCTTTGTTCATGGAATCTACGTTTTAGTTTTGGCACAGACCAAGAGTGGGGGAAATTTTTGACGGTAGTTTCAGCTAAACGTGTGTTTTTTTGTGAAAGATTGGCGAGGGGGGGGCAGAGATTGTAGCTCAGACAAGCACTTGTCATGGAAATAACGATAAAACAAAGACAGGCTCGCAACGTCTCTTCTGTGGGAGAATGGTGGCTTTGTAGAGATACAGGATACTCTCAGGTGTGAATAATTTCCTAGCATGGTCGAGAGAGGTCACATTTTTTGCAGCAGCTATTGCAATGTCCTCAATGTATTTGTTTCCCGTTAATGCTACTTGTGAGTGGCAAGCCGTGAAGTTTGAAAGATGATCTTTTAGGTTGGGTCATAGCAAAAAGTCATGGCTATAGATGGCTGAAAAGTTATTTTGTAATTGTTAAAGGAAAGGCCTGTTGGTACTCAAATTCCAGTGAAGACCAATAGCCGCTGCTAAGAAGAAATCAATGGCAAGCAGCTGTTGCGATAATGCAAATTTATTTGCAAATGTTATAGAAAGAGGTGGAGAGTACTGGAAATCTGGGGAGACTTGTTGTCACTCAACTTCCAGAGAACACCACAGGCTGTTGATGACCTGTGTGAAAGCTCCTTGTGAGCCAATAATAATAATAATAATAATAATAATAATAATAATAATAATAATAATAATAATTATTATTATTATTATTATTATTATTATTATTATTATTATTATTATTATTTCAATCTATGACCATGTCAGTTCGTGTACACTGTAGCACCAAGTCAGCATATTTCTCAGCCACGTGAAACTGAATCCGAAAAGTGACAGATTTGGACGGAAACGCGTTATTAGTTTGTGCGAAATGAACTCAAATCCTTTGTTTATTTTATGAAGAAGAATAATTCCTGACATTTCTAATATTATTCACAACGTTTTTTTTGTTACTATTATTATTATTATTATTATCATTATTATTATTATTATTATTATTATTATTATTATTATTATTATTATTATTGTTTTATTTGACTTCTCCTAAGAGTCCTATTTAGGTGGGGACACGATTTTTGGAGGGAATCAAAAGGAAAAAAGGTAAAAGCTATGATAAACAAAGAAAATAAAATACATAAAAGTACATGAAACTCATTTCACCCCCCCCCCACACACACACACACATATATATATATATATATATATATATATATATATATATATATACAGCATTGAAGTTTATTATACAATTCCATTTATTAATGAATGCCAAAACCTTAAAAGTAGGAAATGTCAGAATTGAAAGGAAAATAAATCTAAGAAAGAACAATGGCTGGTGGAAGGTCAAGAAAATAGAGAAGAACAAGGAACTAAAGGAAACAAAAATATTAATATATGACGGTATATCAAAACTTTTTCGAATTATGCTTAACCTATTTATTGCGAGAATTGTTCTTGGAGAAAGTGGGAAGCTTCGTAATTCTTGGTTCCCTAATTTTATCCTTTATTACTCACATTCTATGAACCATCTTTCTGACAAAGGGGGAATAATTTCTGTTTTCTGGATCATGATCCAGAGGTTGACTAGTTTTTGACCTTCAAGTAGTATTTTTTTTTAGTTTCTTACATTAAGTGGCTTCATTCGTTGCCTGGAGCGATTTCCATAAAAAAAGCAATCAGAAAATATCTCCAAATATTAATTCAATGCGTATTCTAGTTGTTTATTTATTTTTTTTACAACGGAGTCGCCATTTATCAAGACCCAAAGGCCACTCAAGGATAAAAATTAAGGAGTGTACAGTGTCACCGGGACACAAGCAAAGTAATCGTTAGTGCTGGAAATCGATTAAAATTTGCCTATTTAAAGGGGCGGGATAGCAAGAACTTATCTACATTAGACTTGAAGACGACCATGTTGTAGTCAGCTAGGAAGCAAACCGCGGGTGGGCAGTTTAAGGAAAGAAGCTGTGTTCATGAAATGTACGTTTAGATTTAGGCACTGATAGAGAGCAGATAGATTGTTAGTTGTGGGTATAGCTTAGCGAGTGCTTTTTGTCAAAGTTTAGCGGGAGGGGTCATAGGATGAAGCTCAGACGAGCACTTGCTTTAAAAATAACTGTAGAGCAGGGACAGGCCCGCAACCGCTCTTCCGTGGGGAAAAAGATTGCGGGGAGGAGAAAAAGAGCATCGCCTACTAGGCTTCGAAGTCTGTTTTTAACTCTGTCAAGGCAGGATAGAGTGCCCCAAGCAACGCCTTCCCAGATGTGACAACAATACTCCATTTGAATGCGTATTTTGCTCTTATGCAGGTAGACAATTGCACCACTGGTTAGATATGATGCAAGCATTTTCCAAGGAACCTTGGCAACGGATTCGATGTAAGTTTTCTATTTCAGGTCAAGAGTGAAGGTCACTTCTAAAAGTGTGCCGAAGGAGGGTGTTTCTTTGAGACGAGAGTCATTCATATCAATTGTGGAAATGTTGGGATCAGAACGTTGTTGGTGAAAAGATAAATGATGAAGATGAAGAAGAGAGTTGAGCCCAGAATTAATCCCTGAAGCACACCGGCTTTGATACTTTGAGCGTCGGACTTCTGCCTATCGACGACTACTTGTATAAATCTGTCGGAGAAAAAGAATTCAATGGCTGAGAAGACGTTTTCAGATATTCCATAGTTGGAGATCTTGTGGTGGAGTAGACCTTTCTACCAAACTTTGTAACATGCCTTTGATACGTCGAGAGCTATTGCTCTAGATTCAGTGATCTTTTGCGAAATTAGTCAGTACGTCAGGTGTATATCTTGCAAGACAGAAACCATATTGCTTGTCGCTAATTAGGTTATTTTTGCCGAGGTGGTCCACAACTGCTTTATTTAGTACGTATTCAAACAAGTTACTCATGATGAACAGGATACTTATTGGTCTGTGCTGAGATGCAGAAGACCGATTGCCAGTATTTTTAAATACTGGACGCAATAATGATGTTTTCCAAGGTGTTGGGAAGTATTTATCTTTTGTGCATCGATTGAATAGCTTTGGAAGAATGAGTGCTAGTTCGTTTTTGTTTTAAATAATATAACCGGAATATTGTCAGAGCCAGTTGCTTTCTTAGCATTAACAGTTTTTGATGAGTGTGACAACATTACTAACAGGTATGCGGATGTCGCTCAGATATTCAGTCATTTGAGAAAATTTCGGAGATAAGTGGCACTGGTCGCATAAGGTTAAGTTTGATATGAAGTTATTAGCAAATAGTTTGGCTTTGTCAGATGCTGGTGAGATCACTTCAGACCTGCTAGTTATTTAGGACGCGCATTTGTAGAGGATCCTGTTCGTTATACACCCACACTCATGGTACTCAACCCTCTGTTCTCTTACTTTGGACTTGGAGTGAGTATATGGCAATCGCATTTTCTTTTACATTGATTTTTGGCAGTCCTAAATACGACTTTAGTTGCAAAACATTTATTACGTTTAAAGAAGTTGAAGTAGTGATTTCTATGAACAATGGCGGCAGCACATTCAGGGGTGTAGCATGTTTTTTTTTTGGTTCTGTCGAAATGTCTTGGAGGGTATGTGATTTTCATTATCGACAGTTATCCAATCGGTTAAGTCGGACGCTATAATGAACACATTCTTTTCGAACATAGAACATAGAGGCAGTTCGGATATGAATGTTCGGGAACTGCCCCAATCAGCCATCAAATATCGCTACACTATTCGAGGGATATTTGGGGTTTAGTTAAACTTCCTTTTTATCTTTATCAGTTCAGGACATGTTAGAAAACGATTTAGATAAATTGCAAACTGTCCGTCAGCATCTGCTGCTCGATTTTGTTCATTGATAATGTTAGGTCATAAGCATGGGCGAAATCATGACAAAATTTCTCTTTTTTATTTGCATTTTTGTTCCCTCTGATTAGCCATTCTTGAAAATCCATGGATTAAGGAAATAAATATAATTTCTCTCCATGTATTCCTTGTTTCAAATGATAAATTCTTAACTTAAGTACATTTGTATATATTTTAATCTACAGAATTTAACTTTAATCATTAAACTTATATATTACTCGATTTTTATACATTGAGCTTTACCTTTTTGGCTAGGATCGTCCTGAAATTATTACCCCAATGTAATATCTGACAGGAAATTTCACTTCTAATCTGGGAGTTATTTCATTTATGTTTTATTTGAATGAACAAGCCATTCTACATTATAAACTTAGAAATCTCCACAGACGTGAATGTTGGCCGCGACATGAGCAAACAGGGTATGATTAATTTGTTTAGCGATATTCTCAATTACAGATGCTCCATCATTGTGGGACGGTAGAGGGCAAATATAAATGCTGTTCAGTGATTAAGTTTCTTTTTACTTGGGAGTCACTATTTATCAAGGCCCGAAGGCCACTCGAGGATAAAGGGTGAATGAATGTAAGGTGGTAGCGTAGTAATCGCTAATGGTGTAAATTGGGTAGAATTCGATTAATAATAATAATAATAATAATAATAATAATTATTATTATTATTATTAGAATTTGATTAGTGGGGACGGCTCAACAAGAACGTGTTTATATTTGATTTGAAAGCTACCATATTGTATTCAATCGGGAAGCAAACCAGCGGAACAGTGTTCCACAGGCGGTCATTTCTTGGAAAGATACTTTATTCATGGAGTCTGCATTTAGATTTAGGCACAGACAGAGAGTGGAGGAAATCATGTATAGTGGTTGTAGCTAAACGAGTGCTTTTGTGAAAGTTAGGCAAGAAAGTACATGTAGGGATATTTGGCGTTTTCTTTGGAGATGCCCCTACCTCAGAGGATGCTATCCCTAATATAGGCAGATATTACATGTCCATGCCGATCTTGAATGTGAAGTTAGAATATCTTTTGATGGAGAAAGAGTTGAGCTTATACCAGTTTCACTCAAGAAGAATAGGTGAGATTTGGTTTCCCGTAGTTGGATTTTAACCGCTGGAAAGTTGGAACGCAGACCCTTAATGTTAGAATAGAAGACCATGTGTTGAGGTCTACGTTGGAGATTGAGGTTCTGGGTTTTATCCTACTTTGTTTTTTATTGTTGTTCATAATTAGGTTGGGGGGTTATGTAAGAGGTCAGTAGTAGTGTTTGGAACAAGGCTGGAGGGGGCGGAAAAAGAAAGGGAATAGTGACGAAGAAGAAAGTAGAGAATTTGTTTTAGACCTACGAAAAAGAAAAGCCGTAACAGTTCCTACTAATGTAGCATCGAGTGGCCCAATTGGCATCTAGTGCAAAGTCCAGATCTATTCACCAAATGGCAATGCCCCGGTATTATGCACCTGCTGATAGGGCGCCTCCTTGGGAGTTACCGCAAGTTTCGGGTCCTTGACCATCAGGTAAATAAGATCAATTCAGGAAAACGTTTACCTCAACACTCTTATTAGTGATATTGCAAGATAAAGTAGAACGGAAAAAGTTTACTCGTTTCTCGCCATTGTTGATGAAAAACTATAGATGCATTCGCATATCCCTGGATAACACATAACACATTGCTGATTCTATTCAAGAAATAGATAAGAACAGAAAAATGTCGGGGTTGATCTAAAAGTCATAAGGTACTTCTACACAATAGGAATCGTGTTATCGTCGACATTTTCTGGCAGGTTATATATAAATAACTGAAAAGTGCCGAAGGAAAACTTTGCCATTTTTTTGGCGAAAGCACTGGCCAATGTTTAAAACGCCAGCTACGAGTTAAGAATTAAGGAAAAAATTGAAGAATACAGTCATCGTATAGTAATTTTGATAAAAAAATATTTTACGAAAAACTTTTTTTAGAAACTTAAAGGGGAACCTAACATAAAGGGGAAATTTCAAATTAAGGAAAAACACTAAGTTCCATGATAAGATTAAGAGAATAATGGAGTTATCGCTTGGTATATAAAGAGAATTTAAATTTATATAAGACTAGCGGGGGGTACCCGGCGTTGCCCGGGTGTTTGGAGGTGTGTGTGTGTGTGTGTTATGGGGGGTAGATCAAAACAACCCTGTTAAAAAAAAACGTTGGCCGGGTGTTTGGAGGTGTGAAAGAAAAATAAAAGTTTTAGTAGGAAGGTAGGCTTGAACCCCGAACCTTTGACGCGGAGGTGGAAAGGAAATGGAAAAAGAAACCTGCGACCTAACCACCTCGACCACGGGAATAGATAAACTGATAAGTGTGTTAAGTTGACGTTTATAAAGTGAAATTAACAGGTGCGAGAACGTTAAGTCGCGTGATGTTTGACCTAGTTTTGCGCTGGAACCCAGTTTCTGTTTTCCCCGCTACGCGGCGATCAAAAAGTATCTCGAAAATCGCTTGTAAAAGTCCGGTAAATTAAAGATAGCTGCGACCGAGCTCCTTAGTTGTATATATTATTATTTAGGCAGCATATAAAAAGTTTTAAGAAGGAGCGAGCCAACCGAGAATCACAGCAAAAAAATCCTTTTGTAGACATACACAAAAAGCGAACACACATACATACATGCATACATACATACATACATACATACACACATTTTCGCTTTTATATATATATAGATGGTGCAGAGTTGTGACGCATCAACACGAACTGAAATAATTTAAGATACATTACTGTGGAATAAGCCATGCAGATTCACCTTTATTAATACAATGTATATGTTTTAAATATTTATACATGTTTATATATATATTGAATATTTTACATGTATTGTGTTCTTACTTGCGCCAGCATAGTTAGAAGGAAGATCCATATTGTAATATTTTAGGCAATCATTCTTTCGTCAGACATGTGTTCGAATTTGCACGTGCATATTAAAGCTGCAGTAAAAATGAGCAAATTCTGCAGAAATTTATTCTTTTGTTACGAAGAAAATCTAATACAAGAACTAATGTTTGTTTGATGATTAGAAAAAAAGATTTTTATGACTTCGCAACCTTACTAAATATAGGTTGGAGTTAGGCTATTTTCCTGTTAGTTACCTCTGTTGAAATTAAACCAAAAAACAAAAAATAAGAACAAAAAAGTTGTTTCCTGAGACAACTGTCAACTGCTACGATTTCATTAGGTAAGCATTTCGGCACCTTCCGGTTGTTTACATAATCTGTTGCAATATTCCAGATGAAGCATCGGTATTAGCACAGTCCGTTCTCTGCCAAAATTCCTGTAATGATAACTAGAGAATCTCTAATCTAGATAACCGAATACAATTTCACGTCATACTAAGCAAAATGTATTGGAACAAATACATATGAAACATTGCTAAATCTGCTGAAAAGAAGATGGGCTCCCTCTACCATGTTAGAAAATTACTCATATCAGAAAGCACCCGATTTACCCATTGGTGCATCTACCACTAGTATCTCACTATTAGACAGAATCCAGAAAAAAATTCTCAAATCTAATAGGTCTCCGACTATCGGTCAATCTCCAACCTCTGGCTCATCGTCGCCATTTCACACCCTCTGCCTGTTTTACAAGTACTTTAATTGAATTTGCTTTGATGAACTCATGAAGTCGTACCCTCTCGGCGTTAATAGCCTCGATTTCCCCGAAAAGCCGAGAAGACCGAGAAGAATAATTGTTGATGTCCCTAGATGATAGAAACTCGTCTACTCTAATGGTTTCTTTCCTTGGAATGCTAAACTTTGGAATTCCCTCTTTGTTTCCTACTTCCCGGACTGTACTAACCTTCAGAAGTTTATGTGTAACGTGAACAGACATCTCGCTGTTCAACTCCACACAGTCCCATGTTAGACACGATGTCAAATAGTAGCCCCTTACCTTTCAAGTGGCAATGTGCCTTATTTGGGGATAAAAAAAATAAAATGAAAAGATGGATTCCAGACAATTATATGCAATCTCAGGTCAGAATGGAGTATTGGTAACTAACGAGGTATAAGTTCTGTTACAGAATAGTTTGTGTAACACAATAATGTTATATAATAGTTGTGTTACGTAATTGGGTCAAAGGAAAATCAAACATAAAATGGTAACTGTAAGGATCATATATGTGTTACATATAAGTTGTGTAAGAGAATTAGTTGTGTTACATAATTTCGTTACAAATTAGTTGTGTTACGTAATTGAGTGACAGGAAAATCAAACATATAAAAGGTACATATAGGGATCTTATATGTGTTACATAATTCATTGTGTTACATAATTCATTGTGTTACACAATTCACTGTGTTACATAATTATGTGAAAGAAAGATGAAACATATGAAAAGTAGATGTAAGGAACACATACGTGTTACATGTTAGTTATGTTACATATTAGTTGTGTTACATAATTGTGTTACATACCACCGATGTTTCATTTCAGTGCGAAGAAGTAAAAAAATAAAACAATACGCTCATTATCTTCAAGACTCCCGTCGCCGCCACGAAATTTCTTACACCACCATTGTGTTGTGCGTTCAGTAGTTGTTCCTGGGCCAAACGCTTCGTTGATATTGTGGGCTGTTTCAGCAGTTTTTCGACCTAGCTTGAATTGAAATAAGAAAATTGTACGAATTTTCTTTTTTCAATTTTGTATTTACGTTTCCGAAAAGAAGATATAATTGTTTTAAAACGATTGTAATTTAAACGATCGAATGTATACATAAACGATCGAATGTATATATAAATGATCGAATGCATATATAAACGATCGAATGTATGCATAAACGATCGAATGTATATATAAATGATCGAATGTATATATAAGCGATTCAATGTATATATAAATGATCGTATGTATATTTAAATGATCGAATGTATATATAAATGATCGAATGTATATATAAATGATCGAATGTATACATAAACGATCGAATGTATATATAAATGATCGAATGTATATGTAAACGATCGAATGTATGTATAAACGATCGAATGTATATATAAATGATCGAATGTATATATAAGCGATCCAATGTATATATAAATGATCGTATGTATATTTAAATGATCGAATGTATATATAAATGATCGAATGTATATATAAATTATCGAATGTATATATAAATGATCGAATGTATACATAAACGATCGAATGTATATATAAATGATCGAATGTATATATACACGATCGAATGTATATATAAACGATCGAATGTATATATAAATGATCGAATGTATATATAAACGATTGAATGTATACATAAACGATCGAATGTATATATAAATGATCGAATGTATATGTAAACGATCGAATGTATGTATAAACGATCGAATGTATATATAAATGATCGAATGTATATATAAGCGATCCAATGTATATATAAATGATCGTATGTATATTTAAATGATCGAATGTATATATAAATGATCGAATGTATATATAAATTATCGAATGTATATATAAATGATCGAATGTATACATAAACGATCGAATGTATATATAAATGATCGAATGTATATATAAACGATCGAATGTATATATAAACGATCGAATGTATATATAAATGATCGAATGTATATATAAACGATTGAATGTATACATAAACGATCGAATGTATATATAAACGATCGAATGTATATATAAATGATTGAATGTATATATAAAGTAAAGGCACTATAACGAACACTTATTTAAAAACACATTTTTTCAAATCAAAATTAAAAATTCCCCAAGAACCTTCTTATGAATATAAATTAAGCATAAGGTATATTTTGCATAAATATAATATAAATTATTATCATGTAAATGATGTTATTTATTGAATGTAGATTTCTTTTAAATAATTTTATTCACATTTATTATTATTATTATTATTATTATTATTATTATTATTATTGTTATTATTACTATTATTATTATTGTTATTATTATTATTATTATTATTACTATTATTATTGTTATTGTTATTGTTATTATTATAATTATTGTTATTATTATTATTGTTGTTGTTATTATTATTATCATTATTATTATTATTATTATTGTTATTATTACTATTATTATTATTATTATTGGTATTATTGTTATTGTTGTTGTTATTATTATTGTTATTATTCTTATTCTTCTTATTATTATTGTTATTATTATTATTATTATTATTATTATTATTATTATTATTATTATTATTATTATTTTCTCATAAGGAGCTTTCACACAGGTTATCAAGGATCTCTCCGTGAAAACAGACTGTGGTGTTCCCTGGAAGCTGAGGTAGAACAAACCTCCTCGGATTTCCAGTAGTCTCCACCTCTTTCGGGAGTATTTGCAAATAAATTTACATTATCGCAACAGCTGCTTGCCATTGATTTATTGGTCTTTGAGTGACAATAAGTCTCTCCAACGTCCCAATTCTCTTTGCACTTATCCAGCGGTCAGTGCTCTCTACTCGGTCTTTCCATCCTGTTTCACCCTTCTCGACTATTTGGCATCACATTTGGAGAGCGGTGATGGGGGAGGATAGAGAACTTGTAGATATGCAGCTTCCATGTTCTTGGTTTCATGTAACGCTTCTTCATGTCTTGCTTCTGCAGAAGTTTGTCTGGCCCGCGCATATAGCTCATATGTATTAGTTTCCGCGTTCAAGGGTTTTCCTTAATATTTCAGCTGTTTTTATTATTGTTATTTTTTTTATATCTTTCCAACCATTCCTCTGATTCCAATTTCTCCCATTATTTTACAAAGTTTTTCAGAATTGTTCCTAGTGCTCCTACTATTATAGGTATTATTTTGGTTTTCTTCATCTTCCTTATCCCTTTCTGCTCTCTGGCTAGCTCTGTGTATTTGTCTCGTTTCTCCTTTTTCTTTGATATTCCTTCTGTGGTCAGCTGGAACAGAAACCTTTGGATGTTTTTAGTTGGACTTTTTTCTTGAACATCAGATCAATTCCTTTGATTTTAGACATTCAAGGTGGATTAACATTCCTAGCAGGCAAGCCTTTTGCAAAATATGACACAGATTAAAAACAGGTTCGTAATGTTTTTGCTAAAACTATAAAAACATTATTCTGTAGATTTTAGGTTAGTGCATGTGTTTTTGCCAATTTCAAGTCTCATCTTGCAAATAAAAATAATTGTGTGTTTTTGAAAAACTTGAAGAAAACAATAACAAACTTTATTCTCTATAAATTAATTTCATCTAGTAACAAGCTTATAAATTACTCGTTTTAAAATTATTTAGATTTTCTTATGAAATATGTTTCTCACTCGAATTCGCTTTTTTATAGTGATTTAAAACCTCAGGCTACCAAACCTTTTGTATTCCTCTTAATAAGTGATAAAAAACGTGATAATATATATATATATATATATATATATATATATATATATATATATATATATATATATATGCATATATATATATATTATGATTATTACTATTATTTATATATATAATCTTCTTCTCTTCTTCTATATAAATAAAATGAACTCATTTTTCCCGTCTGATTTTGACATTAATAGGATTAAAAATCAAGATATTTCATGCAAATATAATATGCACAAACGGCAGAACAATATCTGAGGTGTGTTATAGGCTTATTATTTCTCAAATTCCTCGATAATCTTAGATTTCTATACTTTTTCTGCTGAGAAGTCACGGCCAAAATCGGTTAAGATCAATGGAAGTGGTAAAATATTTTCTTTCTAATAAATTCCTCCTCCCCCTGCCACCACTTAACACCGTTTGGGGATCGTTCACAAGGAACAGTTGAGAAGAGAACACCGGTTTGGCTTCGTATTTCTTTCATGTGAAGTTATTTAAAATCACTAAACTAAGCTGCAGTGCTCTGTGGCGTAGTGGTTAGCGTGCTGGACAATTCACCTTATATTTTCACGTTCGCGCCGACCTACCGTAGTCGTTTTTTTTTTCCTAAACAACTGGAATGGACTTTTCTTGGTGGCCGAGCTGTTAACGTTGCAGATGGTTTTTTTTTTTTCACACTTTATTTTCCTACTTTTACTCATGACTCCGGGTTTGATCCTTCCTACTTACCTACCATAACATTTTTTAAAAATCCCCCCCCCGTCCCGGAAACAAACACTCGGGCAACGCCGGGTACCCCCGCTAGTGTTGTATATTATGATTATTACTATTATTTATATATAATATTACTAGCATTTCAGCCCGGCGTTGCCCGGGTGTTTGGATGTGTATGTTGAGCAAAAAAAAAGTGGTAGTAGGAAGGCAGGCTCAAACCCGTACCGCAAAGGAGGAAAAGAACGGGGGAAAACCTAACGTTTATGCTGTTACGACCACCGCCAAACCGGAAGCGATATTTTTTAAAATTAAGGTTAGACAATCTAAAGGAGAGGATAACTTTCAAAAATATCGGCGCAAAAATTTTACCCCCACTATAGAAAAGTACCTAGATGAAGGGGAAGATATTAATGCTTTTAGCCAATTTTTCGATATTTGTCGTATGAAAGGTCGAACTTTAAAACGATACTGATCTTGGTCAAATCTGTCGCCTCTATTGAAAGTTTAAGGCAGACATGCAAACAGACATAGATACATACATTTATATATTGGTAACTAAAAATTTTCGACCCAAACTGAAATTTTCGAATACATCGGTAAACACTGTATGTTTTTCGAGCTGAATAAATATGTTACATTGAATAAAAACACGAAAAATATATCCAGTTTGGCAGAAAAGTAACTTATCTTACCTTTGATAACATTTATTTGTTATATATTTGTTTTTTGACAACTTTTTCGAATCTATTTGTACAGTAATACAAACCCGTTTTTTTGTTTTTGTTTTTTTTTGCTGTTGTTTCTTGCTTTTTACAATTTTAGATCGTATTTTAAACTAAACTTCGGAGGTTGGAATGCCCCCCTAAAATGTACTTGGAAAAATCGATTTTATAGTGAGATTTAAGAATGGTTAGTCGAAAAAAAGGTGAAAAACAAAACAAATAATCAATAAATAATTGTTACCAAAGGCAATAAATGCTACTTTTTTTTACTTACATGAATGAGTTTATTTTATGTTTTAAAGTATTTTCAAGCGCTTTTCTTTATTTTTTAATAATCTAATGCAGGTGTGTGGGTGCCAAATACCTCCAGATTTTCTAGAATTTCCCGCTAGATTGTAAACGAAATCTCCAGATCTAGCAGGAAAACCGCTAAATTGTAACACTGGTCACGTGACAGGAAGCGGTAATAAATAATTGTCCCTAAATAAAAAAAATGGCCTCTCGGTACAAAGAAATCCACCTATTTATCATAGAAAAATTAAGTATAATGTTATAATTAAAAAGAAATATATAAAAACACACATGGATATAGTAAACATATATAAAACGTGGAAGTGTTTTTTTAGACAATTAATTCCGAACGAACCAACATTTATATATATATAAATTATATATTATGATTATTAATATTATATATACTATTGTGATTGTTACTATTAATAAATTCTTTGAAATGGTAAGAAGTGATGATCTCTAAAAGCGAAAATTCCGGTTTGTTCAGCGATTACAAGAGATTGAATACTATATATATATATATATATATATATATATATATATATATATATATATATATATATATATATATATATACATGGTTCTTCCCAGAATGTGCAGCTGCCATCGCGCACAGAAATCACTTTGTCCATAGCTACCAACATAATAGATGTACTGAGACTAAAGCTGCTTCCAGGACTGCCAGCAACCACTGTAAAAGAGTAATAAAAAATGCAAGAGAGCTATATGCTCAGTCCGTTACATCGAAAGTAGCTGAGCAGTGGCTTGGTTCCCACCAGTTTTGGCAAATAGCAAATAGGATCCTGAACAGAAGCATGCGTTCTATCCCAACCATCATTAATGGACCTGAGGTCATTTCGTCAGCATCAGACAAAGCCAAACTATTTGCCAAGAATTTGCAGCTAATTCTACCCTATGCGACGAAGGCCATCAACTCCCCATATTTCTCCTATAACAAACAACACGCTATGCAACACACAATTATCTGTACTTTAGGTCGCCAAGCTAATCAAAAACCTTTATTCCAGTAAAGCAACTGGCCCTTACGGCATTCCAATTATAGTGTTGAAAAAGCTTTGACCAGAACTTGCCCCCATACTTACAAAACTGTTTAAGCATTGCCTTAAGGAGAAGTGCTCCCCAACTCCCTGAAAAACCTCATCAGTATGTCCTATATTTAAGAATTCAGGTGATAAGTCATCTCCATCCCAGTACAGACCAATAAGTCTCCTGTGTGTCATGAGCAAGTTGCTGGAATCCATATTAAATAAAGAAGTAGTCAACCACCTCTGCAGAAATAACCTCCTTAGTGACATACAATATGGTTTCCATTCGTCTAGATCTACAGCAGATGTGCTAACGGTTATATCTCATAGGATTAGTGAAGCTCTCGATAAAGGCTTCCTTTCTAGGGCAATTGCTCTTGACATATCAAAGGCCTTCGATAAGGTATGGCATAAAGGCCTTCTTCACAAGATTTCCAGCTATGGTATGATTGGAAATGTTTTCTCAATCATTAAATCATTTTTCTCTGATAGGCTCATAAGACTAGTGGTTGATGGGCAGAAATCAGAGGCCCACAGTATTAATGCAGGAGTCCCTCAGGGGTCCATCCTGGGCACAACTCTCTTCCTGATCTACATCAATGATCTCCCAAAACACATACTTAAATCATTCGTTGACATCTATGCTGATGAAACGACTATCTATGGCAACACATCAAATGCCGTAAATGACAAAGTTCTCTCTGATTCTGTCTCCTCGGATCTTGCGCGTGTGGTACAGTGGGGGAAGAGGTGGCTTGTTATTTGAATACATTTTAAACCAACCCCATATTTTTACATCATAAACGCTATCATCCCCATCTGGCATCAATTGAATGAATGGTTCTCGTCTTGGGGAGGCTCCATGTTTTGACAAGCTTCTGGGATTGACCTTTACTCCTGATCTGAAATAGAACACATACATCAAGTCTGTTGCCAAAGTCACTGGAAAAATGGTAGGATCCTTCTACCTCTCCAGAAGATATCTCACTGCTGATGCAATTCTCTATCTATATAAAAGCCAAGTACGTCTAAGGATTGAGTACTGCTGCCACATCTGGACAGGAACTGCTAAAAACAGCCTATCCTGCCTTGACAGAGTACAAAATAGACTCCGTGGCTTAGTAGGGAATGCCCTTTTCTCTTCCCTGCTACCTCTCTCCCACAGAAGAGACGTTGCGAGCCTGTCTTTGTTTTATCGTTATTTCCATGACAAGTGCCTGTCTGAGCTCCAATCTCTGGTCCCCCCTCACCAATCTTTCACGAAAAACACTCGTTTAGCTGAAACCACCGTCAATAATTTTCCCCACTCTTTATTTGTGCCAAAACCAAAACGTAGATTCCATGAACAAAGCTTCTTTCTTAGAAGTGCACGCATGTGGAACTCTATTTCTTTTGCCTATTTTCCACCTGACTATAACTTGGATGTCTTCAAGTTCGACATAAACAAATTCTTGATAAACCGCCCCCTTAAGTAAGACACATTATCAGATCTCCATTACTAGCAGTTACTACGATATTGTCTCATTGATTACTGTACACTATATAACCCTTATCCCCGAGTGGCTTCTGGGCCTTGATAATTGGTGACCACCATGTAATATATATATATATACAGACATTATATATATATATATATATATATAGTATTGGAAGTTTTTTAACCTTTAAAACTACATATAAAAAACTTTTATAATCTTTATATTTTTATCATTCATTAAAAAACTATTTAATCAGTAAGTCATTAAATCACCTGCAATCAATGCATCAACTTGCTCTCTTGAATTCACTATAGTACTAATGTTAATTTAGGGGATCATCAGTTGTTTACCACGAAACGCTGTTTCAGGGATTTAAAAACAAAGCAGTAAATAATGCCCCCACTATCCAACAATCATGGGGTTGTTTGCTCTGCAACGGAGAAGGCTAACATGCTTGCCAGACGGTGTGCCTCCAACTCCACACTGGACCATGGTAACTACCCCCTCCCTGACTTTCATTTGCGGACAGCTGCCACACTAGACGATCTGAAAATCACGCCTTCTCAGGTACATGCTATCATAAGAAATCTTGACACTGCAAAAGCATGTGGACCTGATCTCATCCCGGCTGTGCTATTAAAAAGTAGCTGCAGTTCTCTCCAAACTTTACAACAAATGCCTTAATGAATCTTGCTTTCCTGCCTGCTGGTAAACTGCTTCTGTAGTACCAGTTTTCAAGAATTCTGGCGAAAGAACTGACCCAGTAAATTATCGTCCCATTAGCCTCCTACCACTTTTCGCCAAAATATTTGAGACCATAATTAACCAAGCTCTAGTCCATCACCTTACAGATGCTAAACTTACTGACTAACAATATGGATTTAGGCAAGCCCGTTCCACAGCAGACATCCTAACTGCATTTCAGAACGTATATACCATTCACTGGACAAAGCGGGGGAGGGTAGAGCGGTAGCTCTAGATATATCTAAGGATTTTGACAGGGTATAGCATGAGAGTCTTCTCAAGAAAATCCGATCATACGGTATCACTGGACGAATACTTAACATAATTGATTCCTTCTTAGATAAGAAAAAAATCCAGGTTGTCCTTGATGGTCGTACATCTAAACAATATGATATAAATGCGGGAGTGCCTCAGGGGTCTATCCTTGGACCTCTGTTATTCCTAATATTCATAAATGACCTCCCTGAGAAAATTGTCTGTGAGATGGGTATATGTGCTGCCGACACCACGCTCTATAATAGACACGACAGGAAAACAAATGAACTCATATCTAAAGAAATGGCAGAAACACTAGAGGATGACGTCCAATCTGTAGTGGAATGGGGCCAAAAATGGATGGTCACATTCAATGCTGCCAAGACTTGTTTCCTTCAATAATTACAAGAAACCTTCTCTACCACGAATAGCAATGGCCAATGACTCTTTATCTGAAAGTACATCTTTTAAACGGCCTAACGTTCACAGGAAACATGAGTTGGAACAATTACAGTGAGAACGTTGCCAGGACCGCTGCGAAGAAGGTGGGTTCTCTCTTCGGTGCTAGAAAGCTATTAATGCCCAAAAGTATCCTATACCTCTATAAGGCCACCATTCACCCTTGTATGGAGTATCTGCCACTAGTCTCTCGCTCCTAGACAAGGTTCAAAAGAGAGTCGCCAATCTGATAGGTCCTGAACTGTCATCTAAGCTTCAGGCTCTGTCCCATCGACGAAATGTAGCATCCCTCTACCGGTGAATGCTCTGACGAACTGCAAGCACTTGTACCACTCGACGTAAATACCCCCGACAAACCCGACAAGCAGCTAAATCTCACCCCTTCACAGTAGAGATCCCTAGATGTAAGAGAGCCTTCTACTCCAGTAGTTTCTTCCCCAGAACCGCTAGACTTTAGAATTCCCTTCCGAGTCCCTGCTTCCCCAACTGTACTGACATGCAGAAGTTCAAGTGTAACGTGAATCAACATCTTGCTGCTCAACTCCCTACACAGCACCCGTTTATGCTTATGTACATGATAGTAGCCCCTACAACAAAGTGGCAATGTGCCGTGTTTGGGGTGAAAATGCAATTAAAAAAAAAAGTATATTAAATCATGGCTCCCCAGCAGTGTTGATCAAACACCACCTATCTCTCTCTCTCTCTCTCTCTCTCTCTCTATATATATATATATATATATATATATATATATATATATATATAAAGAGAACAGATAGTTTTTCTGAATATTTCAGATGAGAACTGATTACTCGTATTATTTGAGTGCTTCGGACTATTATTCTTATCTTGAGTGTTATTTTCACAACAGACCCGGGGCATAAAAATTCAATTGACAAAAAAAT
The DNA here is from genome assembly GCF_053919585.1 of Euprymna scolopes. Lineage (NCBI taxonomy): Eukaryota > Metazoa > Mollusca > Cephalopoda > Sepiida > Sepiolidae > Euprymna > Euprymna scolopes. The sequence goes on along the minus strand of NC_136500.1, from coordinate 147,592,088 downwards.
CCAGTTGTAAAAATTACACGCTTCTTTAAGTTTAAGGTTCAATCCTCAATGCGGGCGATATTTAAAATACAATTCTACCTTGTCATGGCTAACGGAACGAGGTCATGCTAGCCCCGTGGATTAACTTTTGGGTTCCGTTCAAAATTTCGTGGCGATTGTTGAGTTCGACAGAAAAATTCCCGAGTTCGACAAGATACCTGAAGAAGTTCGTAGGTTACATCGACCTAAACTTGGAGCAAATAACAGATAAGATGAGAACAGTAGTCCGATGAATCCAAATAATACGAATAACCAATCCATATCTAAACAATTCAGACACCGTTCTTGAATATTTTAGATGCATGATGCTCGGGTAATATGGCCTCATGCCTTTCATTTGATAAGTCGGATTCACGATACTGGAATACTTTAATACTACGGAACACAATAGTTTTTAAAATGTTTAAATTATTTGAAAGGTTTTATTTCTAAATTGCAATAATAGACCGAGAGCCGCTCGCTTGACTTGTCTTTTGACGTTAAAATAAACGTTCATTTTCTTTTGGATGGGGGGTGGGTGAGTTGGTGTCTATTTATCTCGAAACGAAAGGCATCTATGGTACTGATTTCTCAGACTCCGAAAGAGGAAGTGATTCGCCTTGAAAGAAGCCAAACTAATTCTTGGAATGTTAAGTGTTTCCAGCATCTGGCATGTAGGACGTTAATTGACAGGAATGGCAGCCTACTCAAATTTGACAAATCAGACTTGTAAGAACTTCAGTAATTGGAAATAAAAAGTTTACTTTAATGAGCAATCTGAAAACTGTTAAATACATGCTGGTTCTTTTTTATGACATCTCAACCCTTTAGGCTTATTCAATATTAAAATATAGCGTAACGTTGTCCGTGGATTAACGCACGTTGTGTGCAGTCTCAGTCGCAAAAAAATGTTAGAGAATGTATATATATATGTATATATATATATATATAGAGAGAGAGAGAGAGGGGGAGAGAGAGAGAGAGAGGGGGGGAGAGAGAGGAAGAGTGTGAGTTATAGTGTAGACATGTTGACCGGAAGTCAAGATCAGCTGATTTGATTGCGTGTGAGACATGTGATCAGGTTAACTGAATCGAGGAGATTTGGTTGCGACTTGGACGTTGTCTCCTCCGCTTCGTTGGGGGTGGGGAACGAACGCTGACGTGGTAGAGATAAGACCTAGAAGAAAAAAAACAACACAGGCCAAATTCACTTTCCACCTTCTGCAAGACATCTGGGAAAGTGAAATAAACTATAGAACCAATTTCTTGTCTTGGTGTGAAATAAATCTTCGTCCCCAAAAACAGGTATCAAGTCTCCCTCCCAGACGAGAATTTCCAGATGGACCAACAAAATGGCAGAAGGTATGTTCAAATGACATGTCACACACATATTCACACTTAACAACATATGAACATATGTAATAGAAAGAACACTAGACATATGTAATAGAAAGAACACTAGACGATCACACACACAACGTCATTAACTCTGATAAGATAATCAAACACTCAATCTTTTATAAATAGACACGTTTTAATATATCATCTCCATTCCAATTTCAACCAATATACAACAAATGCTCATTTTATAAATAGACAATACAACAAAAACACTAAGAAAAAGAATAGGAAATAACTCCAATTCGCTTGTTCTTTGTAGCAATAACGTGTTTTTGTTCATTGCTACAACCGTGACGTAACCCACGTCATCTACAACGTTATCAACATCTCTCTCGAGACCTCGAATGTTATCTTATCTCTCGCAAGATCTCGAACTTTATCTCGTCTCTCTCATGATCATTCTCTTTCTCTTTTTTTATAGTCCTTTTTCCCCAGCGGTGATATTACATCACATGCATTTATATACGGGTATCCGTATGTACCTAAGTTATAGTAATGATTTCAAAACTAAATAAAATGACTTGGGTGCTATCAGCTAGAATCGAAACAAAAACATTTCACACTCCAGCTGCGTTTTCTACCGTTTACGCTATCGACAGATAGATACGAAATATTAAAAATGAAACTACTTTTAGCTAGGATTGCGTAAAACTAATAAAAATACGTCAGCAAGTTGAAATGAATATTTTGCATTTCAACTTTCCGATATAATATGCCTGTACACGTTATTCATCCATCCAAACAAAGATTTTGCTTGTTATAAACCGTTCTTGTTGTATGGTTACTATTTCCTGTTAATTTCAGTGTTATGTGACTAGTAGTTTAAGAGTTTATCGGTTAAATATTTACCCACATACGTCTACTGTTTTATTTATATAAAGATATGTATACTTGTATATTTGTATGTGTAGGATTTACCCGTAAACTAAATAACCGATCCTTATGAATTTTATAAGATAACTTGTATGCATAACGAGACAAAATGTGAACTATATTTAGTTTGATTTAGTTTTATAAAGAAAGAGTAACATAGGTGTTCAACTCTTCGTGAAAATTCAACAACCTCTGATTTTGAAAAATGTTTTATAACGTGTATTATACACTAATTAATAAATATTCTCCAAATTTCGGTTTCTTTTGATTATTTTAAAAGACTTCAGTTGCTATAATATGGCCACCTCCCCCATTTGAAAATCCCTCCCAAATAGGCACTTTTATTGATAGTACACACATGAAACTCTAGTCTCCCTTCGAAGTAATCTCCTCCGGCTGCAATGCAATTGTACCATTCCAACAACTTCTGGAAGGCCCCATGGAAGTCCTCTTCTGGGAGCGTGTAAATCCCTCTCTCCACAGCCTCTTTCATCTCCTCAACTGTCTCATGAAACAACCTCTAAGGTTTTCCTTGAGCTTAGGGAATAAGCAAAAGTCACAGGGAGCAAGGTCTGGAGTATAGGGTGGGTGAGGAACTGTCTTAATGCCCATCTTGGTCAAATAGTCTGTGACAAGGATGGAGTTGTAGACTGGTGCATTCGTGCAAATCCATCCGCATCTTCAGTTTCTCGCGAATAATTGTATGTACAATTCTCACACTGACATCAAACTGTTCACTTATTGCCTCTGTAGACACACAACGGTCCTTATTCATGAAATTCTTTATTTGACTAATCAACGCCGGTGTTCTTACTTCCTTATTTCTCCCACAATCGCATTCTCCCTCACAGACTCCTTGCTTTCCTTGAATCTCTTATGCCACTTTAAAAAATTGATGCAAGATGGTTCAAAAGCAATCCGGTGCATGTCATACGTTTTTTGTGGCATTTTTTCCAAGTTTAAAAAAGAATTTTATTGCATATCGTTGTTCCAAAGTTTCCTCGCGTCCAGATTGGATTTTTTAAATTTACCAGCTGCGACAATCAGGCTTTAGTAGGGTGTATTCTAATTCTTGTTGTAGGTTCTTATTTGAACCTAAAATCATAAAAATTGGCCAGTCGTCTCATAAGAGGTATAGCAATAACATACTGAATTTTCAAAAATTGACGACAATTTTAAATTTCTGTGCAAAAGAAGTCTGAAACTTATTAAAGACATCTCGTACATTCAATGTAATTGTTGTGGACCGGTAAGTGTCCGGAAGAAAGACACAAGTCGGTATTCAGTGAACACAACAGAAAAGCAAATGTATCAAATTAAACGTGTGGTTAAATGTCAGTGCGACTGCCAAGTGTCCACATTGTCAAGATGTATACTCTCTCGATCTTTATATAAGGCGGATGAGTTTATTGTCATCCGTAAGGTGGGCACTACAACAGCAATTCATAGTAGAAACCAATTAAGCAAAATTCCTTTGAAATTGAAATTGAAATTTCATCGCTTAAGCTTATGCCTTAAATTTTAGACAGTTTCTAGAATTAAAATGGCGTAATGGATTTTGATCCAAATTAGAATTATGTTAAAAAAACTAATAAAACAAAATGAAATTCAAAGCAAAAAAGAAAAAAAGAGATAGTAGAAAAAACAATAAAGAAAAATGAAAAAAAAATAGCAAAAAGATGAAGCAACAACAAAATAATAAAAATATGAACCAATTATACGTGAGGCACCCCAAATCAGCAAAAAAGAAAGATACATAGTTTTTTGTTTACTTCCCGTTAAATTATAGGTAAACAATACGCGCATATTTTATAATTAAATAGTTTTATCTGCAAAACATTTTGTCTTGTAAACCTGAGATTTATTAAAATTAAGGGTTCTTGTCCAGAATTCCCCCTGCATTGAACAAGAATAATAAAAAGGAAAAAAAAATTGTATGTTGTACGTATCTGTGATCACATGAAAATTTCATATTCCAAAAATTACGTAAATTAATCAAGTACGTCTTTTTTTATAAAGAAAACCAGTTTTAAGCGATTAATTAGAATTCGTAAGCATTACGATATAAATCTAGTAAGTATAAATCATTGTTTGGTTATAAAATATTTTTACAAAATGGCGGGCGAGAGAGTCACTCGTCGGATATTCATAAAATTTAATTTTTCTTATGAAGTAAAACTACAAGATCAATTTACGTAATTTTGGAATATAATATATTCGTTTCGTCACGAGTACGTACACATCTTTCTGTATTTTTGTTCGTACAGGTTTAAAATAAGTTACAAAGCTTTTTTAAAACAAACTTGTCACAAAGTAAATTACATTTTTTAAAAATGCATTAGTTTACAAGCAACACTTTTATAAATATTCTTATTAAAACACTTGCGACCGAAAAATACGCTTAAATATATTTTAATTCATGCAGATTTCGTACTTATCTATCTATCTATATATATATATATATATAATATTAAATTGTAAAGTTTAAAAATAATTTTGGTTGCATCAGTTAAAATCGAAACTAAAACATCTAGCGCTCCAACCGCGGTCCCTACCGCGTGAGCTATCGATAGATAGATAGGAAATAAAACTAAACCACATGTAGCAATGATTGAATCTGCACTTGTGTAAACCTAATATATATATATATATATATATATATATATATATATATATCGCCAAATTGATTTGAACATTTTGCATTTCAACTTGCCGACATATTTCTGTATGCGTTATACATCCACCCAAACAAAGTTTTTACCTATTACACACTATTTTTGGCGTATGAGTACTGTTTCCTGTTAATTTCAGGGTTATATAACCAGTAGTTTAAGAGTTTATCGGTTAAATATTTACACGCACAGACACACATATACATACATCTACTGTTTTATTTACATAGCAAAACATTTGAATGTACTTGTCTCTTCATTAGACCAAAGTTCGACACAAGTTCTTTTTATGTAGAAAAATATTTATTTTAAGAAAAAAAAAGGAATATTAAATGCTTATTAACATAAAATACAATTTAAAAAAATACATAGTTATATTTATAACTAATGAACAAACGGAACAAGTAAATGCAAACAAAACAATGCTCAGATCAGTTATATAGCTGGTCTATATAACTGGTGTCTCTTTAATGTTGTGACGTGTCGATACATGTGTGTATACGTGTGTTAACATTGTGTAAGTGTCTAGTTTCTTGAATGTGAGTACAACGTCTATTAATCGTCGACTTAGGGTTCATGTGTGTGGATATTTTTATAACAGTGTGTATAACAGGGCAATGACGCGTGAGAAAATTCTTTCACAGGAATAACATTGTCGATGGGGACACCAGCAAAAGACACATACCTTTTTTCAAAGTTTCTTTCGTGCTTTCTGCAATTAAAATCATTTTCTTTCGAAAAACTAGACACCAAGACGTGAATTATATTTAGATATAATCATTTATTTCCATGCTGGGTCCCTTCTCTAAGTTGGGTACGCTTTGTATAAGTCTACATTTCCCTATCTCACCCTCTGTTCTTCTTTAGGCGTCAAGTCTAAACCCACGTCTTAGGTATCGAACTGCCCTTTTTTCACTGGCCACGTGTATATCCCCTTAAATCCTTTATTTCTTTAGTTGTTTGGCGTCACCAATAAATTGTCTTTATTGTTTATCTACATTCCTGTTAATATTAGTTATGAAAACTTACATTCCTTTTCATCAAGTTAACATTCCTGGTACATACTTTTATATAAATATTTCATATTTAAATACTTAATCCACTTCGATAACATTCTTTCTGCTATTCAAACGTTCCTTTTTGGTATCGAAATATTTCTACTAACTATGCACTGATAATTGCCCACGATCGCCACTCGTGTCTCTATTTACTTGTTCCAACCCTATAACGACGGAGTAAGACACAAAGTTTTTTTTACGTAGGGAAATAAACACCACAGCAAAAATTTAAAGAATTGGATGTTATTTTCGTCGTTAAGTTAATATTTTACAAAAATATTTAAATAAACATTTTATTTGATTATAAAGACACACAAGCAATATTTTTTCAAGACTGTCCTAGACTTTTTAGTTCAGATCAAACTGCAGTATCGGTCCTGATATTACATACTTAAATTTCTTTCTTCTGTCAGTGAAAATGATATCCTTTTAGACTTAAGCAATTTTAATTTTCGTGTTAATCCAGAATGCTGCATTTTGGTCAGTTGTTTTTTTTCTACATTAAAAACAGAATTGTATTTTTCATCCCACCCTCGTTGGAAGCAAATAATTAGGTACTATAAATAAATCTTAACCACTTACTTAAATATTTCATTTTGTCTGTTTGCAGAGAGTGTCTGTTTGGTAATTAAAAAGAAAAAAAAAATTATAAATTTTTAAAGTTTACAAATAAAATTTTTTTATTAAGACAATTCCAATGTTCGGAATATTTTATAAAAGAATTAATAATTTATATTGTTTGGATTCTTTGCACTACAGTTCTAACCTGAATGTTATTTTCACAATGTTTCGGCTAATGCAATCTCCGAATTTGTTTATGTGAACCTTGGTGATCGCTGGAACCTTTCTGTCGACCCGTGGCGTAGTGGATAAAGTATTTGGTTTCAAGTCGAAGGTCCAATCTTTAGTGCGGGCAACACTTGAAATACATTTTTTTTTACACAGCAATCACTACTTATCAAGGCCAGGAGGCCACTCGAGGATAAAGGTTAATGGGTTTACATTAGTCAATGGGATTATAGCGTAGTAAACATAAGTAGTGGAAATTTTGTAAATTGGATTACTTAGGGAGACGGTTCATCAAGAACTTGTTTACATTGGACTTGGAGACTCTCAAATTGTAGCCAACTGGAAAGCAGGCGATCGGAGGAGAGTTCCACAGGCGGAAGGGGATAGAAATGCTAAGTCTTGTAATTAGTAATTACTGCCTTCAATAGTTGTTGATGTCTCACAACGTTTTTGACCTAAAACCTCATTCGTTGATTAAAATGTGGTGAGACTAAAACCACTATGAAGATGAGGATGAGTCATAAAACCTACAGTAGAACCCCGGGATAGTGGCCCCAGGATACTTTTTTCAGGTTACGAGGTGGAATACAATGTTTTTCCCGTCCCCTGGTTACAATATCTATTCTGCCTTACGGTGTTAAGAAATATATATATATATATATATATTAAGTAATGTGATTTATAATTTAAAAGTTTTAAAATTTTTAAAATTTAAAAATCAAAATTTAATTAAATTAAAAATCAGTTTCATAAGAAGGAACAACAACAAAGTCAATTATCTGTACGATCGTTTCGGAAATCCGTGCTTTTTATTTGTGGTATACATGAAGTCATTTATATATATATATATATATATATATATATATATATATATATATATTGTAGTCATCGACGCCTGTTTTGTTGTATCACAACTCATCAGTGCCGCTAGACTAGCACCTCTCCCAAGCCAAGGATTGAACCTAGAACCGTCGTGTTTACAGTCGGCAGTTCTACCACTCGACCACGGAAGCGATGCCCGCAAATAACCTCGCCGAATGTCTATACAGCATTATCACGTTTAACACACCGGTTCCCGTTAGATCACCGAAGTTAAGCAACAATGAGCCTTACCAATCGCAGGTGGGTGACCATTTTGGACTCCCAGGTGCTGTATGTGCTTTCCGCTTCTCTTGACATTGTTTCCAGTCATCCTGGACTTCTCCTTGCCACTGGACTCAAGCAGTGCCGATTTAGGAGAGGTGTGGGTTGGGATTACGTAGCCCTTGCCACATAATCACAAGTGTAGCTGCCACGTCAGGGGGTATCCTTTATTTTTCGAGACTGACTGGAGGTATCGATTCGTGACCACCTCTAACGACCCCTTGAGACGGTATTGTCACTGTAGCCAAACACGAAGGGTGTTTTATTCAGCGATGATGATTTCAGTGAATTGACCTGATTTGGATTTGACTTGATTAAACCTGTGTATACTTTTTGCCGAAAATGACCTTTAAAATATCAACATTTTTCCTTTTTTCCTTTTTGACAATCAATCATGTTTGTTGTTTCTTCCCATGCTGTATCAGGTTTATCATTTTTTTATTCAAATGATCTTTTGGTACATTTGATAATTATTTCATGTTTTTTCTTACATATCATCGCGAGGTGTACCTCTTGCTAAAATAAAAAAGAATAACAGCACACTAATATATGAAACTATAACAATATATCTTTATTATTAGTGACAATGATGGTTGATTGTTAGAATAGAGATGCACGCACCAGAATTTGACAGGTAAATTCTTCTCGGTCCCAAATCGTCAATCAATCCCAATATCCATTTTGGGTTGTTATTATATAATTATTTGTGACTTTTTTTTTACAAATCGGTAACCACATATCAAAGCCCGGAAGCTATTCGAGGATAAGGGTTAATGTGTGTACATTAGTCATTGGGACACTAACATAGTAATCGTTTTAGGTGGAATTAGATTATTTAAGAGGACGGTTCAATAAGCAGTTGCTTATGTTGAATTTGAAGACGACAATATTGTAGTAAACTGGAAAGCACACCAGAGGAACAGTATTCCACAGGCGGGCAGTTCTAAAACAGAAGCTTTGTTCATGGAATCTACGTTTAGGTTTAGGTACTGATAGAGAGTGAGGGAGAATATTGATAGTGATTTTGGCTAGTCGAGTGTTTGTGGAAAATTGGAGATTGGAGCTCAGTCGAACACTTGGCATGAAAATAACGATAGAGTAGAGATAGGTTAGCAGCGTCTCTTCTGCGGGAAAGCAGTTGCAGAGAAGAGAAAAAGGCATCACCAACTAGATTACGAAACGGTTGGAACTCCGTTAAGGCGGGATAGGTGCTCCAAGCAGCTCCTGCCCAGACGTGAAAACAATACTCTATTCTAGGACGTGCTTAGTTCTTATACAGGTAGAGGAGTGCATCGGCAGTGAAATATCTACTGGAGCAGTAGAGTGATCCAACCATTTTTTCAGCGACTTTGCCAACGGATTTGATTTATGTGCTCCATTTTAGATCAGGGGTGAAGAAGCTTGTCTAAGCATCTAGCGTTCTCAACACAAGAGCCGTTCATTTCGATTGGGGCCAAATGTCAGTCAGAGCGTTGATGATGGAAAGAGAAACTTGGTTTTAGATGCATACAAATTAACCAGCCACCTTTTCCCCCATTGCACCACGTGCTCAAAATCAGAGGAGAGAGAATCAGGGAGATTTTGGCCATTTCCGGCCTTTGAAGTGTTGCTATAGATAATAGTGTTGTCTGCGTAAATGTCTACGAATAATCTCAAAATGTGATTTGGGAAATAGATGATGTAGATTAGGAAAAGACTTTGGCCTATCAACCACTACTCATGTAAACCTATCAGAGAGAAATAATTTAACAATTGAGAAGACATTTCCAGCTATTCCCTAGTTATAGATTTTGTGTAGTGTACCTCTATGTTATATCCTATTAAAAGCCTTTGATATGTCAAACGCCTCATTGGGAGAGCATTGTCTCTGGAGCAAAATCCCAAGGGCGTTTTATTCGGCTATAGTCGTTTCAATGAATTGGCCTGACTTTTGTTCGACTTCATTGCACCTGTGTATATCTTTTGCCAAAATGACCAACCTTTAACTTATCTTTTTGACAATCGATCAAATTTGTTGTTTGTTTTTTTTACATGTAGGTTTTTTTTTTGACATGGAGGTCACCGTTTATCAAGGCCCAGAAGCCACTCGGGGATAAGGGTTAATGCGTGTACAGTAATCAATGGGATAGTGTTGTAATATTTGTTAGTATTAGAGATTTGATAAAGTGACATTACTTAAGGTCATCAGGAATTGTTTGTGTTGGACTTGAAGACATCCAAGTTGAAGTTAAGTGAGAAGCAGGCAAACGGAAGAGAGTTCCACAGGCGTGCACTTCTAAAAAAGAAGCTTTGTTCATGGAATCTGTTTTGATTTAGGCACAGATAAAGAGTGGGACAATTATTGACAGTGGTTTCAGCTAGACGGGTGTTTATCGTGAAAGATTGTCGAGAAGGGACCAGAGATTGGAGCTCAGACGAGCACTTGCCATGGAAATAATGATAAAACAAAGATAGGCTCGCAACGTCTCTTTTGTGGGAGAGAGGTGGCAGGGAAGAGAAAAGGGCATCCCCCACGAAGTCTATTTTGTACTCTGTCAAGGCAGGATACGCTATTTTTAGCAGCTCCTGCCCAGATGTGGCAGCAGAATTCCATCCTTGGACGTACTTGGCTTTTATATAGATAGAGAATTGCATCAGTAGTGAGATATTATCTGGTGCTGTAGAAGGATCCCACCATTTTCCCAGCGACCTTGGCAGCAGACTTGATGTGCGTGTTCCAATTCCGATCAGGAGTAAAGGTCAAACCCAGAAGCTCGTCAAAACATTATTCCTCCCCTAGACGAGAGCCACCCATTTCAATTGATGCCAGATGGGGATCAGAGCGTTTATGATGTAAAGATAGGAGCTTGGTTTTAGATGCGTTAAAAGTAACCAGCCACCTCTTCCACCACTGTGGCTGGTGCCAAGTTAATTAATTTATTCAAATGAACTTTTGGTACATTTGATAATTATTTTATGTAGTTTCTTCATTTCATAGCGAGGTGCAGCTCTTGTTTAAATAATTTCTCGGGGCAGCGGCCTTGTCCATACGCTTACAATGATCCGTTTGTCTTTCGCAGTTGGTACTTGTAAATTATTGCCAAAGTTCCGAAATTTAAATGTAATGTGAACAAGCATGTTACTGCACAACCCCATATACTATGGCTCCTATTATAGTAAGTCTTTACGCCCGAGTGACAATATTTGTTTTGAGGGAATATTTGTTTCAATAGTGTCTTACATGACCAATATTGTGTTCGGTATAAAATAACCGCAAAAGGGTTGATAAACCACATTTCGGTGATCGGAATTTTATTTAGAACTCAATTTGTTTACTTTGTACCAAACCTTCTGTCGGCTGTTTTAATAATTATGATGTTTACCAAGATTGGCTTCGTGGCATATCGACAATGAGTATGTTGTTACATTGGCGGGGTTCCCTGCCTCGAATGCCACCCGATCCTGAAAAATGGATTCAGCTACCTTGGGTACGTACTAGACTTCAAGAAAGAAAGCGTAGGGAGAAGAGGGCGGAGTACTTGTTAATATATCGTCTCACTCTGTTGCCAGCCCCGCCCTTATAACGCTACTGCGCGTTAGATAGTACTTGTACTCACTGACCTCTTTTATCCAAGTCAAATTAGGGTGTGGTTGACCTCTCTTACGTCACATCCCTAAAATAAGAAATAAAATAAACAAAATCCGAAAGAAACAGGTTCCGGATATGACTCCTCCCAAAAAGAATAGAAGCGGATATGACGTCATTAGAAGTCAGATTGTTCACAAGTGGTTCAGTTTTTTTTCTTTGTTATTTTTACTTTGTTTTTTTTTTATATTTTTTATTCTTTCTCTTATTTTTTTTCCTTGATTATATTTGTTTTGTTGCTTTTGTTTTTTTTATTTCCTTAATTCTCTTTTTCTTTTGTTCTTTTTATTCTTTTCATTTGTTATTCGTGTCTTTAATTCATTTTTTTCTTCATTGCTTTTTTCCCTCGCTCCTTTGTTTTGTTATCACTTTCATTCTTTACTTCGTTTTTTCATTCTTTACTTCGTTTTTTTTTCATTCTTTACTTCGTTTTTTTTTCATTCTTTACTTCGTTTTTTTTCATTCTTTACTTCGTTTTTTTCATTCTTTACTTCGTTTTTTTCATTCTTTACTTCGTTTTTTTCATTCTTTACTTTGTTTTTTCATTCTTTACTTCGTTTTTTTTTTCATTATTTACTTCGTTTTTTTTTTCATTCTTTACTTCGTTTTTTTTTCATTCTTTACTTCGTTTTTTTTTCATTCTTTACTTCGTTTTTTTCATTCTTTACTTCGTTTTTTTCATTCTTTACTTCGTTTTTTTCATTCTTTACTTTGTTTTTTCATTCTTTACTTCGTTTTTTTTTTCATTCTTTACTTCGTTTTTTTTTCATTCTTTACTTCGTTTTTTTTCATTCTTTACTTCGTTTTTTTCATTCTTTACTTCGTTTTTTTCATTCTTTACTTCGTTTTTTTCATTCTTTACTTTGTTTTTTTTTCATTATTTACTTCGTTTTTTTTCATTCTTTACTTCGTTTTTTCATTCTTTACTTCGTTTTTGTCATTCTTTACTTTGTTTTTTTTTCATTCTTTACTTCGTTTTTTTTTCATTCTTTACTTCGTTTTTTTTTCATTATTTACTTCGTTTTTTTTATTCTTTACTTCGTTTTTGTCATTCTTTACTTCGTTTTTTTTTCATTATTTACTTTGTTTTTTTTCATTATTTAATTCGTTTTTTTTATTCTTTACTTCGTTTTTTTTATTCTTTACTTCGTTTTATTTCATTATTTACTTTGTTTTTTTTATTCTTTACTTCGTTTTTTTTATTCTTTACTTCGTTTTTTTCATTATTTACTTTGTTTTTTTCATTATTTACTTTGTTTTTTTTATTCTTTACTTCGTTTTTGTCATTCTTTACTTCGTTTTATTTCATTATTTACTTCGTTTTTTTTATTATTTACTTTGTTTTTTTTTATTCTTTACTTCGTTTTTTTCATTATTTACTTTGTTTTTTTCATTCTTTACTTTGTTTTTTTTTATTCTTTACTTCGTTTTATTTCATTATTTACTTCGTTTTTTTTCATTATTTACTTTGTTTTTTTCATTATTTACTTTGTTTTTTTTATTCTTTACTTCGTTTTTGTCATTCTTTACTTCGTTTTTTTTTCATTATTTACTTTGTTTTTTTCATTATTTACTTTGTTTTTTTTTATTCTTTACTTCGTTTTTTTTTCATTATTTACTTTGTTTTTTTCATTATTTACTTTGTTTTTTTTTATTCTTTACTTCGTTTTTTTTCATTATTTACTTTGTTTTTTTCATTATTTACTTTGTTTTTTTTTATTCTTTACTTCGTTTTTTTTCATTATTTACTTTGTTTTTTTCATTATTTACTTTGTTTTTTTCATTATTTACTTTGTTTTTTTTTCATTCTTTACTTCGTTTTTGTCATTCTTTACTTTGTTTTTTTCATTATTTACTTTGTTTTTTTCATTATTTACTTTGTTTTTTTCATTCTTTACTTTGTTTTTTTCATTCTTTACTTTGTTTTTTTCATTATTTACTTTGTTTTTTTCATTATTTACTTTGTTTTTTTCATTCTTTACTTTGTTTTTTTTTATTCTTTACTTCGTTTTATTTCATTATTTACTTCGTTTTTTTTTATTCTTTACTTTGTTTTTTTCATTATTTACTTTGTTTTTTTTATTCTTTACTTCGTTTTTGTCATTCTTTACTTCGTTTTTTTCATTATTTACTTTGTTTTTTTCATTATTTACTTTGTTTTTTTTTATTCTTTACTTCGTTTTTTTTCATTATTTACTTTGTTTTTTTCATTATTTACTTTGTTTTTTTTATTCTTTACTTCGTTTTTTTTCATTATTTACTTTGTTTTTTTCATTATTTACTTTGTTTTTTTTTATTCTTTACTTCGTTTTTTTTCATTCTTTACTTTGTTTTTTTCATTATTTACTTTGTTTTTTTTTCATTCTTTACTTCGTTTTTTTTTCATTCTTTACTTCGTTTTTGTCATTCTTTACTTTGTTTTTTTCATTATTTACTTTGTTTTTTTCATTATTTACTTTGTTTTTTCATTCTTTACTTCGTTTTTTTTTTCATTCTTTACTTCGTTTTTTTTTCATTCTTTACTTCGTTTTTTTTCATTCTTTACTTCGTTTTTTTCATTCTTTACTTCGTTTTTTTTTCATTCTTTACTTCGTTTTTTTCATTCTTTACTTTGTTTTTTTTTCATTATTTACTTCGTTTTTTTTCATTCTTTACTTCGTTTTTTCATTCTTTACTTCGTTTTTGTCATTCTTTACTTTGTTTTTTTTTCATTCTTTACTTCGTTTTTTTTTCATTCTTTACTTCGTTTTTTTTTCATTATTTACTTCGTTTTTTTTATTCTTTACTTCGTTTTTGTCATTCTTTACTTCGTTTTTTTTTCATTATTTACTTTGTTTTTTTTCATTATTTAATTCGTTTTTTTTATTCTTTACTTCGTTTTTTTTATTCTTTACTTCGTTTTATTTCATTATTTACTTTGTTTTTTTTATTCTTTACTTCGTTTTTTTTATTCTTTACTTCGTTTTTTTCATTATTTACTTTGTTTTTTTCATTATTTACTTTGTTTTTTTTATTCTTTACTTCGTTTTTGTCATTCTTTACTTCGTTTTATTTCATTATTTACTTCGTTTTTTTTATTATTTACTTTGTTTTTTTTTATTCTTTACTTCGTTTTTTTTCATTATTTACTTTGTTTTTTTCATTCTTTACTTTGTTTTTTTTTATTCTTTACTTCGTTTTATTTCATTATTTACTTCGTTTTTTTTCATTATTTACTTTGTTTTTTTCATTATTTACTTTGTTTTTTTTATTCTTTACTTCGTTTTTGTCATTCTTTACTTCGTTTTTTTTTCATTATTTACTTTGTTTTTTTCATTATTTACTTTGTTTTTTTTTATTCTTTACTTCGTTTTTTTTTCATTATTTACTTTGTTTTTTTCATTATTTACTTTGTTTTTTTTTATTCTTTACTTCGTTTTTTTTCATTATTTACTTTGTTTTTTTCATTATTTACTTTGTTTTTTTTTATTCTTTACTTCGTTTTTTTTCATTATTTACTTTGTTTTTTTCATTATTTACTTTGTTTTTTTCATTATTTACTTTGTTTTTTTTTCATTCTTTACTTCGTTTTTGTCATTCTTTACTTTGTTTTTTTCATTATTTACTTTGTTTTTTTCATTATTTACTTTGTTTTTTTCATTCTTTACTTTGTTTTTTTCATTCTTTACTTTGTTTTTTTCATTATTTACTTTGTTTTTTTCATTATTTACTTTGTTTTTTTCATTCTTTACTTTGTTTTTTTTTATTCTTTACTTCGTTTTATTTCATTATTTACTTCGTTTTTTTTTATTCTTTACTTTGTTTTTTTCATTATTTACTTTGTTTTTTTTATTCTTTACTTCGTTTTTGTCATTCTTTACTTCGTTTTTTTTCATTATTTACTTTGTTTTTTTCATTATTTACTTTGTTTTTTTTTATTCTTTACTTCGTTTTTTTTCATTATTTACTTTGTTTTTTTCATTATTTACTTTGTTTTTTTTATTCTTTACTTCGTTTTTTTTCATTATTTACTTTGTTTTTTTCATTATTTACTTTGTTTTTTTTTATTCTTTACTTCGTTTTTTTTCATTCTTTACTTTGTTTTTTTCATTATTTACTTTGTTTTTTTTTCATTCTTTACTTCGTTTTTTTTTCATTCTTTACTTCGTTTTTGTCATTCTTTACTTTGTTTTTTTCATTATTTACTTTGTTTTTTTCATTATTTACTTTGTTTTTTCATTCTTTACTTCGTTTTTTTTTTCATTCTTTACTTCGTTTTTTTTTCATTCTTTACTTCGTTTTTTTTCATTCTTTACTTCGTTATTTTTCATTCTTTACTTCGTTTTTTTCATTCTTTACTTCGTTTTTTTCATTCTTTACTTTGTTTTTTTTTCATTATTTACTTCGTTTTTTTTCATTCTTTACTTCGTTTTTTTATTCTTTACTTCGTTTTTGTCATTCTTTACTTTGTTTTTTTTTCATTCTTTACTTCGTTTTTTTTTCATTCTTTACTTCGTTTTTTTTTCATTATTTACTTCGTTTTTTTTATTCTTTACTTCGTTTTTGTCATTCTTTACTTCGTTTTTTTTCATTATTTACTTTGTTTTTTTTCATTATTTAATTCGTTTTTTTTATTCTTTACTTCGTTTTTTTTATTCTTTACTTCGTTTTATTTCATTATTTACTTTGTTTTTTTTATTCTTTACTTCGTTTTTTTTATTCTTTACTTCGTTTTTTTTCATTATTTACTTTGTTTTTTTCATTATTTACTTTGTTTTTTTTATTCTTTACTTCGTTTTTGTCATTCTTTACTTCGTTTTATTTCATTATTTACTTCGTTTTTTTTATTATTTACTTTGTTTTTTTTTATTCTTTACTTCGTTTTTTTTTCATTATTTACTTTGTTTTTTTCATTCTTTACTTTGTTTTTTTTTATTCTTTACTTCGTTTTATTTCATTATTTACTTCGTTTTTTTTCATTATTTACTTTGTTTTTTTCATTATTTACTTTGTTTTTTTTATTCTTTACTTCGTTTTTGTCATTCTTTACTTCGTTTTTTTTTTCATTATTTACTTTGTTTTTTTCATTATTTACTTTGTTTTTTTTATTCTTTACTTCGTTTTTTTTTCATTATTTACTTTGTTTTTTTCATTATTTACTTTGTTTTTTTTTATTCTTTACTTCGTTTTTTTTCATTATTTACTTTGTTTTTTTCATTATTTACTTTGTTTTTTTTTATTCTTTACTTCGTTTTTTTTCATTATTTACTTTGTTTTTTTCATTATTTACTTTGTTTTTTTCATTATTTACTTTGTTTTTTTTTCATTCTTTACTTCGTTTTTGTCATTCTTTACTTTGTTTTTTTCATTATTTACTTTGTTTTTTTCATTATTTACTTTGTTTTTTTCATTCTTTACTTTGTTTTTTTCATTCTTTACTTTGTTTTTTTCATTATTTACTTTGTTTTTTTCATTATTTACTTTGTTTTTTTCATTATTTACTTTGTTTTTTTTTTATTCTTTACTTCGTTTTATTTCATTATTTACTTCGTTTTTTTTTATTCTTTACTTTGTTTTTTTCATTATTTACTTTGTTTTTTTTATTCTTTACTTCGTTTTTGTCATTCTTTACTTCGTTTTTTTTCATTATTTACTTTGTTTTTTTCATTATTTACTTTGTTTTTTTTATTCTTTACTTCGTTTTTTTTCATTATTTACTTTGTTTTTTTCATTATTTACTTTGTTTTTTTTATTCTTTACTTCGTTTTTTTTCATTATTTACTTTGTTTTTTTCATTATTTACTTTGTTTTTTTTTATTCTTTACTTCGTTTTTTTTCATTATTTACTTTGTTTTTTTCATTATTTACTTTGTTTTTTTTTCATTCTTTACTTCGTTTTTTTTCATTCTTCACTTCGTTTTTGTCATTCTTTACTTTGTTTTTTTCATTATTTACTTTGTTTTTTTCATTATTTACTTTGTTTTTTTCATTCTTTACTTTGTTTTTTTCATTCTTTACTTTGTTTTTTTCATTATTTACTTTGTTTTTTTTTATTCTTTACTTCGTTTTTTTTCATTATTTACTTTGTTTTTTTCATTATTTACTTTGTTTTTTTTTCATTCTTTACTTCGTTTTTTTTTCATTCTTTACTTCGTTTTTGTCATTCTTTACTTTGTTTTTTTCATTATTTACTTTGTTTTTTTCATTATTTACTTTGTTTTTTTCATTCTTTACTTTGTTTTTTTCATTCTTTACTTTGTTTTTTTCATTATTTACTTTGTTTTTTTTTATTCTTTACTTCATTTTTTTTCATTATTTACTTTGTTTTTTTCATTATTTACTTTGTTTTTTTTTCATTCTTTACTTCGTTTTTTTTCATTCTTTACTTCGTTTTTGTCATTCTTTACTTTGTTTTTTTCATTATTTACTTTGTTTTTTTCATTATTTACTTTGTTTTTTTCATTATTTACTTTGTTTTTTTCATTCTTTACTTTCTTTTTTTCATTCTTTACTTTGTTTTTTTCATTATTTACTTTGTTTTTTTCATTATTTACTTTGTTTTTTTCATTCTTTACTTTGTTTTTTTTAATTCTTTACTTCGTTTTATTTCATTATTTACTTCGTTTTTTTTTATTCTTTACTTTGTTTTTTTCATTATTTACTTTGTTTTTTTTATTCTTTACTTCGTTTTTGTCATTCTTTACTTCGTTTTTTTTCATTATTTACTTTGTTTTTTTCATTATTTACTTTGTTTTTTTTTTATTCTTTACTTCGTTTTTTTTCATTCTTTACTTTGTTTTTTTCATTATTTACTTTGTTTTTTTTTATTCTTTACTTCGTTTTTTTCATTATTTACTTTGTTTTTTTCATTATTTACTGTGTTTTTTTTTATTCTTTACTTCGTTTTTTTTCATTATTTACTTTGTTTTTTTCATTATTTACTTTGTTTTTTTTTATTCTTTACTTCGTTTTTTTTTCATTATTTACTTTTTTTTTTTCATTATTTACTTTGTTTTTTTTATTCTTTACTTCGTATTTTTTCATTATTTACTTTGTTTTTTTCATTATTTACTTTGTTTTTTTTCATTCTTTACTTCGTTTTTTTTCATTATTTACTTTGTTTTTTTCATTATTTACTTTGTTTTTTTTTCATTCTTTACTTCGTTTTTTTTTCATTCTTTACTTCGTTTTTGTCATTCTTTACTTTGTTTTTTTCATTATTTACTTTGTTTTTTTTTCATTCTTTACTTCGTTTTTTTTTCATTCTTTACTTCGTTTTTGTCATTCTTTACTTTGTTTTTTTCATTATTTACTTTGTTTTTTTCATTATTTACTTTGTTTTTTTCATTCTTTACTTTGTTTTTTTCATTCTTTACTTTGTTTTTTTCATTATTTACTTTGTTTTTTTCATTATTTACTTTGTTTTTTTCATTCTTTACTTTGTTTTTTTTTATTCTTTACTTCGTTTTATTTCATTATTTACTTCGTTTTTTTTATTCTTTACTTTGTTTTTTTCATTATTTACTTTGTTTTTTTTTATTCTTTACTTCGTTTTTGTCATTCTTTACTTCGTTTTTTTTCATTATTTACTTTGTTTTTTTCATTATTTACTTTGTTTTTTTTATTCTTTACTTCGTTTTTTTTCATTATTTACTTTGTGTTTTTCATTATTTACTTTGTTTTTTTTTTATTCTTTACTTCGTTTTTTTTTCATTCTTTACTTCGTTTTTGTCATTCTTTACTTTGTTTTTTTCATTCTTTACTTTGTTTTTTTCATTCTTTACTTCGTTTTTGTCATTCTTTACTTTGTTTTTTTCATTATTTACTTTGTTTTTTTCATTATTTACTTTGTTTTTTTCATTCTTTACTTTGTTTTTTTCATTATTTACTTTGTTTTTTTTCATTATTTACTTTGTTTTTTTTTATTCTTTACTTCGTTTTTTTTCATTATTTACTTTGTTTTTTTCATTATTTACTTTGTTTTTTTGTTCATTCTTTACTTCGTTTTTTTTTCACTCTTTACTTCGTTTTTGTCATTCTTTACTTTGTTTTTTTCATTATTTACTTTGTTTTTTTCATTATTTACTTTGTTTTTTTCATTATTTACTTTGTTTTTTTCATTCTTTACTTTGTTTTTTTCATTCTTTACTTTGTTTTTTTCATTATTTACTTTGTTTTTTTCATTATTTACTTTGTTTTTTTCATTCTTTACTTTGTTTTTTTTTATTCTTTACTTCGTTTTATTTCATTATTTACTTCGTTTTTTTTTATTCTTTACTTTGTTTTTTTCATTATTTACTTTGTTTTTTTTATTCTTTACTTCGTTTTTGTCATTCTTTACTTCGTTTTTTTTCATTATTTACTTTGTTTTTTTCATTATTTACTTTGTTTTTTTTTATTCTTTACTTCGTTTTTTTTCATTATTTACTTTGTTTTTTTCATTATTTACTTTGTTTTTTTTATTCTTTACTTCGTTTTTTTTTCATTATTTACTTTGTTTTTTTCATTATTTACTTTGTTTTTTTTTATTCTTTACTTCGTTTTTTTTCATTATTTACTTTGTTTTTTTCATTATTTACTTTGTTTTTTTTTTCATTCTTTACTTCGTTTTTTTTTCATTCTTTACTTCGTTTTTGTCATTCTTTACTTTGTTTTTTTCATTATTTACTTTGTTTTTTTCATTCTTTACTTTGTTTTTTTCATTCTTTACTTTGTTTTTTTCATTCTTTACTTTGTTTTTTTCATTATTTACTTTGTTTTTTTTTATTCTTTACTTCGTTTTTTTTCATTATTTACTTTGTTTTTTTCATTATTTACTTTGTTTTTTTTTCATTCTTTACTTCGTTTTTTTTTCATTCTTTACTTCGTTTTTGTCATTCTTTACTTTGTTTTTTTCATTATTTACTTTGTTTTTTTTTCATTCTTTACTTCGTTTTTTTTTCATTCTTTACTTCGTTTTTGTCATTCTTTACTTTGTTTTTTTCATTATTTACTTTGTTTTTTTCATTATTTACTTTGTTTTTTTCATTCTTTACTTTGTTTTTTTCATTCTTTACTTTGTTTTTTTCATTATTTACTTTGTTTTTTTCATTATTTACTTTGTTTTTTTCATTCTTTACTTTGTTTTTTTTTATTCTTTACTTCGTTTTATTTCATTATTTACTTCGTTTTTTTTTATTCTTTACTTTGTTTTTTTCATTATTTACTTTGTTTTTTTTATTCTTTACTTCGTTTTTGTCATTCTTTACTTCGTTTTTTTTCATTATTTACTTTGTTTTTTTCATTATTTACTTTGTTTTTTTTTATTCTTTACTTCGTTTTTTTTCATTATTTACTTTGTTTTTTTCATTATTTACTTTGTTTTTTTTATTCTTTACTTCGTTTTTTTTCATTATTTACTTTGTTTTTTTCATTATTTACTTTGTTTTTTTTTATTCTTTACTTCGTTTTTTTTCATTATTTACTTTGTTTTTTTCATTATTTACTTTGTTTTTTTTTCATTCTTTACTTCGTTTTTTTTCATTCTTTACTTCGTTTTTGTCATTCTTTACTTTGTTTTTTCATTATTTACTTTGTTTTTTTCATTATTTACTTTGTTTTTTTCATTCTTTACTTTGTTTTTTTCATTCTTTACTTTGTTTTTTTCATTATTTACTTTGTTTTTTTTTATTCTTTACTTCGTTTTTTTTCATTATTTACTTTGTTTTTTTCATTATTTACTTTGTTTTTTTTTCATTCTTTACTTCGTTTTTTTTTCATTCTTTACTTCGTTTTTGTCATTCTTTACTTTGTTTTTTTCATTATTTACTTTGTTTTTTTCATTATTTACTTTGTTTTTTTCATTCTTTACTTTGTTTTTTTTTATTCTTTACTTCGTTTTTTTTCATTATTTACTTCGTTTTTTTTCATTATTTACTTTGTTTTTTTCATTATTTACTTTGTTTTTTTTATTCTTTACTTCGTTTTTGTCATTCTTTACTTCGTTTTTTTTCATTATTTACTTTGTTTTTTTTCATTCTTTACTTCGTTTTTTTTCATTATTTACTTTGTTTTTTTCATTATTTACTTTGTTTTTTTTTATTCTTTACTTCGTTTTTTTTCATTATTTACTTTGTTTTTTTCATTATTTACTTTGTTTTTTTTATTCTTTACTTCGTTTTTTTTCATTATTTACTTTGTTTTTTTCATTATTTACTTTGTTTTATTTCATTATTTACTTTGTTTTTTTCATTATTTACTTTGTTTTTTTTCATTATTTACTTCGTTTTTTTTCATTATTCACTTCGTTTTTTTTCATTATTTACTTTGTTTTTTTTATTCTTTACTTCGTTTTTTTCATTCTTTACTCCGTTTTTTTCATTATTTACTTTGTTTTTTTTTATTCTTTACTTCGTTTTTTTCATTATTTACTTTGTTTTTTTCATTATTTACTTTGTTTTTTTTTATTCTTTACTTCGTTTTTTTTATTCTTTACTTCGTTTTATTTCATTATTTACTTTGTTTTTTTTATTCTTTACTTCGTTTTTTTTATTCTTTACTTCGTTTTTTTTCATTATTTACTTTGTTTTTTTCATTATTTACTTTGTTTTTTTATTCTTTACTTCGTTTTTGTCATTCTTTACTTCGTTTTTTTTCATTATTTACTTTGTTTTTTTCATTATTTAATTTGTTTTTTTTATTCTTTACTTCGTTATTTTTCATTCTTTACTTCGTTTTTTTTCATTATTTACTTTGTTTTTTTCATTATTTACTTTGTTTTTTTTATTCTTTACTTCGTTTATTTCATTCTTTACTTCGTTTTTTTTCATTATTTACTTTGTTTTTTTTATTCTTTACTTCGTTTTTTTCATTCTTTACTTCGTTTTTTTCATTCTTTACTTCGTTTTTTTTCATTATTTACTTTGTTTTTTTTATTCTTTACTTCGTTTTTTTTATTCTTTACTTCGTTTTTTTTCATTATTTACTTTGTTTTTTTCATTATTTACTTCGTTTTTTTATTCTTTACTTCGTTTTTTTTCATTATTTACTTCGTTTTTTTTCATTATTTACTTTGTTTTTTTCATTATTTACTTTGTTTTTTTTATTCTTTACTTCGTTTTTGTCATTCTTTACTTCGTTTTATTTCATTATTTACTTTGTTTTTTTATTCTTTACTTTGTTTTTTTTATTCTTTACTTCGTTTTTTTTCATTATTTACTTTGTTTTTTTCATTATTTACTTTGTTTTTTTTATTCTTTACTTCGTTTTTTTTCATTATTTACTTTGTTTTTTTCATTATTTACTTTGTTTTTTTTTATTCTTTACTTCGTTTTTTTCATTATTTACTTTGTTTTTTTCATTATTTACTTTGTTTTTTTTTCATTCTTTACTTCGTTTTTTTTCATTTTTCACTTCGTTTTTGTCATTCTTTACTTTGTTTTTTTCATTATTTACTTTGTTTTTTTCATTATTTACTTTGTTTTTTTCATTCTTTACTTTGTTTTTTTCATTCTTTACTTTGTTTTTTTCATTATTTACTTTGTTTTTTTTTATTCTTTACTTCGTTTTTTTTCATTATTTACTTTGTTTTTTTCATTATTTACTTTGTTTTTTTTTCATTCTTTACTTCGTTTTTTTTTCATTCTTTACTTCGTTTTTGTCATTCTTTACTTTGTTTTTTTCATTATTTACTTTGTTTTTTTCATTATTTACTTTGTTTTTTTCATTCTTTACTTTGTTTTTTTCATTCTTTACTTTGTTTTTTTCATTATTTACTTTGTTTTTTTTTATTCTTTACTTCATTTTTTTTCATTATTTACTTTGTTTTTTTCATTATTTACTTTGTTTTTTTTTCATTCTTTACTTCGTTTTTTTTTCATTCTTTACTTCGTTTTTGTCATTCTTTACTTTGTTTTTTTCATTATTTACTTTGTTTTTTTCATTATTTACTTTGTTTTTTTCATTATTTACTTTGTTTTTTTCATTCTTTACTTTCTTTTTTTCATTCTTTACTTTGTTTTTTTCATTATTTACTTTGTTTTTTTCATTATTTACTTTGTTTTTTTCATTCTTTACTTTGTTTTTTTTAATTCTTTACTTCGTTTTATTTCATTATTTACTTCGTTTTTTTTTATTCTTTACTTTGTTTTTTTCATTATTTACTTTGTTTTTTTTATTCTTTACTTCGTTTTTGTCATTCTTTACTTCGTTTTTTTTCATTATTTACTTTGTTTTTTTCATTATTTACTTTGTTTTTTTTTTTTTCTTTACTTCGTTTTTTTTCATTCTTTACTTTGTTTTTTTCATTATTTACTTTGTTTTTTTTTATTCTTTACTTCGTTTTTTTCATTATTTACTTTGTTTTTTTCATTATTTACTGTGTTTTTTTTTATTCTTTACTTCGTTTTTTTTCATTATTTACTTTGTTTTTTTCATTATTTACTTTGTTTTTTTTTATTCTTTACTTCGTTTTTTTTTCATTATTTACTTTTTTTTTTTCATTATTTACTTTGTTTTTTTTTATTCTTTACTTCGTATTTTTTCATTATTTACTTTGTTTTTTTCATTATTTACTTTGTTTTTTTTCATTCTTTACTTCGTTTTTTTTCATTATTTACTTTGTTTTTTTCATTATTTACTTTGTTTTTTTTTCATTCTTTACTTCGTTTTTTTTTCATTCTTTACTTCGTTTTTGTCATTCTTTACTTTGTTTTTTTCATTATTTACTTTGTTTTTTTTTCATTCTTTACTTCGTTTTTTTTTCATTCTTTACTTCGTTTTTGTCATTCTTTACTTTGTTTTTTTCATTATTTACTTTGTTTTTTTCATTATTTACTTTGTTTTTTTCATTCTTTACTTTGTTTTTTTCATTCTTTACTTTGTTTTTTTCATTATTTACTTTGTTTTTTTCATTATTTACTTTGTTTTTTTCATTCTTTACTTTGTTTTTTTTTATTCTTTACTTCGTTTTATTTCATTATTTACTTCGTTTTTTTTATTCTTTACTTTGTTTTTTTCATTCTTTACTTTGTTTTTTTTTATTCTTTACTTCGTTTTTGTCATTCTTTACTTCGTTTTTTTTCATTATTTACTTTGTTTTTTTCATTATTTACTTTGTTTTTTTTATTCTTTACTTCGTTTTTTTTCATTATTTACTTTGTGTTTTTCATTATTTACTTTGTTTTTTTTTATTCTTTACTTCGTTTTTTTTTCATTCTTTACTTCGTTTTTGTCATTCTTTACTTTGTTTTTTTCATTATTTACTTTGTTTTTTTCATTATTTACTTTGTTTTTTTCATTCTTTACTTTGTTTTTTTCATTCTTTACTTTGTTTTTTTCATTCTTTACTTCGTTTTTGTCATTCTTTACTTTGTTTTTTTCATTATTTACTTTGTTTTTTTCATTATTTACTTTGTTTTTTTCATTCTTTACTTTGTTTTTTTCATTATTTACTTTGTTTTTTTTCATTATTTACTTTGTTTTTTTTTATTCTTTACTTCGTTTTTTTTCATTATTTACTTTGTTTTTTTCATTATTTACTTTGTTTTTTTTTTCATTCTTTACTTCGTTTTTTTTTCACTCTTTACTTCGTTTTTGTCATTCTTTACTTTGTTTTTTTCATTATTTACTTTGTTTTTTTCATTATTTACTTTGTTTTTTTCATTATTTACTTTGTTTTTTTCATTTTATCTTTGTTTTTTTCATTCTTTACTTTGTTTTTTTCATTATTTACTTTGTTTTTTTCATTATTTACTTTGTTTTTTTCATTCTTTACTTTGTTTTTTTTTATTCTTTACTTCGTTTTATTTCATTATTTACTTCGTTTTTTTTTATTCTTTACTTTGTTTTTTTCATTATTTACTTTGTTTTTTTTATTCTTTACTTCGTTTTTGTCATTCTTTACTTCGTTTTTTTTCATTATTTACTTTGTTTTTTTCATTATTTACTTTGTTTTTTTTTATTCTTTACTTCGTTTTTTTTCATTATTTACTTTGTTTTTTTCATTATTTACTTTGTTTTTTTTATTCTTTACTTCGTTTTTTTTTCATTATTTACTTTGTTTTTTTCATTATTTACTTTGTTTTTTTTTATTCTTTACTTCGTTTTTTTTCATTATTTACTTTGTTTTTTTCATTATTTACTTTGTTTTTTTTTTCATTCTTTACTTCGTTTTTTTTTCATTCTTTACTTCGTTTTTGTCATTCTTTACTTTGTTTTTTTCATTATTTACTTTGTTTTTTTCATTCTTTACTTTGTTTTTTTCATTCTTTACATTGTTTTTTTCATTCTTTACTTTGTTTTTTTCATTATTTACTTTGTTTTTTTTTATTCTTTACTTCGTTTTTTTTCATTATTTACTTTGTTTTTTTCATTATTTACTTTGTTTTTTTTTCATTCTTTACTTCGTTTTTTTTTCATTCTTTACTTCGTTTTTGTCATTCTTTACTTTGTTTTTTTCATTATTTACTTTGTTTTTTTTTTCATTCTTTACTTCGTTTTTTTTTCATTCTTTACTTCGTTTTTGTCATTCTTTACTTTGTTTTTTTCATTATTTACTTTGTTTTTTTCATTATTTACTTTGTTTTTTTCATTCTTTACTTTGTTTTTTTCATTCTTTACTTTGTTTTTTTCATTATTTACTTTGTTTTTTTCATTATTTACTTTGTTTTTTTCATTCTTTACTTTGTTTTTTTTTATTCTTTACTTCGTTTTATTTCATTATTTACTTCGTTTTTTTTTATTCTTTACTTTGTTTTTTTCATTATTTACTTTGTTTTTTTTATTCTTTACTTCGTTTTTGTCATTCTTTACTTCGTTTTTTTTCATTATTTACTTTGTTTTTTTCATTATTTACTTTGTTTTTTTTTATTCTTTACTTCGTTTTTTTTCATTATTTACTTTGTTTTTTTCATTATTTACTTTGTTTTTTTTATTCTTTACTTCGTTTTTTTTCATTATTTACTTTGTTTTTTCATTATTTACTTCGTTTTTTTTTATTCTTTACTTCGTTTTTTTTCATTATTTACTTTGTTTTTTTCATTATTTACTTTGTTTTTTTTTCATTCTTTACTTCGTTTTTTTTCATTCTTTACTTCGTTTTTGTCATTCTTTACTTTGTTTTTTCATTATTTACTTTGTTTTTTTCATTATTTACTTTGTTTTTTTCATTCTTTACTTTGTTTTTTTCATTCTTTACTTTGTTTTTTTCATTATTTACTTTGTTTTTTTTTATTCTTTACTTCGTTTTTTTTCATTATTTACTTTGTTTTTTTCATTATTTACTTTGTTTTTTTTTCATTCTTTACTTCGTTTTTTTTTCATTCTTTACTTCGTTTTTGTCATTCTTTACTTTGTTTTTTTCATTATTTACTTTGTTTTTTTCATTATTTACTTTGTTTTTTTCATTCTTTACTTTGTTTTTTTTTATTCTTTACTTCGTTTTTTTTCATTATTTACTTCGTTTTTTTTCATTATTTACTTTGTTTTTTTCATTATTTACTTTGTTTTTTTTATTCTTTACTTCGTTTTTGTCATTCTTTACTTCGTTTTTTTTCATTATTTACTTTGTTTTTTTTCATTCTTTACTTCGTTTTTTTTCATTATTTACTTTGTTTTTTTCATTATTTACTTTGTTTTTTTTTATTCTTTACTTCGTTTTTTTTCATTATTTACTTTGTTTTTTTCATTATTTACTTTGTTTTTTTTATTCTTTACTTCGTTTTTTTTCATTATTTACTTTGTTTTTTTCATTATTTACTTTGTTTTATTTCATTATTTACTTTGTTTTTTTCATTATTTACTTTGTTTTTTTTCATTATTTACTTCGTTTTTTTTCATTATTCACTTCGTTTTTTTTCATTATTTACTTTGTTTTTTTTATTCTTTACTTCGTTTTTTTCATTCTTTACTCCGTTTTTTTCATTATTTACTTTGTTTTTTTTTATTCTTTACTTCGTTTTTTTCATTATTTACTTTGTTTTTTTCATTATTTACTTTGTTTTTTTTATTCTTTACTTCGTTTTTTTTATTCTTTACTTCGTTTTATTTCATTATTTACTTTGTTTTTTTTATTCTTTACTTCGTTTTTTTTATTCTTCACTTCGTTTTTTTTCATTATTTACTTTGTTTTTTTCATTATTTACTTTGTTTTTTTATTCTTTACTTCGTTTTTGTCATTCTTTACTTCGTTTTTTTTCATTATTTACTTTGTTTTTTTCATTATTTAATTTGTTTTTTTTATTCTTTACTTCGTTATTTTTCATTCTTTACTTCGTTTTTTTTCATTATTTACTTTGTTTTTTTCATTATTTACTTTGTTTTTTTTATTCTTTACTTCGTTTATTTCATTCTTTACTTCGTTTTTTTTCATTATTTACTTTGTTTTTTTTATTCTTTACTTCGTTTTTTTCATTCTTTACTTCGTTTTTTTCATTCTTTACTTCGTTTTTTTTCATTATTTACTTTGTTTTTTTTATTCTTTACTTCGTTTTTTTTATTCTTTACTTCGTTTTTTTTCATTATTTACTTTGTTTTTTTCATTATTTACTTCGTTTTTTTATTCTTTACTTCGTTTTTTTTCATTATTTACTTCGTTTTTTTTCATTATTTACTTTGTTTTTTTCATTATTTACTTTGTTTTTTTTATTCTTTACTTCGTTTTTGTCATTCTTTACTTCGTTTTATTTCATTATTTACTTTGTTTTTTTATTCTTTACTTTGTTTTTTTTATTCTTTACTTCGTTTTTTTTCATTATTTACTTTGTTTTTTTCATTATTTACTTTGTTTTTTTTATTCTTTACTTCGTTTTTGTCATTCTTTACTTCGTTTTATTTCATTATTTACTTCGTTTTTTTTATTCTTTACTTCGTTTTTTTTATTCTTTACTTCGTTATTTTTCATTCTTTACTTCGTTTTTTTCATTCTTTACTTCGTTTTTTTCATTCTTTACTTCGTTTTTTTTCATTATTTACTTTGTTTTTTTTATTCTTTACTTCGTTTTTTTTATTCTTTACTTCGTTTTTTTTCATTATTTACTTTGTTTTTTTCATTATTTACTTTGTTTTTTTTATTCTTTACTTCGTTTTTTTTCATTATTTACTTTGTTTTTTTCATTATTTACTTTGTTTTTTTTATTCTTTACTTCGTTTTTGTCATTCTTTACTTCGTTTTATTTCATTATTTACTTTGTTTTTTTTATTCTTTACTTCGTTTTTTTTTATTCTTTACTTCGTTTTTTTTCATTATTTACTTTGTTTTTTTTATTCTTTACTTCGTTTTTTTTATTCTTTACTTCGTTTTTTTTCATTATTTACTTTGTTTTTTTCATTATTTACTTTGTTTTTTTTATTCTTTACTTCGTTTTTGTCATTCTTTACTTCGTTTTATTTCATTATTTACTTCGTTTTTTTATTCTTTACTTCGTTTTTTTTATTCTTTACTTCGTTATTTTTCATTCTTTACTTCGTTTTTTTCATTCTTTACTTCGTTTTTTTCATTCTTTACTTCGTTTTTTTTCATTCTTTACTTCGTTTTTTTCATTCTTTACTTCGTTTTTTTTCATTATTTACTTTGTTTTTTTCATTCTTTACTTCGTTATTTTTCATTCTTTACTTCGTTTTTTTCATTCTTTACTTCGTTTTTTTTCATTCTTTACTTCGTTTTTTTCATTCTTTACTTCGTTTTTTTTCATTCTTTACTTCGTTTTTTTTCATTCTTTACTTCGTTTTTTTCATTCTTTACTTCGTTTTTTTTCATTCTTTACTTCGTTTTTTTCATTCTTTACTTCGTTTTTTTCATTCTTTACTTCGTTTTTTTTCATTCTTTACTTCGTTTTTGTCATTCTTAACTTCGTTTTTTTTCATTCTTTACTTCGTTTTTTTTCATTCTTTACTTCGTTTTTTTTCATTCTTTACTTTGTTTTTTTTTCATTCTTTACTTCGTTTTTTTTCATTCTTTACTTCGTTTTTGTTCATTATTTACTTTGTTTTTTTTCATTCTTTACTTCGTTTTTTTTCATTCTTTACTTCGTTTTTTTTCATTCTTTACTTCGTTTTTTTTCATTCTTTACTTCGTTTTTTTCATTCTTTACTTCGTTTTTTTTCATTCTTTACTTTGTTTTTTTTCATTCTTTACTTCGTTTTTGTTCATTATTTACTTTGTTTTTTTTCATTCTTTACTTTGTTTTTTTTCATTATTTACTTTGTTTTTTTTCATTATTTACTTTGTTTTTTTTATTCTTTACTTCGTTTTTTTCATTCTTTACTTTTTTTTTCATTCTTTACTTCGTTTTTTTTTCATTCTTTACTTCGTTTTTTTTCATTCTTTACTTCGTTTTTTTTCATTCTTTACTTCGTTTTTTTCATTCTTTACTTTGTTTTTTTCATTCTTTACTTTGTTTTTTTTCATTCTTTACTTCGTTTTTTTTATTCTTTACTTCGTTTTTTTTCATTCTTTACTTCGTTTTTTTTCATTCTTTACTTCGTTTGTTTTTCATTCTTTACTTCGTTTGTTTTTCATTCTTTACTTCGTTTGTTTTTCATTCTTTACTTCGTTTTTTTTCATTCTTTACTTTGTTTTTTTTCATTCTTTACTTTGTTTTTTTCATTCTTTACTTCGTTTTTTTCATTCTTTACTTCGTTTTTTTTCATTCTTTACTTCGTTTTTTTCATTCTTTACTTTGTTTTTTTTCATTCTTTACTTTGTTTTTTTTCATTCTTTACTTCGTTTTTTTTCATTCTTTACTTCGTTTGTTTTTCATTCTTACATTCATTTCATATTTGTTTTTTTAAGTATGCATTTCTTTTCGTTCCTTCTATATTTTTTCCACACACTCTTCACTCTTCAAATCAAGGGCCCGTTACCTAAGAAATTCCTTTAATAAGTATCCAGACTTTTTTCGGATAGGATAGGCACTTTTATTTAAACTCTAGTCCCTTTTGAAGTAATCTCCTCTGGTTGCAATGCACTTGTACCGTTACAACTACTTCTAGAATGCCCCATGGAAGTCCTCTTGTGTGAGCATGTCAATGACCTTCATCACAGCCTCTTTCACTACCTTAATTGTCTCATAATGAAAGACTCTAATGAGCTTAGGGAATAACCAGAAGTCATAGGGATATAAGGAGGGTGACGAACTGTCTTCATACCCCTCATCCCTACACATAATCTCTTCCTGCCTTGAATCTCTTATGTTAGTTAAAAACTGTTGCTCGATTCATGCAAGATAGTCCAAAAGCAGTCTAAATCATTCCATACGTTTCTGTAGCATTTTTCCAAGTTTAAAACAGAATTTTATTGCATATCGTTCTTCTAAAGTGTCAGAGTGCATTTTTGAAATTCACCAGCTGTGACAATAAGGCTTTAGTAGGATGTATTCCAATTCCTGCTGTAGCTGTTAATTTGAACCTGAAATCATAAAAATTGTTTAGTTATCTCATAAGATGTATAACAATAACATACTGAGTCTTCAAAAGTCTACGACAATTTTAAATTCCTGCATAAAAAGTCTGGAAACTTATTAAAGACACCTCGTTCGTCTCGTTGGCCGGATCAGGCTCGCAATAGTATGTTGACCAACCTACGAGCCTGACTACCAATGAATCTATGTTTTACATGAGAGAAGAGGTGTTCGAATTCAACAAAAGGCCTGCTGTTATCTTCTGATCCTCTATCCAACCGAATTTGAATACTATCAGTGCAAAAAAAAAAAAAAAAAAAATGATCAAAACCCTATTACCTCAATTTCTGCGTGCAAAATAAAAAAATAAATATAACACAAAAACTGAGAGCCCATTTGACCGACTGACAAGCGACAACATTAGGCGTAGACAGCTTCGAAGTGACAATGTTGTCTCAGTCGGCTTAAGCAGCGACCACCATCTCTTACCTACCCTGTGTAAATCGCTGGAATCATTTATGGAACATGTTTTCAGTAACAGTTTCAAACATACACGTCATAATTAAATCGGTTTCACTACGATTGATTTTTTTCAGTTTTGAGTATTTTAAGGAAAACTAAATTTTATCAGGTATTTTAGCTTTTCTTTTTTTATTTCGCAATGTTTATTTTTATTATGATTCTAAATCATTAGATTGATTGGGATTTACCTATGTAATTTTCCTTAATTTTTCATTATTGGCCTTCGTCCAGTCCGCGATCCGTCATCATAACACGAGCCAGCCTGCAGGGTCGAATGAGTTGCTGACCCTTGATCTAAGTTTTTAATTCTTTTATTATGTTGTAGTGCTGCTCCTGGCTACATGTAGTGTATTTTGGTGATAATACGTATTTGTAAAGAACAACGCTAAGAATTAGATGAAATTATGAATGGGTCACCAGTTAGCAAGTGCTAACTAAAGTTTTGAAAAGGAGATAAATTAACGAACAAAATATATCAACAATCTTAACTGCTAAATATCTAAAACTATAATGAAATGTAAAATATACTCTGAAAGACCAAAGTTTATTGGGGATTTTTTTAAGTTCTTGAATAAAAAGTAAACAAAAATTCGTTTTAAAGTTTGCGCAGGTACCTGTGGCGTAGTAGTTAGAGTATCTGGACAGTCAACTGTAAAAGTGATATTCTCCCGAAGGTTGGAGGTTCAATTCCAAGTGTGGGCGACCGAAAAATACAATTGCAAATTACTTATTACTTCTATCCAGTCATGGCTGACAGAACAAAGGCATGCTTCCCCCACAAAGTAAAATCGAAAATCCTCTCAAATGTCCGAGTTTAACAGAAATATTCTCGAATTCGACAAGACACATCTGAAGAAGATCGGAGGTTACATCGACCAAAACGTTGTGAAAATAACACTTAAGATTAATCCAAATAATACAAATAACCAATCCTGATCTCAAAGATCCAGAAAGCAATGTTATTATTTATAAATCCATTCTTAAAATGGGTTTCTTAAAAGGGAGGGTGTTTTGTATGTATTATGTACTTTCACCTAACAATTTTATTAAAAAAGATATTGTCAAATCCGTATTTAACTTGAAAATGCTATAAAATAAAAAATGCGGTACAATAAGTGCATGAGCACTAAATTCTATCTCTTTCTTCCATTTATTTATGATTTTAATTTTTTATTGGTAATTATTTTCTGGATCAATTAGACTTGAAGCACTCCACAATCAGCAAACACCAGAAAACGACACATGTTAGGTGTACACCGGTTTCTTTGCTCCCAGTTTGATAATAAAAAAAAGCATATATTATTTGAATTCTTTGGACTACTATCCTCATCTTTTGTAGTATTTTCACAACGTTTGGCCAATGTAACCTTCGATCTTCTTCGGGTATTCCTTGTCTAACTCTGGAATCCTTTTGTAAAACTCGAGAATCTACAGGGAATTTCGTACAAACCCTTTATTTAATCCACTGAGGTAGCATAATCTCGTGTCGTCAGCTGTGATTGGGTAGATATCCTAAGTAATTCGCAATTTTATTCTGCGTTGACAGAGTCCAAAATGCCGAAACAACAACTATAAAGATGAGGATAACAGTCTGAAAAATGTAAATACCTAATATATCCGCTATTATGCAATTATTTTGTGTTTCCTGTAATAACTCTCCAATCCAATCAGTGTCTCCTGCATGTGAGACACGTATGGAATGAATCTGTAGTAGTATTGTCTACTCTGTCTTTTCTTGCAATAAATATCATCTCGTTGATCTTCGATGCATAAAGATCCAGCAATTCTGGCCTCTTTGAGCCTTGCGGTACGCCAGGAACATCTTTTTGGGCTAGGTTTTCCTACAAACTGGAGCACAAACTGAACTGTTTGAGGAACATTTTCAAGTTGTCCTCAAACGGTTTCTCTCTCCTCGAACGGCTCTTTGTTTCCTTCAGACAACCCACTGTAAAGACACTGTTTTTGGAGTTTTGAGTCTGGCATGTGGCATATATGATCCGCTCAAAGAACCTGGTATTGCTGCAGCATGGCCTGTGCTGACGGGAGTCTTGCCCAGGTTAAAATTTCTGTGTCTGCTATCTTGTCATGCCACTCGATTTTTATCGGTCTATGGAGGCAGGCCATATGTAAATGGTTCTGTTGGCATGTCTGGCATATTTAGCCCAAGTTAAGTAGCTTGAAAAGCATCGCGTCACAGAAATTAGGAAATCACCATTTCTGTAAAAATCACTACTTATCAAGGCATGAAGGCCATTCAAGGATAAGGGTTAATGAGTGTAAGGGGGTTATTGAGATAATAGCGTAATGATCGGTAAGGATGGAAATTGGACAGAATTTGATTATTTAAGGGGCGGCTAAACAAGAACTTGTTTACATTAAACTTGAAGATGACTATGTTGTAGTCAGCTAGAAAGCACGGCTGCAGTACAGGGTTCAGCATGCGGGCAATTCTACGAAAATAAATTTTACTTATGGAATTTGCAGTTAGATTAAGGTACAGGTTGAGTGTAGAGGGAATTATTGAGAGTAGTATTAGTTAGACGAGTGTTTGTTGTGAGTGTTTTGCAGAAGCTCATCTGCCATGAAAATAACGATTGAGTGAACAATTCTTACATTTGCTTCTTCTATGACTACAAAGAAGGCTGACTTGCTTGCTCAGCTGTAAGACCACGTGCAATCCCGCTTGAAACCGCCCTCCTTAACGCCATGTCCGTTCATCTCCTACGACTTCTTTTCTGCCCATGTCGTCGCTTCTCACATTGGCAGCTACCGGGAGGGAAGCGCACGGGTTCACAAGCATAAAAATCTAAAATAAGGTAGAACACAAAAAGTACAACTCATTCTGCAAAGATCAGGTGCACGCTAAGTGTGTGTGTATTTGTTTTTTTTCTCTGTGTGTGTGTGTGCGTGTATGTGTGTGTGGCACCAACAATACTCTGAACGCTAAGTTCCTCATCTACGTTTTTTGCCGAAGTAGTGTTCTTCAATTACCATTATTTCATCTCGATCTGCTCCGAGCCACACACTGCATTCAACTGTGTCAAACTGGAAAACTCCTAAACTGTCTCAAACCCACGACAGACCGTAAATTGTCCCCAAGTCTCGTAAACTGCTGCAAAACTCACTACCATTCCTAAAACCATCTCTAAACATACTGACCTACATTGTCCCGTTCGTTTGTTTAAAATCACACGTGGATTAATACTCCTATTCCAGCTACCTTTTGTGTACCTTGGTGAACAACTTTCTATATTTTTGTTCTGCGGATAAACTTATTCCCTTTCTTTTATGTTTTATAGTTTCCTCTTTTTATACTTCCAAATCATCGCAGTGTGCCCTAAATTTCACATTCAACTGCACAATTTTGCACTACGAACATTAACAGTACTAGACGAGTACGATAGTTCAGCGCTTTTAATATACAAAGATTTTCTCTGATATTCAATACGAATTTAAACAATCCCGTTATTGTACGGATATCATAACGACGCTCTCTGAACGTACATACCGCACAGAAGCTAGATGAAGCTGGGTTGGTAGTGCTAGATATCTACGAGGCATTTGACAAGGTCTGGTAGGAACATAAACCCGTACAGTATGCCTAGATATGGTTCGTAAACATCCTTAATTGGACAGAAAAGGCTCTGATGTTACCCAAGCACATCCACAACCGCACCAAGGGGAGCTAGCTGGCCCACCGTTCATTGGCCCTGCAACTATTACGAAACCAGTAACAGTAACAGTACTCTCTTTATTAGTGTTAACATATACAACACACAAGAGGCAGAAAGACATATGGAGAGGCAGAAATATCCCTCTAGGAATCAAGTTGAAGCTATTAAACGCGCTAGGCATCTAAAGCATGAGTACGCAAGGCCACTGAACGCAGATTACAAAAGAATGAGCTATGCAGGTGAAATGAGATGTCTCAGAACACTATTTGAAATCTCATGCAAGGTCCATGTTACCAACAATAACGTTCGCAGAAAGGTCACTCAACAAGTGGGTCACGACCAGATCTACAAATCATAGTGAAAAAAGAAAACTCAGATGGTATCGCCACTTAACACACTCATAATACTCCTGCAAGGAACATGCCAGGGGTAAAGAAGGCTGATAAACAGAATCTATGACACACAGAGAAGACGGCGGACATTGTCTTCAGAGATATGCTTTAATATCCCGGTGAGTGGACCAAGAGAAGTTAACATAATATATTATTTTCTGTTAAATACAGACATACACATATTTATAAACAAGAAATGTCTTTTTTTTTTAATTTTTCGGACTACTGTTTTCATCAAGAGTAGTACTCTCACAACGTTTCAGCCGATATATTCTCCGACCTTCTTCAGGTCTATCTTGTCTCGAATTCTAGAACTTTCTATCGAACTCGGGAATCTAAATTAGTAAGATTGTACATATAGTTAAGGATTCCAAATTTAGACTCACGGCGTAATGGATAAAGTACTGGGTTAAATTCAGTTCTATGTGACACTATGTGACACTCTTCTGACTGAAGGCTAAAGGTTAAATCTTCAGTGCGGGCGATACAATTACGAATTATTCTATAGGTCCACTCTAACATAGCTGCCGGAATGAGAGCAAGTTACCCTGCTGATAAGTCAGAGTGTTGAAACGTAAAACGGTTATGTTAAGCTAAAATGGGAGCTTTAATGAATAAACAATGTTTATGCGCAACGGATAAAAGTGCCAAGTGCTGATCAGTTCTAAGTTCCAGCAGTTTCTTTTTTTGAGGTTGAAGGTTCTATCCTTAGTGTGAGCGATACTTAGTATAAAATTACAAATTACTTAAGACATTCGTTTATGAATAACGGAATGAGAATAAGCTATTTCCGTTGATTAAATGGCACTTGTGCAGAATTAGAACCAGATGTAACTCACTGTCTGCTCAACTTTGCTGGGAAC
Source organism: Euprymna scolopes (assembly GCF_053919585.1). Classification (NCBI taxonomy): domain Eukaryota; kingdom Metazoa; phylum Mollusca; class Cephalopoda; order Sepiida; family Sepiolidae; genus Euprymna; species Euprymna scolopes. The sequence goes on along the minus strand of NC_136500.1, from coordinate 147,555,703 downwards.
ATGATATCATGCGCTCTTGAGGTTGACTGTAATCTGACGTAAGACACTGACAAACACGCGGCAAAGGAGCAGACGATCTTTGGGGAAAATATTGAAGAAAAAAAAAATCAACAGGGCTAGCCGGGAGCTTCTTGACAGTTTCTGAGTTTGGTAATGATCTTTTTGTCTCCATCTTAAACCATATGTCATATACGGCATAATCACGTTGACACACATGTTCCCGTCAGATCACCGAAGTTAAGCAACGTTGAGCCTGGTCATTACTAAAATGGGTGACCAATTTGGGAAGTCCAGGTGCTGTATGTAGGAGGACGTCGACACCTCCCTGCAAAAAGTTGCAAAAACCTAACGTCGTCATCTCCTCTAACGGGGATATACATGCGACTGGGGGCCGTTTGTGAATTTCATACTCCCATGAAACTTTCTCCTTCGGAGGAAGCCGGTTAAACCCTGAATAGGGTTGGTGCTGACTGCACACATATGTCGTAAAGCTACCTAACACACACACACACACACACACACACACACACACGCACACACACACAAAACACATAAAAAGTGCTAGACAAAAGAAGGTTGTTGAACAATACTATGAAAAACAACAACTGTTTTCTTTTTATTAATTTTGTATTACAAAAAAATGGTTGAAAAAATATATAAATTGTTTATTTTTTTTACGTAAAAAACTGTTATATAAATAAAACAGAAATGTTGTTTCATTTTTATTTTATTTTTTTCTGGTGATTTTATTTTACTTAAATGTTTTCTTCAGTATTTACCTTGAATAGCGTTTTACACTTTGATAATCGGCGACGCTCGGCGAAAACCCTTGATACTATGTCGGGAGTTGAGCAGCGAGATTATAGTTGAACTTTTGCATGTCAGTATAGTCAGAGAAAGTCTAGCAGTTCGAGGGAATAAACTATTAAAATAGAAGGCTTTCCGGCGTCTAGCGATCTCTACATTGAAGAGGTGAGATTTTGCTGTTTGTCAGGTTAGTCAGGGAAGTTTTCATCGATGGTGTACAGCGGCTTAGAGTTCCTTGGAACACTGTCATTAAAATACTTGTAAAATAGGCGCAAGGACGCAAAATTTTGTCTAGAGGACAGAGGTTGGAGTTTGATTACGACTGCAAGACCTATTAGGTTGGTGACTTTTTTGAACCCTGTCTATGGGTGATGCATTGGCCCATATGTCAACAATGCTCCATGCATCAGTGGACGCAATTCATACAATATAGATATTATTGGATAGATGAATAATATTACTTAGGCATATCACATATATATTGCATTGGTTAAATTGAATTTTGTAATCCTTTAAGTTAGGAGAGCTGAAGTTTTAAACTAGAAATCCGGGTAAATATTTTAAATATTTAGGCTATGTTTACCGAGAAATGCAGGAGACAATAAAATAATTATCAGATGTATAAAACGGTCATTTGAATACAAATTTTAAACCTGAAATCTTGTTTGATATCTAGACTATATGTACCGAGAAACTATTTCAACAAAAGAATGTCCCTGGACATATAAAAAAAAAAAAAACAATCAAACAATTATCAAAGGTCATTAGAATAAAAATTATGAACCTGACACATGCACCCGCTGTCAAGAAGCAACAAATCAATTGTCAAAAAGAGATTGTTTTAAATGCTATTTTCAGTAAAAGGTTACACAGGTGTAATCAGACTCAGATCAATCCAGTGAAACGACAATGGCCGAATAAAACACTCTTGGGGCGTGGCTACAGTGACAATGCCGTTCGAAGGGTATGTTTCAAATTGTTACAGATCGTTACATAATAACAACCAAAACTGATATCATTATTGATTGACAATTTGGGTCAAAGAAAAATCAACATGTCAAATTCTAGTCTCCTCAATGCTGACCGATATATATTATATATATATCAGTGTGTCGTCATTCTTTAAACAGCAGATATACAACATAATAATGGGTACTATACATGACTAAAAAAATTTATAGTTAAGTAAATCAATTTATAGATAAGAGAAATGAAATATACGTTAGGTGACAATATTCCCCGTATCTTCAAATACTTCTACATGTTATGGCTGACGGAACAAGAATAATGCACACGTTTGTATTAAATAAAAAGATCAGTTACAAAATGCAACACACACTCCCGAGTTCAAAATACAGATTCTCGAGTTTGAGAAAACGCGCCTGAAGCATGCCGGACGGATACATGAACGCAAATAAAATCCAAGATGAGAACACGTGTAAAATAATTGTGCTTCTAATCTATGAAACCAGCACACGTTTTTGTTTCTTTATCCCTATGTGATTCGTACGCAGAAGATTGTCGTGTGGTGCTGCTTTCTTCTCTAATATTTATTAACAGAGATATGTAGATGAAAGGCGAGAAAGAATTTGTAGATCAAAAGATTGCCATCAGGCTTTCCGTCTCCTAGATGGATGATCTAATAAGATCTAAAGGCCCATCCCGCCGAGAGGGGTAATCCCGGTACTAAGGTAGCAAATTCAACGTCCCTATGTGGAATATAAAAACGGATTGCAAGAAAAACAAACATTAATTATCCCTGCCGTTTAACGAAACAAGCATTTTATATATATATATATATATATATATATATATATATATATATATATATATATATATATATATATATATATATGTTTTATTTTTTATTACCGTTTTATCTGTTTGGTTACATATGTTTCGGATGTTGGACCGTGTTTACGAGCTAACAGCCTCGTCAGACCTTACTGAAATTACATTTTTTATACATATATATATATATATATATATATATATATATATATATATATATATATATATATATATATATATATATATATATATACGTATAAATAATTGAATTCATTCATTCAAAACGTACCGAAAAAAAAAATAAAATAAAATAAAATAGCATCTATGTAAGTTGCGATATATCCAAAAGGCGCGAGATGGTCCAGTGGTTAGAGTTTATGCTTCTTACCACGAGGTCCTGATTTCGAATCTGGCTAGATTCAACCATCTGATGAATCGTCAGTGGATAATCATATTTTAAAAATGTTATGTGTGACGTTCATCTTCGTCGCCAACTGTTATGTTTGCAGGTTGAACCAAATAACATATAAGGCAATATAAATGAAGACTCAACAAACAAAGGTAGATCAATAAGAAGTGTATTAGGAAAAGTATATTTACAGTATATTTACATAATGGTTGTCAGGTAAAAGAGTATTGGCTGGAGAAAATATCTGCTCTCGGCTCGGCCTTCGGTGGCTTCTGGTTAACACACACTCAGACTAACCGAGTCTTGCTATTTATGTGTAATATTATCCACATATGTAAATGAGTATGTGCCACCACAACAAAAAACATTATATATGCCGCTCCCCATTTGGGGGTACCCAATTGGTAAAAGGGAAAATTATTCCCAACTCTCATTGAAGTAAAATACATTTTCGTATAAATAATTGAATTCATTCAAAACTTATCGCAAAAACAAAAACAAATAAAATAGCACACATACACACACACACACACACACACACACACACACACACACATATATATATATATATGTCCAAAGTATTTTAAAAATTATTATAAGTTATCTTATTAAAGATGTTATTTTCAAATAAGAAACAAAATATTGGTCCAAACTATAGGCTTCCCAATGAGATTAGATTTTTTTTTACATAGGCGTCACCATTTATCAAGGCCGAGAGGCCACTCAATGATAAGGGTTAAAGAGTGTAGAGTAGTCAAAAGGACAATATAGTAATCGATAGTAATGGAAGTTCGGTAAATTTGTTAACTTAAGTGGAACGGCTCATCAGAAACTTGTTCACGTTGGACTTGAAGACAACCATATTATAGACAGCTGGAAAGCAGAAAAACGGAAGACAATTCCACAGGCGTGCAGTTCTAAGAAAGAAGCTTTGTTCATGGAATCTACGTTTAGGTGTTCGCACAGATAAAGAGTGGGGGGAATTATTGATAGTGTTTTCAGCTAGACGAGTGTTTCTTGTGAAAGTTTGGCGAGGGGGGGACCAGAGACTGCAGCTCAGTCGAACACTTTCTATGAAAATAACGACAATACAGAGACAAACTCGCAACATCTCTTCTGTGAGATAGAGGTTGAAGCGAAGAGAAAAGGACATCTCCCACGAGGCCACGAAGTCTATTTTAAGTCCTATCAAGGCAGGACAAATCCTTTCTAGCAGCTCCTGCCCAGATGTGGCCACAGTATTCCATCCTTGGACGTACCTGGCTCTTATATAGATAGAGAACTGCATCAGCAGATAGATATCTACTGGATCGATAGAAGGATTCGACCATTTTCCCAGCGGCCTTGGCAACATATTTGATGTACGTATTCCATTTAAGATCAGGAGTAAAGGTCAAGCCCAGAAGCTCTACAAAATTTGAAGCTTGCCACAACTTGAGGCCTCCTCAAGACGAGAGCCATTCATTTCAATTGATGCCAGATGGAGATCAGAACGTTGATGATGTAAAGAGAGAAACTTGGTTTTAGATGCATTAAAAGTAACCAGCCACTCCTTTCCCAACGTGATCAGGGTCTGTGGAAACTATGATTCATGACCATTTGCATATCATATTTAAGCGTGTTTTACGACCTGGTTATGCCGAGTGTCGCTGCTAAATAAATAAATACTTTTGCAGTTTTAACAAAAGAGCTACAATAATATCAGAGCGTCTAAATTTACACTGAATATCTACAGAATGCCAACCTCAATATATTACATATTGGAATTTCCACAGGTCCCGCTAGTTATATACGAAAATATTTTTTATAAAATCAACAGTAGATTCTCCACAGTGCAATGTAGGCTACAATGTATTGTGAACTAAATCAGTGCGGCGAGGCATGTGAATCTGCATTCCTGTGCAACGCGATGCGTCCTAGACTAAAGTAGGCAATCAATCGATTTGATTGCAAAATTGATGATTTCACCAGTTTCGATAACAATAAAAACATGTGAAGCATTCGTTGATTGTCATTCAATCCCGGGCTATGTCGGATTTCCCTGCTTATATATATATATATATATATATATTTATAATCGAGTTGACACACTGGTTCTCGTCACCGAAGTTAAGCAACGTTGAGCCTGGTTAGTATCAGATGGGTGACCATTTGGGAATTGTAGGCGCTGTATGTGCTCTCCGCTTATCTCGGCATTTGTTTCCAGTCGTCCTGTACATACACTTCACTTGCCACAATGTCGTCTCAGGAGAGGTGTGGTTAGAGATTGCGCACCTCCTGCCAAAAAATTTCACGCGCAAGAAACCCTTCGTGGGTATCCATAGTCTAAGACTGAAGAAGCCTGCATATATATATATATATATATATATATATATATATATATATATATATATATATATATATATATATATATATATGCAGTTTTTGGAATAATTACAAATGCGGATTTCTTTTTGCTGCTTGTTCGTGTGTGTGCGTGTATATATATATATATATATATATATATATATATATATATACACACACACACATTTTATTTGCTTTTACATAAACAGTAATATGTTGGTACAAAGTCATAAGAATGTTTCGCCCAGCTAGTTACCAGTAACTTGAGACATCTTCAGTTTGCTTTCGTGTAAGTTGTATCGCCTGAAGAGGTCTCAAGTTACTGGTAAGTAGCTGACTGAAACATGCTCATGATTGTGTAGCAACATGTTACTGCTTATCTAAAAACAAATAAAGAGTATACCCTGCTCTACCTCGGTATTGAGCACTCTGGTATTAACCTCGTTAAACTTCATTGGTTGCTTAAACTCTGGAAAACAATAACCTCAGATTATATATATATATATATATATGTATTTTATGCATAGGCATCACCAATTATCAAGACCAAGAGGCCACTCGAGGATAAGGGTTAAAGAGGATACAGTAGAAATTGGACAATATAGTAATAGTAAGTAATGGAAATTCGGTAAATTTGTTAACTTATATTGAACGGCTCATCAAGAACTTGTTTACGTTAGACTTGAAGACAACCATATTGTAGTCAGCTGGAAAGCACGAAAACGGAAAACAATTCCACAGGCGTGCAGTTCTAAGAAAGAAGCTTTGTTCATGGAATCTACGTTTAGGTGTTAGCACAGATAAAGAGTGGGGGGAATTATTGATAGTGTTTTCAGCTAGACGAGTGTTTCTTGTGAAAGTTTGGCGAGGGGGGCATAGAGATAGAGGTTGCAGGGAAGAGAAAATGACATCTACGAGACCACAAAGTCTATTTTGAACCCTATCAAGGCAGGCAAGGCCTTTCTAGCAGCTCCTGCCCAGATGTGGCAACAGTATTCCAGCCTTGGAGTACCTGGCTCTTATATAGATCGAGAATTGCATCAGCAGTGAGAAATCTACTTGATCGATAGAAGGATCACCATTTTCCTAGCGGCCTTGGCAACAGATTTGATGTACGTGTTCCATTTAAGTTCAGGAGTAAAGGTCAAGCCCAGAAGCTTGTCACAACTTGAGGCCTCCTCAAGACGAGAGCCATTCATTTCAATTGATGCCAGATGGAGATCAGAACGTTGATGATGTAAAGAGAGAAGCTTGGTTTTAGATGCATTAAAAGTAACCAGCCATTCCTTTCCCCACGTGATCAAGGTCAAAGGAGAGAGAATCGGAGAGAACTTGGTTGTTTACTGTCTTAGATGTGCTACCATATATGGTAGTGTCATCAGCATAAATGTCTACAAATGATGTAAGGATGTGATTTGGAAGATCATTAATGTAGATCCGGAAGAGAGTTGAACCCAAAATGGACCCCTGATGGACTCCAGCATTAATACTGTTAGCTTATTATTTTTGCCCATCAATTACTACTCTTTTGAACCTATCAGAGAGAAATGATTTAATATTTGAGAAGACATTTCCAGCTATACCATAGCTAGAGATCTTGTGAAGTAAACCTTTATGCCATACCCTATCAAAGGCCTTAGTTATGTCAAGAGCAATTGCCCTAGAAAGGTTGCCTCTGTCGAGAGATTCGCTAATCCTATGAGATATAACTGTAAGCACATCTGCTGTAGATCTCGAAGAACGGAAACCATAGTGTGTCACTAAGAAGATTATTTTTGCGTAGATGGTTGATTAATTCTCTATTTAACACAGATTCCAGCAACTTACTCATGATGCACAGGAGACTTATTCGCCTGTGCTGAGAGTGTGATTACCGATCACCTGAATTCTTAAATACAGGGCATACTGATGATATTTTCCAGGGAGATGGGAAGCTATTCTCCTTACGACAACGTTTAAACAGTTTTGTGCGTATGGGCGCTAGTTCTGGTTTACTTTTTTTTGAGTACTATAATTGGAATACCGTCAGAGCCGGTTGCTTTACTGGAATAAACGTTTTTTTATTAGCTTGGCAACATCACGTACAGATATATGTATATCACATAGCGTGTTTTCTGATACAGGAGGAAATATTGGCGTTTGGCGGCCTGGTCGCAAAGGGTAGAATTATATATATATATATATATATATATATATATATATATATATATATATATATATATACACGAAAAAAAGCACAGATAATAAGGGGCGGATTCGCGAGTTTGTCAGGATTCAAGAGTTCGACAAGATACACATGAAAGCGATCGGAGGTTACATCGGACAAAACGTTGTGTGACTAACACTGAAGATGAGAACAATAGTCCGAAAATACCAAAGGATAAGAAAGGAAAAAGTATTTTGGGGCGAAGATTTGAAATCGCAAAATGGGGGAAAAATGTCTGATTTCATCCGTTTCATTTTTGACAATGTCAAGATTGGGTGATTGCCCGCCTGCAAAATCGGTTTTATCTTTTGGGATATAAACAAATGCCGCCGAAGTTGGAAACACGAAAGTGTGTTTCGTCTAAGATAACTCGTGGGATAAACAGTGATGCGACATGTTTTTGTAAACAACGTACGTTTTGTTTTTGCTGCATATCCGGTTGCTGTGCAAAGCTTGCATTGTTTTGCTATGCACATGACAAGAACACATCTTATGCATACATACACATAGAAACCGTGCGTGCGTGCAGTCAGCACCAACCCTATTTAGGGTTTAACCGGCTTCCTCCGAAGGAGGAAGTTTCATGGGAAAATGAAATTCACAAGCGATCCCCAGTCGAATGTATATCCCCGTGAGGGGAGATGACGACGTTAAGGTTTTGCAACTTTTTGCAAAGAGGTGTCGACGTCCTCCTACATACAGCGCCTGGACTTCCCAAATTGGTCACTCATTTTAGTAACGACCAGGCTCAACGTTGCTTAACTTCGGTGATCTGACGGGAACTGGTGTGTCAACGTGATTATACCGTATATATACACAGAAGCTTACAGATTAACACACCAGTGCATGTACATGTCTATAACGAAAAAAAAACAACAAAAAACTGATGGCGAACTGATCATAAATACAGGGTTGAACTATAAAATTGTCTCCTAAAGAAAACAACACTACAGCTTTATATTAAAACTTTTATTGAAAAGAAAAACAATTCAGGTAACTTAGTTATGTAGTAGAGCTGACATCTATTCAATGTAGCTGCTTTCAGCCTCAATCACTGCCTCGATACAGGTTCCGAACTGGGAACATGCCTTTCCCACAAGCGTCAACGGATGCTCGGCGAATACTCGGCGGATGACGGTAATCAGGCTGGCTTTGATGTTGCGGGAAGTCATGTTGGTGATGTTCTAGACGCATGATCAAACGAAGTAAAATTGGTTCAATCAGGGAAGGGTACAAAATCGTAACATTCCTGGGTCTTTTTGGGACTTGTGGCCAGGAGCCAAATCCTGCTGCCACACCCAGAGTCTGCTAGTGGCCACCTGATTGCATCAGAGGATCACCACATTTTGGTGTTGACTTTCAAGCCGACTTCGAAGGTGTGAGGTGGTATGATGTGGTTCTCACTTGAAATGACACTAGAGGATGGAAACTTCGTTAGGCTATTTTCATTTTGAGGGTGCTGGCAATGGTCTTGTTGTTATAACTTGGATTGGTAGAGAGCATAAGTTGTACAGTGGCGCATCTCTGATCTCGCTTGTTGAATATTCTGTCACTTTCAGACATGATAGAAGGTTTCTATTGCTATTGGGATTTGTACACAGCTGGCCAACTAGTAGATGATCTGCAACAAAAAAAGAAAACCGGTTTTCATCAAACAGAAATGGAATCATTTTTAGGGCGACAATTTTATAATTCCACCCTGTATATCAGAAAATATGCGACCCGTTTGGTTAGCCATTGAAGAAGGGTTACATTATTGGAATCAGGGAAAAGTGAGATTGCAAAGGCAGTTAAATGTGAGCAAAATAAATACGGAAAATTCCAAATGAGTCGTTTTTTTCAGTGTTATTTGCATAACATTTCGGTCGATGTAACTTCCGACCTTCTTCAGATGTATCTTATCGAACTCTGGAATGTTTGTGTAGAATTTTAGATTCTTTCTATCGGACTCGGAAATCTTTACGAAATTCCGAATGGAGCCATTTATTTAATGCATAGGGATAGCGTGCTCTCGATTGATGGGCAGAAGTCCTAAGTAATTTACAATTGTATTTCTAACAAGTCATGGCTGACAGAGGACCCCCTCTTCGTGGATTAAATAAAGGATTCTATTCGAAATTCCGTGTAGATTCCTAAGTTCGGCAACAAGATTCTCGAATCTGATAAAAAGATTCCCGAGTTCGACAAGAAGGTCGGATGTTACATCAACTAAAACACTCAAGACGAAACCAGTAGTCCGAATAATCCAAATAATACGAATAAATAATCCTTTATGAAAAGATTAGCGTAGCCCCCCCCCCCAAAAGAAACAAAAAGACTGCAGCGGTACACTTATAAAAAAATTAAGAGCAGAATGTCTATTAAGCACAAGACCAAGAAGAACAAGAAGAAAAAGAAGGGTATATATATATATATATATATATATATATATATATATATATATATATATATATATATATATATATATATATATATAATATGAACAAATGATTAATAAAATATGTTAAAAGATATCTTGAAAAAGAGTTAAAAACATATTTAATTTTCAAAAAAGGAAGCACAAGATAAGTGGATAGTCCTTAATCCGCGGAGTTTCGAAGAAATACTCTCCTTCTCATCAGAGGGCAGGAATTAGCAAAATGCAGGATCGGATTTTGCATATAAAAGTATTTAATGAAACTACAAGTAAGTCAAAGATCTTACTTAGTTAAAAAAAGGGGTGAGGTAAGGGGAACAGGAGGCAAAAGAAAAATAATAAAAAGATTTCACATGAATGGATAGTCCGGTGAAGGGTAAAAATCCAAAAATGGTAAAATCCAAAACGGTCGAATTTAAAATTTCAATCCAATGGGTAAATTCCAAATGGTCCAAATATATATATATATATATATATATATATATATATATATATATATATATATATATATATATATATATATGGGGAAGGGGTTCACAAACAATGTGTACTTTTTAACATTATTTTATTATTCCGTGTTTTGATTTTTCATTAAAAAATGTTTAAATCATTGTAACAATGTTTTTAAATCATTGAAATAGTTTTTAACGCGTTTCAGACGTTCTGTGAAGCGTCCTCTTCAGAAATTATTTAAAATGTAAAATATTTAGAATATTTTTAAGATGTGTTTAAAATGTAAAAGAGCATTTTCGTACTCCATTTTGGCGACATTTTTCCGAGCGGTGCAAATATGTGTAAATTATTCTACTCTTCATTTGCGTGTTCAAGTGCTACTACCCCTTGCTCGTTGGGGGTCAGACCGTGGTCATTGCTCAACCTATTTTATATAAATATATATATATGGGGCGATTGAATGACTTCATGACTAAATGGAATTCTAACAAATGAATTTTTTTGTATAGTTTTAAAGGTTAAAAACTTCCAAGATTATATATATATATATATATATATATATATATATATATATACTAGTAGGGAGACCTTACGGTGCCTTTGATAGAATGATGATAAACGTATATATCATACTCCTATATTTTTATGGTCATCGAAATCCGTGAAATCGCCCGGAAGGAAACTTCACATGCCTCCATGCAGTAAATTAGTCCAAAATATATGTTATTCTACATTGCATTTTAGAGAACCTACTGTTTCTTTTATAAAAGTATTTCATATAAACTTCTTTCCAGTTAACGAAAAGAAAAAAGCATTAAGAAATTTATGTGCGTGGTTTTAACCTACAGACCACAAAATAAAATAAAAACCAAAAACAAAAACCAAAAACAAAAATCACCTAAAGCTTTCAAAAATTCTTTGTAGTTAATAAAAAAAGAGATTCACGTACAGAGTTTGAACCTACAGACCACGTCATGATAAAAAGAAAAACATGCTGTCAGCTTACCCAACGGCCCGTTGTTCTATCCTTGTTGCTAAGCAACGACATGGAAAAATGGCTTTACTGATGAAAGATAAATTAAAATAACGGTTTCGGTTATCGATTATCGGTAATTATCGGGGATATTCTGAGACAAAACTTAGATCACACCCAGACCTATACACTAAAGTTCGGTAAATTTGAAAGAAAATCTGTTGAACAGTTTCGGATTCTATAAGAAACGAACTCGCAGAGAGAGAGAGAGAGAGAGAGAGAGAGAGAGAGAGAGAGAGAGAGAGAGAGAGATATGTGCATTTATATAACTGTAGAGAAGATATATATATATATATATATATATATATATATATATATATATATATATATATATATATATATATAAAACTCCAACAAAGTCAAGGGAGAAAACTTTAAGAAAATTATACACAAAGAAATTTAAAAATTAGGCCTAAAAGCGGACGTATCAGCTAACATAAAAATAACAAACTTCCTGGACGTCACGTTAAACTTAGATAGAAACACATATGAACCATACTTAAAAGATAACGCTACTCCAATTTACGTAAACCCTAAGTCCAACCACCCACCATCAATTATAAAACACATTCCTAACTCGATCGTAAGTAGACTCAGTAATAACTCAAGCGATGAAAATGCATTTAACAGGTCAACCAATATCTACGAAACAGCCCTAAAAAATAGTGGATACAAAAATATCGATATCAAATATAAGCAACAAAACATCAACAACTATAATAAAAGTAAAAATAGAAGAAAAAGAACTATAATTTGGTATACGGCCCCATACAATCAAATGTTAAAAACAAAACTTGGGCAAGAAATTTCTAGATCTTATTCAAAAACACTTTCCCGCAACCAACCCCTTACACAAAATCTTCAATAAAAATACCTTGAAGTTATCTTACAGTTGTTGCGAAAATTTAGAGATGATAATTAAAGCACATAATAACAAAATACTAAATGAAAACAATGTAAACAACAACAAAATAAACAATAAAAAAGTAGACACCATGACAGAAATAAAACCAACACTAGCAGAAATAATAATAATAATAATAATAATAATAATAATAATAATAATAATAATAATAATAAACCAACCCCGGACAAGAACAACCATACCATAAATAATAATAATAATAATAATAATAATAATAGTAATAATAACGAACAAGATAAATGCAATTGTAGACACCGCACAATTTGCCCAGTCCAAAATAAATGCCTAACAAAAAGTGTAGTTTATCAAGCAACAATATTTGCGAAAGAAAACCCGAATAACAAGAAATATTGCATAGGCATGATTCCTTAGATTTTAAAACCCGATACTATGACCACAAAAGTACCTTAAAAAAAAAAAAAAACACCGTATAAAAACAACACTAGCGAATAAATACTGGGAACTCAAAGAAAGCGGACATTCGCCGGTAGTCGAATGGAAAATAATGAGACAAGCTACCACATGCAGACATTTAGACGACCCATGTAAATTATGCCTCCATGAAAAATTTGCTATCCTGTACTTTAAAGAACCTCAAAATCTATTAAACTGTAGACGAGAAATAGCAAACAACTGTGTCCACAAAATAAAACTTACTCTAGGATAGCGATACAAAATAGCTTTAAAACTAACAATAACAATAGAAAACAAACAAATAAATAAATTAAATAAACATGAATATACATAAACGATCACACATATATGTATATATATATATGTATATGTGTGTGCATGTGTGTGTGTACACATAGGTATATTCATACATATATATATAAAAAGAGGGAAAAGATCTACCTTAAACCACTAACCTAGTTCTAAAACAGATTCTTTGTTCGATAAAATGCATGCCCATTGGCTGATAGGAGGGGGCGCGGTGGATACTAGAAAGCTGATTGGCTAACTAGAAATCCTCAACATATATAAAAACAAGAAGCAACCACAAAATTCGCGCATAAGCCTGACGAATCCTACAGTGGATGAAACGCAGAATATTCAGTGTAGCTTAGTCGCCATATATATTTTATAAATTACTAACTAGCTCTACCTACGTATTGAGCACTTTTCAAGTAAATACTTAAAGTTTACGCATAAATCTATACTTTCGTATATTAAATGTATGTGAGTAAATGAAGTAGTTTTATATATATATATATATATATATATATATATATATATATATATTTAAATAAATGTTTAGAGGTACAGAATTTATATATAGGTTTAAAAATAATAGGCGGAAGTTTCTCGAGAGCTCTTTCGGCTATTATCTCGTCAGGAGAAAATCGATAGCAAACAAAATAATATTATGTCAAAAAATAAAGAGTTCTAATGGGGAACTTATTAAATGTACCAAAAGTACGGGGATACTAAAATAAATTTATTAACGTTTAAAAACGATTAAAATATTGGCACAACGAGGGAGAAAAAAAAACAAAAAAACAAAAATAAAAATAAACGGGAGAAAAAATTCAAAGTTCCCCAAAGAGAAACAATGCGTTTGATGTTTCTTTTTGCCGGCACAAAGAAGGTTGACGCACCGCAATAGAGACAGACTCCAAAATCTTTAAATGGTTTTTGGAGTCCGCTCTATGTAGCACCTCGAACCAATCTATTTTATATCTATCGGCACAGCACGGGTTGTCAACCAAATGCTGGCCAATAGCAGAGTCCAAGGCTGCAGAAGAAGGGAGACCACCAGACCCCATCCTCCCTTGTCTGATCATTTTAATGTGTACTAAATCCGTGGAGTTTAGTTTTTGTGATATTATGTACTGTCAGGTTGACGGGGTTTCAATGGGGAGTTCGTTGGCCCCAACTTTAGCGGATATTTTCGTCGGGTACCATGAATCCGTTATGTTTAATTCTACAACTAAACCCACTGCATATTTCAGATATGTTGACGACACTTTTGGTATTTTTCCATCGCAAAGTGAAGCGTCGATATTTTTTAATAGGTTGAATTCCTTACATGGGGCTCTTAAGTTCACTATGGAAAGTGAGAAGGACAATTCGCTTCCTTTCTTGGATGTTCTTGTCGAACGTTCAAGTGACTTTCTCACTACAATTTATAGAAAGCCGACATTCACTGGCCTATATGTGAACTGGTTGTCTTTTGTATCAAAATCACGAAAGGTCGGCCTAATTAATACTTTGGTACATAGAGCCCTCATGATTTGTTCGCCTAACAGATTAGATGCCGAATTCGATAAGATTAGGGAAATATTCACCAATAATGGTTATCCTGTTGACCTTATTGATGACTGTATTTTCAAAAAGGTTGCGGATTTTAAATCCCCTAAAAAGTTTGAACCCTTGAAATGCCCGATTTATTTGAAATTACCGTGGATTGGGGAGTGGAGTAATAGATTTTCCAAACAGATTCGCAGAAGTATTTACGACTTCTTTAATTCTGTGTCCTTGCGTTTGGTATATACTACGAGGCCTGCTTTTCCGTCTTTTCGCAAGGATAGTTTGCCTTACATCCAAAATAGTAACATTGTATATCAGTTTAGATGCCAGTGCGATGCTGGTTATGTTGGGCGAACATCCTTGCACCTTTTGACTCGTATAAACCAGCATGTTCCATCGAAGATCAGACAAGGGAGGATGGGGTCTGGTGGTCTCCCTTCTTCTGCAGCCTTGGACTCTGCTATTGGCCAGCATTTGGTTGACAACCCGTGCTGTGCCGATAGATATAAAATAGATTGGTTCGAGGTGCTACATAGAGCGGACTCCAAAAACCATTTAAAGATTTTAGAGTCTGTCTCTATTGCGGTGCGTCAACCTTCTTTGTGCCGGCAAAAAGAAACATCAAACGCATTGTTTCTTTTTGGGGAACTTTGAATCTTTTCTCCCGCTTTTTTTTCCTCCCTCGTTGTGCCAATATCTTAATCGTTTTTAAACGTTAATAACTTTATTTAGTGTCCCCGTACTTTTGGCACATTTAATAAGTTCCCCATTAGAACTCTTTATTTTTCGACACAATATTATTTTGTTCGCTATCGATTTTCTCCTGATGAGATGATAGCCGAAAGAGCTCTCGAGAAACTTCCGCCTATTATTTATATATATATATATATATATATATATATATATATATATATATATATATATATATATATATATACTCGGGTTTTTTTTATATTCAAAAGTAATGGACTAATGAATTCAACGAGGTTGTTAGATAGTGCTCAATAAAAAGAGCTGATAATACTTGTTTATTGTTATATAAAAATGCTCACATCCCGCTGCTACTTGTTTCAATCAAACAACAGATATCATCAGGCAGCGACTTGACTATTCAAAAGTTCAATGAATAATCATTATTCATTGAACTTGACTATTCATTGAACTTGACTATTCAAAAGTTCAATGAATAAAGATTATTCATTGAACTTTTGAATAGTCAAGTCGCTGCCTGATGATATCTGTTGTTTGATTGAAACAAGTGGCTATTTGTAGCAGCGGGATGTGAGCATGTTTATATAACAATAAACAAGTATATATATATATATATATATATATATATATATATATATATATATATATAAGCCCCGATTATTACGGGAGGGAAATCTAAAGGGCATAAGTTGTTAGAGTAAAAAACCTTCTGGTATCTAGGGATCTCTATAGTGTAAGGGTGAAGTTTTCTGCTTGTCAGGTTACTTGGGATTATTTACAGTTTTCAATTGGGGTCTTCGTAAAACTAGGGGCAAACGAGTTGAGTGGAAGTTATTCAAGCAATGGGCAGAAATACTCAAAGCTTTTTAGAATCAAGAACACATTTAGTGACAGTTTTAATGTTAAGTAGGTATACATCACTGTTTTGTAACGAGTTTGTTGTTTTTCATTTATGTCTTAATAGCATTGTCCATTGTCTTTTTCTGCTCGCTATATTTCCCTCTCTTCCTGCCTTTCCTCATTTGCGTTAAATGGTATTACTAGTTTAAGTGGTATTCATTTTTGTTTGCAATTGAATACTTTCAAATAAAATGTTCAAGCTTTTGATTTTATTTTTATTTATTATATAGGATTGTTTATTAATACACACATAACGAGAGAGAGAGAGAGAGAGAGAGGGGGAGAGATACAGAGAGAGAGAGAGAGAGAGAGAGAGAGAGAGAGAGAGAGAGAGAGAGAATAATAATCAGTTGAGATACAGAAACGAGAGTGATAGATACTGCATAAAATATGAACCTGGGTTGATAATTAAATGCTACCCAAAAAATGATACAAGGGAAAATTGGACACAGGAATATTAGCAACAGGAAATTACGTAGTTTTGGCATTGTTTGAAAATTCGGCTACTATGCGATTAATATCAAGTGATGTATCAATTCTTCTTTCGTTGAACCGATGACAAAATATCCATTAAAAGATTTTTTTCGATTTCAAAATTATCCATCATTAAAAAATATCATATTGATGGCGTTACCATCTTTCTTCGATTTTGCTGAGAGAAGCCAGCATTTTGACATTTTGAGACAATTAGCTTATTTAACTGATAAATTCTTTAATTCTGGATCAAATAACACTGAAATTAACAGGCAATAATCATCTTACACCAAGAATGGTTTTATAAGAAATAAAATCTTTGTTTGGATGAATGAATAACGTGTGGAGAAATATGTCGGCAAGTTGAAATGCAAAATTTGCCGACATATTTCTATTACTTTTACGCATGTGCAAATTTATTCATAGCTTGAAGTGGTTTAAATCTATATCTTGCTTATCTATCTGTCCTTAGCTCAAATAGTATAGAACGCGCCTGGAGTGCTAAATGTTTTGGTTTCGATTTTAGCTGATGGCACCAAAGTAATTATTTTTTTTTAACTTTTGAAATAAGTACTTTATATTAGGTTTTATATAACATTCAATAAACTTGAGGACGAAGAGCAGAGTTCTTTCCGGTGTGAAGATGAAAAGTTATGTGTAGGAATTCTTAAAATATTAGGTATATAGAAATAGACACAAACTATATATATATATATATATATATATATATATATATATATATATGTTATATATATATATATATATATATATATATATATTAGCAGTTTTGCTCGGGCCCTATGTACTGTTTATAAGGTTATGTGCATATGTATATATTAAAAAGTGTGAATATGTAAAGTAATGCCTTTCTGTATAATAGTTTTCCGTAACTACCATAAAAAGACAGACAGACAGACATTTTCACTTTTATAGATATATAAATAAATAGATAGATAGATTGGATGCAATATATAGTAATGATTTAAAAAGTATAAAATAAAAAATCATGCGCCGCCACCGAGAATCGAAACCAAAACGTTCAGCTCACGATTTATTTTGCCTCTGCGTCAGTGACTGGGCTATGAAAACATGTTTACTGCAAGGCTAAAAATTAAAACATGAACCAATAGCTACTATGTTATGCATTCGTAATGTCGGCGTTCGACCTTCACCTGGCAAATTTTATTATTTTTAAATTTTCACACTTTTGCACAGATTTTTCCGGGCTAAACCCCAAATATAAAGTTTTGCATGGATTCAAATACCTTATATATGAAGTGTCATGTCTGTAGACCAAAATCTCTAGTTAAACTGTTGTTAAACAAAAATACATACGTATACATAAATATATATCGAAACAATTTTTTGTTTACTATAATCGTTTTACGCAAATATTACGCAAGTATAAATCATGTAGAATATCTGCATGAATATAATTACACGGAATAGTTAACTAAAGATGATCATCCCATAAGAAAACCTTAAAAACTAATGGGGAATTAATTAAAATGAATGTTTAAAAGAATATCCAAATGAGTTATATCTTTTGCTAGTGAATGCAATTACACAACCCACATATAAGAAAATTGTATTCTATTTTTAAAATAGAAAAGGGTTTTAATATGAATATCAATACACACAAAAGAAAAACGAATCTTATAGGAGTATAGATAGATAGATAGATATACACACAAACGATATATATATATATATATATATATATATATATATATATATATATAAGAGCACGTTCTCTACAGTGCAGTATACTGTATTTTTGCATATGATATGTTAATGATAGAAAATTAAGAGTAGATTCAAATAAACAATTCCAAACACTATACCTATCAAGGCCCGAAAGCGGGTGGAGGGAACAGAATTACCCGGAATCAATATTGTTATGGCGTTTTCTTCTATTCGACATTGTCAAGGAGCAATAAATATGAAAGTACGGTATTACATTTAAAGTAGAAAAGCTTCAGTATTTAAGTTGACATGAGTTGGACAAATGTTTTAGAAGGAGAGGGAAAAAGATAAAGATGCAGAAACAGTTGGAAAGAGATGGAGAGGCAGAAATATTAATATAACTACGTTACATGCATTATTTAACTTATATTTAATGTTATATTGCCTGAGATACGTGTGTATGTATGTACAGTTACAAGTAAAAAAAAACGAGCAACGTAACTTTTTGCACGTGTTTTTTTACTAACGATCATATCTCAACTTATTTCGTAATGAGTTGACAAACATGATAAGAAATACATATAGAAACAGAAAAAAATGACACCACATTTAAAATCAACCGAGGAACCATGAGGTCAGCACTAGTCTATAGCAAACTTTCAAAGACATGCAAACTATGCTTCAACGAAACAGTTGGGATAATTACAAAGCCAACTCGCGACAATCTACTAAACAGAAGGTGAGAACTAATAACTAAATGCACACACGAAATTAAATCGACTCAAAAGAGTACGAGGGACGTGCAATAAGTAATGCCTCTGACCCACTTCCAGTTGTCTGATCTAGCTGAAATTTTGCATGTACAATGATTTATATCTCTACGGGATATGTGGCAAATTACAGCTCTGAAATAATTGTGGTTTCTGTTTTACAGGTGTTTGAACTGAGTCAGGTGTGAAATGGAGCCTGTTGAATGTCGAGCAGTGATCCGGTTTTTGTATTTGAAAGGACGCACACCACAGGAGACTTTTGATGAAATGAAAGAAACTTATGGCGATAATGCCCCATCATACGGCCTTGTAAAAGGCTGGCATCGTGAATTCAAACATGGCCGGAAGTCTGTGGAAAGAGCTCCCAGACCTGGTCGCTCCTCTTCTGCCATTTATGAGGCATCTGTCCGTCAAGTTGAGGCTGCCATTTTGGAAGATCGGCGCGTTACTATTCGCCAAATAGCTCAAGATGTCAAAATTAGTACAGGGTCTGTGGAAACTATCATTCATGACCATTTGCATATGCATAAGGTGTCTGCCAGATTAATTCCCAGGTTGCTCACGCCATTCCAGAAGCGAGAACGAGTTGTTTTTGAAAGGAAAGCGTTTCCCAGATGATGCAGCCTTCATTTCTGAAGTCACGTCGTGGTTGGAGGACCAACCTGGGGTGTTCTACAAAAACGGTCTCCAGAGCTGCATCAAACGATGGGAGAAATGCATAACTCTGGATGGTTCCTATGTAGAGAAAAGCTAATAACTGTGCCAAGTTTCGTTGCTCTACTGCTATGGGAAGTGGGTCAGGGACATTACTTATTGCACACCTCTCGTAAATATAGCCGTAAGACAATCATTACTAAGAAAACACAAATAACAGAAAAGAAAAGCTCTACTGCACTAAAAATATTTTCATTAGAGAGTATCCTGTATCTCTATAAAATCGTGATTTGCTCATGTGTAGAGTACTGTTGCCACACCCGGGCTGGCGTATCTAACAGTAGTCTCTAATTCTTACACAGAGTCCCAAAAATAAGTCTCCAATTTATTAAGTCAAGCTTTAATCTCTGCCCCATCACCGTGCATGTTTTACAAATACTTTAATAATGTACTATGATGAACGCAAAGCACTTGTACTCTTCGACGTATATACTACTGACAAACGTGTCACCAGCAAGATCCTACCTCTCCACTGTATAGGTTAATAGATGTCGGAAAGCCGTAGACCCTAATGGCTTCTTCGCACCCAATTCTATACTTTGGAATTCTTCCCCAACCTCCTGCTTTCTTGACTGTATCAACGTACAGAAATTGAAATGTAATATGAACGCACATTTCGCTCATCTTCTCACATAGCCATGTGTAAAAATGACCCCAAACACTAGCCATGTACATCCAAGTGGTAATATGTCTTATTTGTAGTGAACAAGAGTAAAAATAAAAAGTGCAAATATTCTTGGGATAAAAAAATGCAAATAACTTATTATGATGAACCGCCCCTTTAAGTAAGACACTTTATCAAATCTCTAATACTAACGTACTGTAAACGCAATAACCCTTATCCCCGAGTGGATTCCGGGTCTTGATAAGTGATGACCACCTTGTAAATAAAAAAAAATTATATTTCTAAAAAAATTTTTTTAGATGCGAATTGATTATTAGTATAATTTGAATACTACGGACTCTTGTTCTCATTCGATCTTGTTACAAGTGTATGTTGTCAAACTTGGGAATCTTTTTATCGGACTGTGAGATCTGCACGGAATTTCGATCAGAACCCTTTATTTAATCCACGCGGTTAGTATGCTCTCGTTCCGTCAGCCACGACTAGATAGAAGTTCTAAGTAATTCGAAATTGTATTTTGACTATTTCGCGTTAAGAATTGAACCTTCAACCTCCAGAAGAGTGCAACTTTCAACTGAATTTACCAAGTACTTCGTCCGCTACGTCACTAGTCGTTGCCGACAAATCTAGTATTAATTTAAAGATCTTAGTACTTATCAATGTATAATGTATTTCATTCACTACACTACGGATTCTTGTGGGGATTAAATAAAATTAAATTAAATAAAACGTTTCGTGTAGATTTTCGAATTTGACAGAAAGATTCCCATGGTCGACGACACAGTTGAAGAAGGCCGAAGGTTACTACGGCTGAAATTTTGTGAAAATAACACTCAAGATGGGAACAGTCATCCGAAAAATCCAAATAATAGTAATTCATGTGAAAATACAATTAATCAACACAAAATGAAAATCGTATCCAAGATTATTCCCGCAAAAAATGTGTTTGCATTGATAAATGAAATCAAATGACGACAATAGACGCACAGAAAAAAAAAATACAAAACATTTTACATAGAAAATAATGAAAATTAACAAAAGTTTCAGAAGATTTATGTCAAAATTTTGTTCATCTTAACGGAAACATCAAATCTTTAAGCAACACATTCAGATCCCGAGACACGAATAGTAAAAAAAAAACAAACAAAAAAAACAAACAAAAAACAAAAACAAAAACAATGAAAACAAACGAAAAGGAATTGAAATAACAAAAACATATTTACAAAAGATATTAACTTAATTTTTATATTACATAAGCTAACAAATAATAAAACAGATATTAAAATAAACAAAAAATAAAGCAAAAAATGTTTAAAAAGACTCACGAACGCGTCTATTAAATCACGCTTTCTCACCATAAGTAATACAACCTTTTAGTCAAGTGTTCAAGTTAACATTTAACCGTTAACTTACTGCCTCCCTATCTGGCTATCCACCAGAGCATTAATACACACGCATACACAAATGCATACAGCACTCCTAAATCACAAATAACAACACATACGCACGCAAATGCGAATACACACACACACACACACACACACACACACACACACACACACACACACACACACACACACACAGAGTCATACACAACACATTGGTGCCTGAAAATTGATTTAAAAATTCATCGACAGTTATAAAACTCATATCGAATGCTTCATATTCTTGGCTTCTACGGACTATTGTTCTCATCTTAAGTGTTATTTTCACAACGTTTCGGTTGATGTAACCTCCGGCCTTCATAAGATATATCTTATCGAAATCGAGAATCTTTATTTTGATCTCTGAAATCTGCACAGAATTCGGAGCGGAACTTTTAATTTAATCCAAGGTGGTAGGATGTTCTCGTTCCGTCAGCCATAACTGGTAGAACAAGTTATGGTTGTTAGAGTTGTACTTGCCTTCGGGCCAAGATCACAGTGTATTATCTGTTCTGATGTTACCCTTCTCCTTTTCTGTCATTGGTTAGTGGAGGAAAATCCTTCATGACTGAGACAATTAAAAATTTTTTTTTATTATATTTTCACCTCAAACAAGACACATTGCCACTTTGATGTAGGAGGCTACTATCAGAGACCTAAGTTGCAGGGGTGCTATGTAGGGCGATGAGCAGCAAGATGTCTGTTCACATTACACTTGAACTTCTGCATGTCAGTACAGTCGGGGAAGTAGGAAACTGCAAGAGAATTTGAAAGTCCTGCAGTTCTGGGGAAGAAGCTCTTAGAGTAGAAGGCTTTCTTACATCTAGGGATCTCAACTGGTAGAACAAGTCTTTGGTAATATTCAGTTATACTTGTCTTCGGGCGAAGATCACAGTGTATTATCTGTTCTGATACTACACTTCTTATTTTCTGTCCTTGGTTAGTGGGATTAAAATCTTTCATGACTGAGACAATTTTTAATTTTTGTTCCTAACCAGAATGCCCTATTTTGGGAAGCTAAGTATTATTAGTGTCGCCCGAACCAAGGATTGAACCATTAATCTCCAGAAGAGTGTAACTTACAACTGACTGTTCCCATTTACTTGTCTCTTCACGAGGACACAGTTAGACATAAGATCTGATTTTTACTGTGGGGAAAATCTAGCTCCCCATTTGAAGGAAATACCCTGATAAAAGTTTATGTGAGTACATGAATTAATAATAATCTCTATAACATTTCTCTTAATCTGCCTTTCTGTCTACTTGTTTATTAGTCTGTTCGTTCCACCTTTTCTCGGAAACTATTTGACAAATCTGGCTGAAATTTTGGCCAAATCTTTGTTATGATAAGGAGCAACGAACTAAGAACTATGGTACCCGTTCGAGGCACGATTAGTAATTAAAAGAAATTATTAGGATCAGTATTTAATGTAAAATAACACATAACATTATTCAACTATCAAGTTAGCAAAACGTATGTGTTCTAAATCAACGGCTATGATTTAGTCCTTCGCTTGATGTAACCTCCGACCGAATTATTTTGTTGAACTCGGAAATTATTTTGCTGAACTTGGAAATTATTCGGTTGAACTCGGGACTTATTTTATTGAACTCGGAAATTATTTTGCTGAACTCGGAAATTATTTTGTTGAACTCGGGAATTATTTTGTTGAACTCGGAAATCATTTTGTTGAACTCGGAAATTATTTTGTTGAACTCAGAAATTATTCGGTTGAACTCGGGAATTATTTTGTTGAACTCGGATATTATTTTGCTGAACTCGGAAATTATTCGGTTGAACTCGGGAATTATTTTGTTGAACTCGGAAATTATTTTGCTGAACTCGGAAATTATTCGGTTGAACTCGGGAATTATTTTGTTGAACTCGGAAATCATTTTGTTGAACTCGGAAATTATTCGGTTGAACTCGGAAATTATTTTGTTGAACTCGGAAATTATTTTGCTGAACTCGGAAATTATTCGGTTGAACTCGGGAATTATTTTGTTGAACTCGGAAATCATTTTGTTGAACTCGGAAATTATTCGGTTGACCTCGGGAATTATTTTGTTGAACTCGGAAATTATTCTGTTGAACTCGGAAATTATTTTGTTGAACTCGGAAATTATTCTGTTGTACTCGGGAATTATTTTGTTGTACTCTGGAATTAGTCTGTTGTATTCGGGAATTAATCTGTTCAACTCGGGAATTATTCTGTTGAACTCGGAAATCATTTTGTTGAACTCGGGAATTATTTTGTTGAACCCGGAAATTATTTTGTTGAACTCGAAAATAATTTGTTGAACTCGGGAATTATTTTTTTTGAACTCGGAAATTATTTTGTTGAACTCGGGAATTATTTTGTTGTACTCGTTAATTATGCTGTTGAATTCAGAAATTATTCTGTTAAAGTCTGGGATTATTCTGTTGAACTCTGGAATCTGCACAGAATTTCGAACGGGACTCTTTACGTTATTTAATCGACGGAGGTAGAATTCTCTCGTTCTGTCAACCATGACTTGATAGAAGTCTTAAGTTATTCGCACCTGCACTGAGGATTGAACCTTCAACTTCCAGAAGAGTGTATCTTTTACAACTTAATTATACCAATACTTTAACAATTACGTAACGAGTTCTATGCATATTCACGAGTTCGACAGAAACATTCTCGAATTCGACGAGATACACCATGAAGAAGATCGAAGGTTACATCGACCGAAACGTTCGAAAAATAACACTCAAGATGGGAACAGTAGTCCGAAAAATCCAAATAATACGGATAATTAATCTTTAGCTAAAAACAAAAAATCGGAACCGTAATATCAATGAC
>NC_136500.1:147405935-147525935 GCF_053919585.1 Euprymna scolopes | reverse complement strand
CACACACACACACACACACACACACACACACACACACACACACACACACATATATATATATATATATATATAACGAAACAAAAAATAAATACTTAGTATATATGAATTCATTTGTCAGTTCAATAAGGAAAAACATTTTATAGAAAAGGGAAGTTATAAACACTATTTATACGTAGGAATTTCGAAGCCGGATGCTTCTCATCAGAGGAGGAGAAGAGAGCAAGGTTACAGATTTAGGAAAATGTGACATCTAGCTTAGAGTACATTATTTTGGAAATGTGAAATGAAAGAGAGACGAGATGAATTTATATATATTCTATTTTGTCTCCTACATATTTTGTATTATGCTTCAACCTCAAATGCTAAGCTGATAAGTCCTTATATAAAAAATCTATCTATATTCTTTACCCTATTTGATTATATATACAGTGCAATGCTAACATGTTTACGATCTTGAGTAAGCCGCACTCATCATTTCATCTAAAAATTATAGAAACTATTTTTATTAAGTCTTTGAGACCTTCTCTTTGCAAGCAAAGCGAAAATTTTTTAGGACTTAATTTGGTTTCTATGTAATTTTTTCCTCCGCTTATTTTTCGTTTTTAAAAAATTTTTTATTTCTTTTAATCACTCGCCGTATTCATGACTATATATATATATATATATATATATATATTTTAAATCGTAATGTCCTCGATTTAGCTCTGTTGAGCGAGGAGCGAAACCTAGTTAACTAACCTTTATTTTCATTTTTTATTTTTTTAATCATCACGTTGATTGGTCTGTATTTAGCCATAATATCTGCCTGCTTCCCTCCGGACTACACCTTGGATGTCTTCAAGTCCAATGTTAACAAATTCCTAATGAACCGCCCCCTTAATTCAACACTTCACCAAATCTCCACACTAACGTAATGTACTTGCATTAATCCTTATCCCTGAGTGGCTTCCGGGCCTTGATAAGTGGTGATCACTGTGTAATATATATATATATATATATATATATATATATATATATATATATATATATTCCAACGCGTATTGTAATAAATACAAGAAAGTTGGTAACAATCCAATGTATATATACATATATATATATATATATATATATATATATATATATATATATATATATATATATATATATATCCGCAGTTTTTCTTTAGTTTGATTGGATATCCGGCAAATCTTTATATTAATCCGGTAAAAAGTTATTTTCATATATCAGTTTCAAAATTCGGTTCAAGTTTTCAATCAAGTTTTCAACCAAAAGATATCTGTAGACAGACAAATAAAATTAAATGAAAATGGAAATAAAATTTAATGAAAATGGAAATAAATAAATAAAAGAATTGCTTATTAAACCAAAGCAAAAAGGAGGCCACTATCTTATGTAATCTCCAAACACAATTTTAGAGACATTAAGTCGTTATAATAAAATGCTACATTGCATCCGAGGAGCAACACCATTACAATCGCATCATCTATACAGGAAGTAGTCCCTATTTTTCTCTATGAATATTGAGTTCCCCCACTGCTACCAGTTGACGCTGGGACCAATTCTACATTTTCCTACGATATTTAAATTGCAAACATCGTAACTGGTTACTAGCTACACACACATTAAATAATCTTTCCATTTTCAGATTTAAAAATAGTAAATTCTCCTTTATCAAACTCCGCGCATTCTGATTAGCTGGGAACTGACAATTCTATTATTCCAGAATTCACTTTTTCTTCCATAAACAAGCGCTCCAGAAATTATGGCGTTACATTCTATACGAGGTCATCATGCTAACGCATGCAAATAGAAAAACATATTAACCGCTCATAAACAGAAAATTAAATACTGGTAACCTTACACTTATCTATGCACCAAACACCACTCCCCTAAAAAAAAAAAAAAAAAAAACTCTGAAAAAAAAAAAACATTTACGGGTACCATTAATATTTTTCGATTTTGGAACGGCTTTTCAACTTTTACACGACGCAATTCTTTGTTTTGTTATAGTTTATTTTTTGGAGCGTTTTTTTTTATAAATTATATTTTTCTTATTTTCTTTGAAATTTACTATTACAATGTACGATTTTAATTACTTTTATATTTTCCAACAATTATCTAGGCTTCAACTATATTACTTATCCTGTCAACCGCTTACAAATAAATTAATGGTCCACTATTTTTTATCAGATAAGTTTTGAACTACATTACATTGCCTACGGAAACATTTATTATATATTTGTTTTCTTACCAATTACACTTATTATGGAGTATTTTGTTTAATTATCTTTTCCGGACTCATTATCAATTCTGTGCAGACATTAACTATTTTTTTCAGTAAATTTTAAGCTCCACATTCACAATTTTTTTTTAAATGACGTCTTCGACAGGTTTTCGACTATGCTGAATAATACATCATTTAAATTTGGCAGAGATAAGTAGTTTTCGAGATATAAAGGCGTGTATTATGCACAGTAATTCAGTGGCCGCCAGAGTTGTACGAATCTACTTCTCCCTTAACGACACTGCCAACTCCACAATTGCTTTTTAGTTATAATATTTGCGGATGGGTATGCTTTTCGTGTAATCATCTACACATCTTCAGGAATGTGTGTGAAAGGCTGTGTAGGAATTATGGCTAGATTTATTTAAATAGTAGTTGGGTTGCGAGCAAAGGTTTCAGTAAGGCTCAGTGAATCTGATGGTGCGAGTTTAGTATTATGGGGAACGGGAGAGATTGCTAGTTCTAGGATCAGTAGCAGGAGCGGTTGGTTTGAGGGGGTAGGGGTTCCGCGAGGCATTTAAGTATATTCGTATTATTTCGGTATGCGACCTTATTATGGGTAGGTTTTTGCCTTTTTTATGTAAATAGCTTCAAGAATTTGTAACTTTTGATTCGTAGTGTAGTATTTTTGTGTTGTTGAATAAACTTTCTCTGAAATTCGAGGAGGAAAGGTTTTTTATGTAAGTGCTTGAATATTCAACATTATAGCAGGCAAGGCGGCGGGATAATGTGGCATGTTCAACGTAACTATTAGTTGCATTGTTATTATAGGAGTTACTTTCTTCCAAGAGGCATTTAAACTGATAGATGACGTTGGTGCGTTCAAGTGGTTTTTAGAGGAAGGAAGAGATTGCTTTTAATAACTAAGTTTTGTCTTGTAAATTCTTTTATACCAAGTCATGAATATAATGCTCTTTTTTATAGCGATTTTTTCTAAGTTAAAGCCCGGATGCATTTGATTGCAGTAGAATAGGTTAATTGCATTAGATTTATAATGCGGTGATGTATTACTGTTTATGGGAGTGTTTAACTTTTGGAGTGTGGAGTTTATATGTTGACCAACAATATAATTTGGAAATCCGTTGGTCATAACTAGTTTATTATATTCAAAATATCACATCAAAAGACTATGTCTTTGGCCTTTTTTTCTCCGTTGACTGTAAAACGCTCAGAAAAACAATTGAATGTTCTCTGTTTTTTTTGGTCGCCCTTTATATATATACATATATATATATATATATATGTATATATATATATATATATATATGTATATATATATATATATATATATATATATATTCTTGTGTCGTGGAACAACAGTGAAAGTAAGAACAATCAAGTCGAAGTTCGGTTAAAGAACAAGTGTACGTGGGCCGTGCAATAAGTAATGCCCCTGACCCACTTCCCATAGCAGTAGAGCAACGAGACTTGGCAGAGTTATTAGTCTTTCTCTACATAGGAACCACCCAGAGTTATGCATTTCTCTCATCGTTAGATGCAGCTCTGGAGACCGTTTTTGTAGAACACCCCAGGTTGGTCCTCCAATCACGACCTGACTTCAGAAATCAAGGCTGCATAGTCTGAGAAACGCTTTCCTTTAAAAACAATTTCATGGGTGGGAAGAGGTTAAAGTCAGAGGGTGCAAGGTCAGGAGAATAAGGAGGATGGGGAAGGATTTCATAACCACACGCCCGTGCTTCTGATCTGGCGACATGCGAGTTGTGGACCGGAGCGTTGTCCTGCAGGAGGAGGATACATTTGCTGATCTTGCCTCGCCTCTTAATTTTGATAGCTCCCCTTAATTTCCTCAAAAGTGAAGTGTAATAGGCTCCTGTAATTGTGGTACCGTTTGCCAAGAAAATCTGTCATCACTACTCTG
The DNA here is from genome assembly GCF_053919585.1 of Euprymna scolopes. Lineage (NCBI taxonomy): Eukaryota > Metazoa > Mollusca > Cephalopoda > Sepiida > Sepiolidae > Euprymna > Euprymna scolopes. The sequence goes on along the minus strand of NC_136500.1, from coordinate 147,521,772 downwards.
TCCTGGTCCCAGAAGACTGTGAGCATGACCTTGCCAGCGGAGGGCTGCACCTTTGCCTTCTTTGGAGGTGGTGAGACCAAGTGCTTCCACTACATTGACTAGGCTTTGGTCTCTGAATCATAGTGATGGACCCAGGTTTCATCCTGTGTAATTAGTCTTTTGAAAAACTTTGACTCATCTTCTTGGCACATTTCCGCTATTTATAGTGCTAATCGGTGTAAATTTCTCTGTTCAAAAAAGGCCTGTATATATATATATATATATATATATATATATATATATATATATATATATATATATATATATATATAATTTATACAATCAGAAAAAATAGGAAATGAAAATAATAGGAATGAAAACTGTGGATGCAACTGCCGTGTAGCTATGGAATGCCCGTTAGAAGGAAATTGCCTCGTATCAGATGTTGTATATAAATGTGAAGTTAAAACTAATAGAGGTGTAAAAGCATACATTGGTAGTACGAGCACTCAGTTTAAAACCCGGCTAAACAATCATATTTCATCATTTAACAAAAACAATAATAGTAGCAGAAATATAATAAATAACACAGCAAACACTAATAATACTAATAATAACCATAGTGGGAGGGAAACAAATAGAAAGAAAAATAATAATGACACTGCACTTGGGGAATGGATACGTGAGCTAAAAAGCAAAAATATAGAGTACACTTTGAAATGGTCTGTGATAGGTAGGGCAAAAAGTTATCATCCATCAAAATCAGGCAAATGTTCCTTATGTTTACTAGAATCCTACAAAATACTAACATCTGATAAAAACTCATTGTTAAATCACCGTACAGACAACATACAAATATGTCTGCATAAAAATAAGTTCCTAATATCAAGATATAGATAATAAGTAAACAAATAGATAGACAAAAAACTGAACAAAATATTTTCTTTTCACCAAAAAAACCGAGTTTAAGATAAATGAATAAAAAATATTAGAATAGCAAATAAACTTATAAATAACAAACCTGAACACAACATAAATACACATGATTAATAAATAATAATATGATAAATAAAAAAATTAGCAAAAATGACAAAGATTAAGAATTGAAACAAAAAATAAATAAGTTATTTCCCTTTGACTCCTAAATTATAAGGTAAATGCACAAATTCTAAAAGATGTAAGTTAATGACTGAATAAATAAGAAACAAAGAATTGATAGAGTTAATTCCCTTTAATCGCACAATCAGAAAAGACCGTAAACTTGACACTAAACATTATAAATTGGAAATAACGAAAATAATTAACAAAAAACATAATATAAGAAAAAGAAATAATAAATATGTACATAATGATAACCATTTTAGCCTAATAATAAAATAAATACGAAAAAAACAATAACAGAAAAAAAATACGTATAGACGGCTAAAAAATAAAATGTAACGTAAACACCCAAGAGATACGAAAAAAAAAGGAAAAAATTACTAGCTTAAGAAGAAGTTAAAAAATTAATTAAATAATTTCGTAAATAATAAATCAAACGTAGAAGAAGAAACAAAATAAGAATGCAGAATTAACATAATTGATATTAGATACATAAATTGGAAAGAAATTAAAAAACCAAAAAATACGAAAATAAGGCTAATAAAAAGAAAATATAGATCTATAAAAAACCCATGGAAAATTTTTAAAGATGGCAACCTCGATAAAAAAATTCCATCCCCATGTGAGTTTTAAAAACAATTTTTTGACTGTAATTAATTGATTTTAATTGTCTCCGAAGAGAACGGTAAATAATGAAAATTAGGTATGTTATAATTAAAACAACCGTTTGTCCTTTTACCCTTCGAAACAGCTGTCAGACTAAGAAAAAATATATAATAACATGTCATAAAAAAATAATAAAAACAAAAATTGTGTACTACTAAAAAAAAGGTGTTGTTTTTTCTGATTGTATAAATTATATTGCTCTGAATTCTCATCGAGCTAAACCGAGGTTAATATTGGTACAATAATCAATATAATACCATTTAAAAGGTATTAAAATTGATTTTTAAAAAAATCCACATATATATATATATATATATACATGTATATATATATATATATATATATATATATATATATATATATATATATATATATATATATGTTAACATTTTCTTAACCAAAATTTTTATATATCAAAATTCCGGTAATATCAAAGTCAATATAAATTATCCAGTTGCCAGGGTGAAACATGACGGGCAGAATGTTTAGTCGAATACAATTATAGATACTAACTTCTTTCGATTTTCTTGTTGGATTTATGAAAGCGTAAAACACATCCATTTTCGTATATGAAACTTAAACGAGAAATAACCCTCATAGTTCAAAGGGGAAATCACTCTCACAGCTTAAATAAATAAACTTACTTCCGTTTTTAAAGGCAACTGGTGTCGGCTAAAAAGAATTAAAAATAAATTAAATTAAATCTAAATCAAATTTAATTAGATTAAATAAATACATACCGTATGATATACTTTTCCTGAGAAGACCTTCATGCCATACCCTATCAAAAGCCTTAGATATATCTAGAGCTACCGCTCTACTCCCCACCCGCTTTGTCCAGTTAATGGTATATACGTTCAGAGATTACAGTTAGGATGTTTGCTGTGGAACGGGCTTGCCTAAATCCATATTGTTAGTCAGTCAGAGGTTTAGCGTCTGTAAGATGATGGACTAGAGCTTGGTTAGGGACTCAAATATTTTGGCGAAAAGTGGGAGGAGGCTAATGGGGTGATAGTGTATTGGGTCAGTTCTTTTGACAGAATTCTTGAAAACTGGTACTACAGAAGCAGTTTTCCAGCAGTCCGGAAAGCAAGATTCATAAAGGCATTTGTTGTAGAGTTTGGAGAGAACTGTAGCTACTTCGGCTGAGCACTTTTTTTAATAGCACAGCCGGGATGAGATCGAGTCCACATGCTTTTGACGTGTCAATTTTTTTAATGATAGCATACACCTGTGCAGGGGTGATTTTCAGATCGTTTAGCGTGTCATCTGTCAGGGAGGGGGTGGTTGGAAGGGTCCAGTGTAGAGTTTGAGGCAAACTGACTGGCAAGCATGTTAGCCTTCTCGGTTGCTGAGCAAACAACCTCGTGATTTTTGTGGGGGAATTGTTGATTGCCCATTATTTACTACATTGTTGTAGATTTTCCAGAAGTCACGGGTTCCTAATTTTTGTGCTTCAATGTGTTTTTTAATGGTTTCAGTAAATTCTTTCTTTCTTAACGTTACTTCTAGCTTCTGTATACTTTTGTCTGTTTGAATTGGACTTATGTCGGTTAAATTTGTGGTATGCATGCTGCCTTTGAGCAATGGAAGTTGCGCAAGTAGAAGTAAACCATTGGGGAGAGTGGGGCTTGCTATAAAATTTCCGCATGGGAACATGTGCTTTAATTGCCGTTTTGAACCATTCAGTGGTCTCATTTACGCACTGTTAAGCAGGAAGAGAAAAATATTGCCCCATGGGACATCTCTGATAAGATCCTTGGTGGCGTTCGCAATCAGCATTTTTATTTAGTTGTTTTGAGCAATGGCTCTTAATTTTTGGCTCTAGAGTTTAGGGATATTTCGACCATTATCACTGCATGATCAGCATTTCCAAGTGGTCATTTGTTATACAATCATCGGAAACTGTGGTCAGAAACAGATCTAGAAGTGATGCGTGTTGTTCTTACTGGTCTTGGAAACGGGTTGGAAACGTAACCAAATGTTATATGCAAATCAGGTTACTTGTTGAATGTAGATTATATTTGACTAAATAGCATATAAAGAAATCATGATGAAATAGAAGTGTGTGAACGTCTGTTTTCAGTATAAAAACGGATTTCTGATAGACTGTACCTTTTCTACATCTTAATCAAATCGTGGTAAGTACCGATTTTATTATTAGGTTGGTGCAAAAAGTAATGTGTTATTTTATCATATATATATATATATATATATATATATATATATATATATATATATATATATATATTAAAACGAAAAAAGGCGCCCCAAAAGTAATGACTCCTATTTTTGATTCATCCGATTTGCAAATTGCATTGTTATGATGGCTGAACATAGGAACTCATGACTTTAAAGTTTCATCTTTTTGACACAGATATTGACGGTGTGAAACTCTAAGAGAGCAGCACCTCATGGACGTGCGTCAGAATCAGAGATGCGTCATTAAGTTTCTGGCAAAAGTGCATTGAGCAGAGTGGTGACGATGTAAGAGAATAAATTCTGGAGCATAAAAGGTCACTTGATGTAATGGTACAATTTCCGTCTTTACACCTCTTCAATCTTTTCAGTTAAAAATAGGAGGCATTACTTTTAGAACGACTGTTGCATATATATATATATATATATATATATATATATATATATATATATATATATAGAGAGAGAGAGAGAGAGAGAGAGAGAGAGAGGATCCAGCAGCTTCGTCAGAACTTACAGAAATGAATGATATTATTTGGAAGAAGGGTTTTAGAGGAAATACGAGAAAAAATAGAGAAAAAAAGACAAAAAACATGGTCTAACATCCGAAACATGTGTAACCAAACAAATAAAACGGCAAGAAAAAAATGAAACACATATTTGCTCTGCCATAGCATTTATCACTCTCTTTAGGTTTTTACTAATTACCAATATATATATATATACATATATATATGGGCAAATATCTTTATTCAATTATATTTCAATTATTTCTCCTTTTATTTCTATCAATCGTTTAATTTATGCAGCTCGATGTAACGACAGAGCATATAACAAATAAATGACAAAAGTCTATATTCTAAATTTCATAATGCTGTCCATCTTACCGTTTTTTTTCTTTAAGTACGTTGACATGCACAATTCTTGACACCACCTGTTTCGTAGCGCAGAATCATTCATGTTATTTTTATTTCAATTCTTGAATTTATTTCGCCCCTAACTCACCATTGGGAGAGAAGTTGCAATTCTTTTTTTTTCATTTATATATATATATATATATATATATATATATATATATATATATATATATATATATATAAACACACACACACAAACACACACACACATATATATATATAGATGGATAGATAGATAAAGATAGAGATAGACATGATAATGAATGCATATAGATTTTTAAAAGGAAAAGTAACTCGATTTAATATCTTTATGTTTTTTTTGTTTTTTTTTATTACATTTTCACCCCATACAAGGCACATTGCCACTTTGGTGTAGGGGGCTACTAACAGGGGCAACAACTACTGGGGTACTATGTAGGGATTTGGGCAGCAAGATGTTGGTTCACGTTGCACTTGAACTTCTGCACGTCAGTACAGTTGGGGAAGCAGGGACCTGGAATGGAATTCCAAAGTCTATCGGTTCTGAGGAAGAAACTACTGGAGTAGAAAGATCTTTTACATCTAGGGATCTTTACTGTGTGTGGGTGGGATTTTGCAGCCTGTCGGGTCTGTCGAGGGTGTTCACGTCGTGGGGGCACAAGTGCTTGCAGTTCGTCAGAGTATTCACCATTAAAGTTCTTGTAGAACAGGCAGAGGCATGCAACGTTTCGTCGATGGGACAGAGGCTGAAGCTTAGATGCCAGTTCAGGGGCTAACAGATTAGCGACTTTCTTTTGAACCTTGTCAAGGAGCGAGAGACTATGTTTGCTAAGTGTCGACGGCTGCAGTAAAGTGTAAGCAATGGCTAGATGTGACATGAGTCATCCTCTCTCTACTGTTGCTTGCATATCACTAATGAGGCCGTTGGAGGTAAACTTCGTCTTTAGGCGTACATTATCTGCCAGATAATCTAATTATCCGAACCTTGGAGGAAATCTAGGAGTGTCTGTCTTACCAGGGCTACTGTAATGCCATTTGGTGGGCCGTTTCGATGCCATCTTAGTGGGAACAGCTATGGGGGTTCTCTGATGTTTACAAAGGCAATCATTCTTTTCACCCACTCTGTTTTCTGTTTGTAACCCAGCTTCCATAAAACTTCCAATTTAAACATGTCATATTACACAACAAAACTAAACACACATTCACAAATCGTAATTCCTCCCCTTTTACTAACATTAGACATCCTCGTTAAACACTCCTAAGCTTGAAATTTATTTGAAGGAGACCAAACAAGACCCGTTGTCTTTATACGAAACCGATTTGAGTCTCGCGGTTTCTGCTGATCACCTCATGATTTCAGAATACTACAAATATGACCTTTAAATCCGACCTCTAGATGGCCATAATTATTTAATTTATCGGTAATAAAGGTAACTTAAGAAATAAAGAATCTATTCACATTCAAAACCTCTCAAAGACTTGCGAAATTCTTAGCTACCCTGTTATAAATGATATTAAAATTTTACTACATGCATTAAAATCTCTAAATCATTACGATGTTTTTTTAAAAAATATTTTTCAGCTCAGGGAAGGCGTATGAGTACTTTAAACATAAAAGACTATTTGGGATGATTTTTAATAGGGAAATGTATGGAGTTGAGCAGTAAGATATTGTTTTACATTACATTTAAACCTCATCAGTACGGCCAGCGAAGCAGGCACCAGAAGAGCATTTCAAAATCTAGCAGTCTGAAGGAATAAACTATTAGAATAAAAGACTTTCCGACAAAGTGAAAGGGTAGGGTTTGCTGCTTGCCAGGTTAGTTGGAAGTAGGTTCGTCGAGGTGGCACAAATGCTATCAGTTTATTAGAGCACATTCCATTGAAATATCTGTAAAATAGGCACAGGGGCCCGACATTGCGGCGATGTGATAGAGGTTAACGCTAGGCCAGTAGTATAGAACCTATTAGATTCGACATTTTTTTTAACCCTGTCTAAGAAGGGCGAATTGTGGCTTTGTTCTTTTTTAGCCATGTAGAAGGGGCGCATCTTCTTTGAAGCAATGCCCTCGATGTATTTGTTCCAATTCGGGTTGCCTGTGAATGTTAAGCAGACGACTTTAAACGATTCGATTTTAAGTAGTGTGTCATTAGTCTACAATGAAAGGGCGAGATTTTGCTGCTTGTTGAGTCGGGAGCAGGTAGGTCAAGATGAGTTTGCCAGAGCACATTGCATTAAGCCGATAAGCTATTAAAGGACTTTAATTCCTAACATTTGTTTGTTTATTAAGATATTTATCTGGTCGGGATCCTTGCCCGAACCTATGTGACTTTCTCTCCAGATTTCCCTGATTTCCAGCAGCTACTCCAGATCTTCAAGAACACGGTTCGTGTCACGTGCAATTTGCTGGATGTACATGGATCTAGGTTGTCCTATGCTCATGTGCAGTCAACAGCAATACATTTCGCATCAGGCCTTGCTTGCTTCTCTGGCAGTGACCGGCAAATCGTAGACGTTGCTCCCTGATGGTAGTAGATATGGCAGATAGGTTACCATAAAGCTGCTGCTCAGTGGAATGATCTTGTCTATATATATTTAATACTGTTCATAGAATACAGATGACGTGCCGTCAAGCTTCTTTTCCAATCGTTCGGTGAGTGAAATTTAGATATAATAAAGATTCCGCATTATTCTTGGAGATGTCATTTTCTCTTCCCTGCAACCTCTATCTCACAGAAGAGATGTTGCGAGTTTGTCTTTGATGTATCGTTATTTTCATGGAAAGTGTTCGATTGAGCTTCAGTCTATGCCCCCCCCTCGCCTAACTTTCACAAGAAACACTCGTCTAGCTGAAAACACTATCAATAATTCCCCCACTCTTTATCTGTACCTAAACCTAAACGTAGATTCCATGAACAAAGCTTCTTTCTTAGAACTGCACGTCTGTGGAATTGTCTTCCGTTTTCCTGCTTTCCGGCTGACTACAATATGGTTGTGTTCAAGTCTAACGTAAATAAGTTCTTGATGAGCCGTTCCATATAAGTTATCAAATTTAACGAACTTTCATTACTAATGATTACCATATTGTCCAATTTCTACTGTACACTCTTTAACCCTTATCCTTGAGTGGCCATCGGCCTTGATAATGTGGTGATGCCTTTGTAAAAAAAAAAAATTGAACCTACGTTCACGAATCGGCTATTTTGATGAACAGAACACTCTTTCTGAATCGGCTACCAGAGATAGCGGCAAAAATATTATTCGAGCAGAGAGTCATGGTGACACGGAAACCGAGTATGTCTCTCTGCATTTAGTGCAGATATCAGTTTATGGAAAGTGAGGTAGCGTTTAGATGCGACATGAAATCTGAAACCTCTGCACTAAATCCTCTTAAATTTGAGACAGGGACGAGCCCCGTAAAATTTATTCATACATCCAACCTCATGATTTTTATATATTCAACTGTACATAGAACTCATACATGTCTGTGTACGCGCGTTTATGTCTAGCGTCTATGGGTACTTATAAAATACTTGACCCAAATATTTGCAAATAATTTACTTATTAAAAACTGTAAAAATTTATAGCCCGTTGATTTTAAATGAATGATTTATGCCAAATTGACGGTTGAACATTGGCAAAATATGGGTCCATTTTTGCATTAAATATGAACCACTATTACTCTTTAATTATGCATCGAATGGATATCATAATATTTAGTTCGGTGTATCTTATCATAACAATGACCAACACAAAGTTTCAGCAAAATAAGCTTAGAGGAATTTGGAGATCGTACACACACAAATTGCAGGCTAGCAGAGAATAAAGAAAAACCAGGAACAAAGAGATTCCAGGTCGGTTTTTGTACATGCATATTGATCTCTGATGGAACAAAGAAAGAAATTGTCAATAAAAGCAGAAGATTCTACGAACACAAGAGAGAGAGAGAGAGAGAGAGAGAGAGAGAGAGAGAGATGGAAAGAGGCGTCCGATTGTCACGTCGTCAGCTAGCCACACTCAAAACCCACCTTTCACCACCTTTGCTCGACACATCTTATAACCACTGACAGACAAAACAATAAATAAATGTAGTTTATGAAACCGTCCCCGTGTTTAATTGTGGAACAAGTGTGTTGACAATTAAACACGACAGCATGCATCGTCGTAGAAGTGCCGCAAACATGATTATATATACCTGACAGCGATAAATAAAGATCGTTACAAAGAGAACCAACTATGCAACAAAGTGAGTAATTTACCTGAAAACTTTTTGAATGTAGTATTGTCATGACTAATCGCTATCGTAACAAAGGTCCATACAAATTATCAGACAGATCGGTCAAGTAGTTTTCAAGAAAAATATGTTACGGGCAGACAGCCCGTCAAACAGACTAAACGACTAATATAGGTTATAGATGTTTAAATTACTTTTGATTAATTATTTATTGTAATCTATCAGGAAAATAAAACCTCAAAGTATTACAATGTAATTGAAAAATACAATTCCACTTAAAAAATAATTTAATACGGAAAAGAAATCCGCAAGAATGCATTTTGGTTTCTTAAAAAAATAATTAGCAATTAGAATCTTTTTTTAATACTTAAGTAGTAGTCGCGAGCTCTCATGTAATGAATGAATGCGTGAATGTAGGATTGACATGAAATTCTTAAAGATAAACTAAAATGACCGAAAAATGGGCTGAAATGACTTAAATAAATAAAAAAGTAAATGATTTTAATGAACTTAAGGATGAATTGAATGACCTTAAGAATGATTGAATGCTTAAAAAATAACTGGAATCCTTCAAAAACAACTTGAATGACCTGGAGAATGACTTGAATGGCTTTGAGACTGACTAGTTGTAAAGTTGGTTATCATTTTACATTAAATTAATACAGAAAAGTGATCCCCCACTTTATATCACAATAAGTACAGCATGTAGTAAGAACAGATACTACACTTTGATCTTCGCCAAAAGGCCAAGAAAACGTATTTATTTGCTCCCCCACCGAGCAAATTATGCACAAAGCCGATTTTTAAAGTGAGGAGTGAAGGGGAAATGGTGACCAACTCCCTGGGGAGTGGGGGAGCTGGATAGTGACAATTGGTATGAAGGGTTTCCCCTACATTAACCAAGGTCTTATATGTGGAGTTGCCCCCACATATGGTCTTTGCTTGCAGTATCTGCCGGAGCAGATACTACACTTTGATCATGGCTAAAATGCCAAGAAAAGGATATTTATTAGCTCCCCCACCGAGTAAATTAGGTACAAGGCCAATTTTCAATGTGAGGAGTGAAGGAGAAAAGGGGATGAACTCCCCGGGGAGTAGGGGAGCTGGATAGTGACAATTGGTTTGAAGGGTTGCCCCTACATTGACCAAGGTCTTATACGTGGGGTTGCCCCCACATATGATCTTTGCTTGCAGTATCTGTCGGACAGATACTACACTTTGATCTTAGCTAAACGGCCAAAAAAAGGGGTAGTTATTTGTTCCCCCACCGAACAAATTAGGCACAAGGCTGATTTTTACTGTGAGGAGTGAAGCGGAAATGGGAACCAACTCCCAGGGGAGTAGGGGAGCTCGATAGTGACAATTGGTATGAAGGGCTGGACCTACATTGACCCAGGTCTTATACGTGGGGTAGGTATTTATTTGCTCCCCCACCGAGCAAATTAGGCAGAAGGCCGATTTTTTATGTGAGGAGTGAAGGGGAAATTGAGACCAACTCCCCGGGGGAGTAGGGGAGCTCGATAGTGACAATTGGTATGAAGGGTTGCCCCTACATTGACCAAGGTCTTATACGTGGGGTAGGTATTTATTTGCGCCCCTACCGAGCAAATTAGGCAGAAGGCCGATTTTTTATGTGAGGAGTGAAGGGGAAATTGAGACCAACTCCCCGGGGGAGTAGGGGAGCTGGATAGTGACAATTGGTATAAAGGGTTGCCCCTACATTGACCAAGGTCTTATACGTGAGGTAGGTATTTATTTGCTCCCCCACCGAGCAAATTAGGCAGAAGGCCGATTTTTTATGTGAGGAGTGAAGGGGAAATTGAGACCAACTCCCCGGGGGAGTAGGGGAGCTGGATAGTGACAATTGGTATGAAGGGCTGCCCCTACATTGACCAAGGTCTTATACGTGGGGTAGGTATTTATTTGCTCCCCCACCGAGCAAATTAGGCAGAAGGCCGATTTTTTATGTGAGGAGTGAAGGGGAAATTGAGACCAACTCCCCGGGGGAGTAGGGGAGCTGGATAGTGACAATTGGTATGAAGGGTTGCCCCTACATTGACCAAGGTCTTATATGTGGGATTGCTCCCACATATGGTCTTTGCTTGCAGTATCTGCCGGAACAGATACTAGACTTTGATCTCGGCCAAAAGGCCAAGAAAATCTTAAAAAGCTAAGGACAGCATCTATTAACAACATACCTTAGATGCCAAGCAGAAAAGGTTTACCGACAGACCGACTGACCGACGGAGTGACTTATAGTGTCGCTTGCACGTGACTAAAAATATAATTACTCTGTAACGTTTTGTAATTATTAGGTTGGTGGAAAAATAATGACTTCTTTACGTACATATATCTAATAAAAACGACATTATTTTTGCACCAGCTTAATAGAACGTATTCGAAAGCATTTAAACTGTTGAAAAGAATGTAGTTTTTTGCTATAAAAGTCTTAGCAAATTTTCATGTATTAAAAGACGGAATGTTTTGGAAGTTGTTTACATCGAATCATTCAGAAAGAAGACTAAAACAGTATTGCCTTCATAACATTAGTTACAGTTTTATAATTACTAGTGTTGGGACGATTGATCGGAGTCGGGAATTTAAAAATCGGAACTATAATATTGTAATACTTTGTTGTTGTTTTTTCATTATAGATTTCAATAAATAATATATTAGTTATTTAATCTGTTTGACTGTCTGTCTGTCCGTTACACTTTTTCTCGGAAACTACTGGGCTGATCTGTCTGATATTTTGTATGGACCTTTATTACGATTAGTTGCAGCGAACGAAATATATTATATATTTGGTGCACAGTTAGGGATTAATAGAGATTAGTCATCAGAATACGACATTAAAAAGTTTTCGCTGGCCAAGATCACAGTGTAGTATCTGTTCTGAAACTACACTTCACCTTTTCTGTCCTCGGTCATTATAGGAGAAATCCTCCATGGAGAACAATTTTTATTTTTGTTTCAATCCAGAGTGTTCGTTGGATTTTCCTCACAATAAAAGCTGACTTGTATCTAACTCTGCCCTCCTGGGGAGGCAAGTAAACAGAAACGATATTCTCAACATTTGGTTCGTCTGTACATCCGTTTCTGTTTAAGTTTTGTGCTAAATTGCTTTCGTACAAGCTACGTACACGAGAAACCTAAAACTGGCCAGCCGAGCGAACATTTCACGAAATATCCCCGTCGGCGAAGTGCTTCTCGCCTTTCTGTACATTTCTGATTCAGGATTGGCACACATTGAACTATTTTCTTCCAGGAAAGGGTTGGGGCAAAGGATCATTCATGGTTTGCCTCCCCCACCCCTCACCCCAAACACACACGCACACACACGCAAAAAAAAAAAAAAAAACAACACAAAAAAACGTACCCTTTAAAATGACTTGACCCGGAAATACTTTTGGCGTGGAATTTGTTGACGTCTGTTACTTGTAGACATTCGAGGTTGACTTCCAGAGTCGGCGAATGGAATTATAGTTAGTCACGTGATTAATTGAATCAGGCAAGCGGCATGCGTAATCGTCTGGTCCGGATCAAGTGCATTGCTTTTGCCCCCTTTTTATCGGGTTTATGTGTTCTTAGTAGCTGACGTACCCTTCTACGTTGACTTTCTCAAGTATTCCTTTTCTACGTGCTAATTTGATTGAAACTTTTGTATTTTTCTGACCGAGCACACTGAGGATTGCACCTACAACCTTCAAAGGGGAATAGCACTTTAAAATTGAATTTTTCAAAGTATTCTAACCAGTGTATCAAGGGTCCTTGCGAAGGTTGAAGGTTCAATCCTCAGTGTGAGCGACCGAAAAATTCAAGTGCGAATTACTTAGAGACTCTATCCAGTCATGGCTGACGGGACAAGAACATGCTAAACCTGTGACGTAAATAAAGAGTTCTGTTCGAAACACCTTTAGAAGATGGAAGGTCACATCGACAGCAACGCTGTGAAAATGACTGTCAAAATGAGAACAGCAGCCCGAACATTCCAAATAATACGAATAATCTTTTCTGATTTAAAAAATTCAACAACATGATTTTATAGTAGATTTTAATATTAAAAATATAATATCCTCTATGATTTTTTCAGAATCTATATATCTATAAAAGTGAAAGCGTCTGTTTGTCTGTGTGTCTGTCTGTCTGTGTACAATTCCCTACACAATATCTCTGTCAATTTTCAGTCTACAGACTCGAAATTTGATATACAGGTTACGGACATTTGGAAAAATCTTTGTAATCCGTTTTCAGCCAGACCTTTAGCTGTTAAGGGGTCAAAAATTCAACGATTTGAGCTTTGAGAACTCTATCAAACTCCTCCGACAATTTTGGGTCTAAACATTTGAAATTTTATATATAAGTTCCTTGGACATGGATCTAACTTAATAACTTGATTTGAGTCCAAAGCAATAAATATTAAGGGGTCATAATAGGGGGTCAAAGTTTTAAAAAATTGACCGCTGCGGTCTCTACCGAATTACTCAGACAATTTCTGGTCTAAATATTTGAAATTTTATATAAAGGGTATTCAGAGATAGAGCAAGCTTTTAAATCGGTTTTGGTCGAAAAATTGAGCTACCAATATATAAATGTATGTATGTTTGCATGTCTGCCTAAAACTTTTGACAGAGGCGACAGATTTTCACAAAATCAGTATCGTTTTGAAGCTCGACTCTTCAGACGACAAATACTGAAAAATTGGCTGAAAACGTTAATTTCTTCAGCTTCAACTGGGCACTTTTCTATAGGGAGGGGTCGTGTTTTTCGCCGAAATTTCGAAAGTCATCCCCTGTTTTCGATTGTCTAGCCTTAATTTAAACCTACGTCAGTTCTGGTTTGGCGGTGGTCCTAACAGCAAAGATGTCACGTTTTTCCCCATTCTTTTCCTCCTTTGCGGTACGGGTTCGAGCCTGCCTTCTTACTTCCACTTTTTTTTGTTCAACACACACCTCCAAACACCCGGGCAACGCCGGGCTGAAATGCTAGAAAATAAAAAAAAAAAAAAAATGGATGAAAAAAAAATAAATAAATATATTATAAATAAATGTTATGAAAGGCTAATTTAATCTTCTACCAACCTCGAACAGTGTTTTTTTTGTTTTTGTTTTCGCTTATTCTAAACTGTTTGGTTACTTAAAAATAAACGTAGTCTAAAGCCTGTCGAGTTGGAAGGAAAATCAAAATAGTGGTTTCATTCGAACCATTGCCGACTCTCGATAATCGATCAAAAATCGAAACTTAAACGAAATATTGATCGAAACACATTCTATAAATGTCATCAATTGTGGGGAAATGAAATGTTCTACAACTTATGAATTTAATATTCACTTGAAATTTCCTCACCCGGAAAGAAACTAGTTTAATACGCTTAAAGTGAATACCACAGACATATATATATATATATATATATATATATATATATATATATATATATATATATGGCGCCACATGAAAAAGTTGTGAAAGGTCCGGAAGGTCGGATGAGAGCGCACTGACCAGACCTTCACTAGAAGTGTACGGAGAGGACCGGAATCTTGAGGAGGCTTTTTGACACTCAAACCATAAGGAAGATCAATGGTTGATGCCCGCGAGTAATCGAACATAAACGGCTGTTTAAATAACATAAAGGCACCTTCGCTGGTTATCGAGAGACGTGTGGAGAGTGGAAATCTGCGGAAATTTGCAGTCACTCAGATTCCAAGAAAACACCACCGGTCATTGTCAGTGAGCGATCGTTGGTGATGGCTTGTATTAAAACTTCTAGTAAGAGAAAATAATAATAATAATGATAATAATAATAATAATAATAATAATAATAATAATAATAATAATAATAATAATAATAATAATCTACTTTAATGCACTAATTCACTTTGACCATTATCATCCTGACACGCCTTAAAAGGAAAGTGGAGTATTGTAAATGATCAATAATACAAAATAATACAAAAGAAATGATTTGCTGTTCAACTACTTTAATGCAACAAAGTTTTAACATTAGAAAAGTAATTTCTGGGAGAAAAAAGGTTTTGTTTTTAACTACTTTATTTAATGTAACAAAGGTTTAATATTATAAATCACTTCTTATCAATTTGGAGAATTTTATTTTCTGTTTTGAATATTATATTAAATGTTAAATGTGTAACATTACAAAAATGCCCTGAGAATGTCACTTATGATGAATTGTAAGAAAAAACTGATTAATTGCAAAAATGCACAAAAAATCCATTTCTTCTGAATTACAAAAATGTTCTGATAACATTTAAGAAAAAAATTATTTGTTTTTCAACGATTTATTTAATGCCCTGGAAAAGTCATTTCTGATTAATTATGTAAATGCCATGAAAAAGTCATTCCTGACTAATTGTAAAAAAATGTTTATTTTTTTCAACTACTGTATTTTATGTTACAAAATTTTGACATTATAAAAATGCCCTGGAAAATTCACTTCTAATTAATTGCAAAAATGAACAGAAAAAGTTACTTCTAATTAATTACAGAAAATGCCATGGAAAAGTACCTTCTGATTAATATTGAGGAAAATGTTATTTTTTCAAATGCTATATTTAATGTTACAAAGTTTTAACAAAACAAAAATGCCCTGGAAGTCACTTTTGATTAATCATATTATAAATTTTCTTTTTTTTTAATTGTGTGTGTGTGACGCGATTTATCTCAGCTTACAGGCAACTCACCCTGGCAGGTTAGGTACTGAAATGAAGCTTATGACCCACCGGATGTTTTAGTGATATTTATATCCATGTTTGGTGTATGGAAATGCAAAAAAAAAAAAAAAACGATTTACTAAACAATGTTTTATTTACTGGGTAACCTTGGGTTCTTGTTACAGAAATGCACAAGAAAAGTCATTTCTGATTAATTGTTAGACAAATGTTTCATTTTTTTCAACTACTATATTTAATGTTACAGCATTTTAACATTGTTAACATGGTATGAAGAAGTCACTTCTGATTAATTAAAAAATGTTTTGTATTTTTACACCAGTTTTTTTTTTAATTTAACATGCTTTAAAATTAGATAATGCTCTAGAAAGTCACTTCTGAATAATTATAAAAATTTCCTGCCAAACCATCACCATTGCTCATCACCACTGCCACTGCAGCCACCACTACAATTACTACCACCACCACCACTGCTGCTGCCATTAGTTAGTTGTTGCCAGTGAGTGTGTGGGTTGGTGCAAGTCACAACCAGCATTAACTGCCACAACCATTGCCATGAACACCACCTCCACCACCGCCACCATCGCCACCATCGCCGCCACCAGAACCACTTTGTAACAACTACTGCCACTATTGCTACCGCCACCACCACCACCAACCACCACCGCTGCGACCCCAAACACTACTACTGCACCCACTACCAGTGCCATCACCAACTTAACCACTACTGCCGCCACCACTATGACCACCGTGACAACCACTACTTACCATCAGCGCCACCAGCACCACAACCACCAGCAACATCACCGCTTGCGTCGCCAGCACCACAACCACTACCACTTCCACCACCACCACTACGCCACCGCCATAGCCACTACCTCCACTATTACCAAAACCACTGGCACTGCTGACACCATCACCACCACCACAACTTCCTCCATCTTTACTACAACTGCTACCACCAACGCCACCACTGCAACTGCCACTATCACTACCACCACCACAACCGCCGCCACCTCCTCCCACCAACGCCACCTTCGTCTCCACTTTAACTGATACCATCACTGCTGCTACCACCACCGTTACCACGCTACCACCACCACTTCCACCACCACTGCCACCAGCGCCAAAACCACTGCCTCCATCTCAACTACAACTGCCACCACCACCACCCCAACCACCAAAGCTATAAGCACCGCCACCACCATTGGCTTTATTTCCACTACAACTGCAACCACCAACACTGCCATCGCCATCGTCACCACCGCCGCCATTGCCATCTCCACTGCCAGAAGCACTACTTTCCTTTTCTTTGTTTAGTTAACATGTGATATCCGTACCTATATGAAAAAAAACCTCTTAGCTGTAGTAAAAAGACATAAGTTATTAAAACCGAAAATCACGTCAAATCATCGAGCAGTATAACCTTTCAATAATAAATAAGGTACTTCTGCAGTATAGCATCCATATGAAAAACAAAGACATTTTAGCCGTAATCTTCGAAAAAGTTAACACAACAGAAATTACATAAAATAATCGAAGAGTTTCATTTTAAAATAAGAAATAAGTAATCGACTCAAGAAATACGTATTTATAAGGTAGTATGAAAAACAAAGAAAATCTTACATGTGACGTACATCAAAAAATTATTAAAACTGAAACTCACGTAAAATCATCGAATAGTATGTCTTTTGAATCATAACAATGTGCTTCTACAGTATAGTACCTATTTGAAAAATCAAGTAAACTCCTAGTTGTGACGTTCGGAAAAGCTAGCACAACCAAATTTTTTTTTTTTTACAAGGTGGTCACGACTTATCAAGGCCCGGAAGCCATTCATGGATAAGGGTTATTGTAAGTAAAGTACTTTAGTGTGTATATTTAAAGTGTCTACGTAAGGGGGCGATTCATCAGGAATTTGTTTACGTTGGACTTGAAGACTTCCAAGTTGTAGTCCGGTGGGAAGCAAGCAGACGGAACATAGTTCCACAGGCGTTCAGTTCTAAGAAAGAAGCTTTGTTCATGGAATCTACGTTTTGATTTAGGCATAAATAAAGAGTGGGGAAAGTTTTTGACAGTGGATTCAGCTAGACAGGTGTTTTTTGTAAAAGATTGGCGAGGGGGGACCAGAGATTTGAGTTCAGACGAGCACCTGTCATGGAAATAACGATAAAACAAAGATAGGCTTGCAACGTCTCTTCTGTTGGAGAGAGGTTGCAGGGAAGAGAAAAGGGCATCCCCCACTAAGCCACGAAGTCTATTTTGTACTCTGTCAAGGAAAGGATAAGCTGTTTTTAGCAGCTCCTGCCCAGATATGGCAGCAGTATTCCATCCATTACATAAAATAATCGCGAAGTTTCATTTTTGAATAATAAAAAGGTCCATGTACATTAATCGACTCAATAAATAACGTACTTGTACAGTATAATATCCATATGAAAAAAACAGAAAATCTTACCTTTGTCAACATTCTTATCCACATCTGGCATCAATTGAAATGATGGCTCTCGTCTTCAGGAACCCTCAAATTTTGACAAGCTTCTGGGCTTGACCATTACTCCTGATCTTAAATGGAATACGTACATCAAATCTGTTGCCAAGGCCGCTGGAAAAATGGTGGGATCTTTCTATCGATCCGGTAGATATCTCACTGATGATGCAATTCTCTATCTATATCTATCTATATAAGAGCCAGGTACGTCCAAGGATGGAATACTGTTGCCAAATCTGGGCAGGAGCTGCTAGAAAGGACTTGTCCTGCCTTGATAGAGTTCAAAATAGACTTCGTAGCCTCGTAGGAGATGTCCTTTTCTCTTTCCTGCAACCTCTATCTCACAGAAGAGATGTTGCGAGTTTTTCTCTAATGTATCGTTATTTTCATGGAAAGTGTTCGACTGAGCTCCAGTCTATGGTCCCCTCTCGCCTAACTTTCACAAAAAACACTCGTCTAGCTGTAAACACTATCAATACTTCCCCCCACTCTTTATCTGTGCCTAAACCTAAACGTAGATTCCATGAACAAAGTTTCTTTCTTAGAACTGCACGCCTGTGGAATTGTCTTCCGTTTTCCTGCTTTCCGGCTGACTACAATATGGTTGTGTTCAAGTCTAACGTAAATAAGTTCTTGATGAGCCGTTCTATATAAGCTATCAAATTTACCAAATTTTCATTACTAATGATTACTATATTGTCCAATTTCTACTGTACACTCTTTAACCCTTATCCTTGAGTGGCCTCTTGGCCTTGATAATGTGGTGATGCCTATGTAAAAAAAAATAAAAAAATAAAATAAAAGTTTTTAAAACCGAAAATCACATCAAATCATGACTTTTCATTGTTTTCTCATATAGGTAGAATACTCTATAAGTACCTTATTTTTTGGGTAGAGTAATGTACAAATACTTTACGTCTGTTCATATTATTGTGAAAGTGGGTGGAGGGAACGGAAGGGGTATAAGGAGTTAGTCACGGAAGTGACTGAAGTAGCTTACGCTCTGAAACGCACTTTATTTCATATATATTTTTAAGATTAGAGTGTATGATGTAACTTCTAAACATCACTTTATATCATATGCATTATTAAGAGAGGGCAGATAAGGAGCCAGTCCCGGAAATGGTTGAAGCAATTTACGATATAAAAATCACTTTATTTCATTTAACAAATTCAGACATTCAATTTCATAATAAATTAAGGATATTTATCTCATAAAAAAATATATATTTACAAGTGTCGCCATATCATCTGCCAACATCCTACATTTTTTTTTCTTAAACCAAATCCCACCAATCGCACTCCTTACGAATTTCACCACGAGGAAAAATTAGCAAAAGTTGACATGTAATATTTTTCTATCAAATCTTATTACTTACCTGCCAAATTATCAGATTATAAAAAAAATATCGTGACATAATTATTACTAGGATGGAATACTGTTGCCATATCTGGGCAGGAGCTGCTAAAAACAGCCTATCCTGCCTTGACAGAGTACAAAATAGACTTCGTGGCTTAGTGGGGGATGTCCTTTTCTCTAACCTGCAACCTCTCTCCCACAGAAGAGACGTTGCGAGCCTATCCTTGTTTTATCGTTATTTCCATGGCAGGTGCTCGTCTGAACTCCAATCTCTGGTCCCCCCCCTCGCCAATCTTTCACGAAAAACACCCGTCTAGCCGAATCCACTGTGAAAACTTTCACCCACTCTATATCTGTGCCTAAATCAAAACGCGGATTCCATGAACAAAGCTTCTTTCTTAGAACTGCACGCCTGTGGAACTCTGTTCCGTCTGCCTGCTTCTCACCGGACTACAACTTGGATGTCTTGAAGTCCAATGTTTACAAATTCCTAATGACCCGCCCCCTTAAGTAAACACTTCATCAAAGCTCCACACTAACGTAATGTATTTGCAATAACCCTTATCCCTGAGTGGCTTCCGGGCCTTGATAAGTGGTGATCACTGTGTAGAAAAAAAAAGTAACGTGGTTCTGAATTGAATAACTGCGTCTGTGTCGAATATATACTCGAGAGTCAAAACAATGATAGGCTCTTGTCACATCCCTAGTTATCACTAACTGATTTACAAGTCATTTTGATTAAATTTTAATCTCTAGAAAGAAGTTATTCCTTACTATAGTTCTATTTCTTGTAATAATATATCTCAAGCAGTTCTCCATATTTGGCTAGAAAAATATTTATTTTTTTATTCACGGTCTGATCTGAGCTGATATTATACTAATTATTCTATTGGAGGACATTTCATTGTTTGCTTCAGTGTTGATGTTTTCAAATACCGTGGAATTTCTACGGGTTCTGTAAGTAGGAAAGAAGGGAAAGAAGAAGAAGAAGAAGAAGAAGAAGAAAAAAAAGAAAAAAAAGAAAAGAAGGATAAGAAGAAGAGGAAAAAGGAAAAGAAATGAATGCTATTTGAAAGAAAAAAAAAACTAACCAAAATAATGAAAAGAATTGTATAAAGGTGTTTGTCAAACACATGGAACTAATTTATCTTCGTTTTAAAATTGTCACTTTTTTTAAACGTTTTTTTTTTCCTTATTATTATGTTTTTTTTTTTTTTTTACAGCGTGTTTCGTATTTCAGTTTAAATTGAATTCCAGGTTTTCGATTGAACTCTTAGCCGAACATTTCATGTTAAACGAAAGCCAAGAATCTTTGCGGAATTAAAGAAAAATAAGAGGGAAATGAAATTAGCACAAATCTTTTAGGGGGGGGGTGTTAGTGCAGTCTCCATTCACACATACATACACTTGCCTACGTACAAGCATATTTAAATGAGAGTTGAACGAAAAGAAATACCCGCACTTGACAATTGCTTGGCAGAGACATAAAAGAGTAATATTGGATGCGTCGAATAAGTAGGAACTTTAGTAAGTGAAAATGTGTGTGTGTGCGTGTGTGTGTGTGTACATTTCCAAACCAAATAATGCTGTCTTTTTCGGTCTACAGACTCAAGATTTGACATAAGGGATATTAAGATTTGAGAAAATATATCGATAAACATTATTTTTTAATTGTTTATTTTTTTTTTTGCGTTGGATTGCTTCAAAATGTATTTTATATGCATGGTCTATTTCATTTCCTATATATTTTTACGAGTAGAGTGTATGATGTAACTTCCGGTAATGACTGAAGCAATTGACAATCTAAACATCACTTTATATCATATACATTATTAAGAGAGGGCAGATATAAGGAGTCAGTCCCGGAAACCAACCAATTATATATATATATATATATATATATATATATATATATATATATATATATATATATATATATATATATATAGTAATAATATGTAGTAATATGTAGTCATATATAGTAATACATAATGATAAGTATTAAGGTTGTATATATAAAAATAAAATAGGTTTAAGGCTCTTAAAATGCATACTAGGACTCATAGCATAGTGGAGAAAGTACTTGATAAAATTCAGTTGTAATCATATATATATTGTAATCATATATATATATATATTGTAATCTTATATATATATATATATATATATATATATATATATATATATTGTAATCATGTATATATTGTAATCATAAAATAAAAATTACAATTAAATTTACCAAAATGATCCAAGGTGTTAAAATGAAAGTATATTACAAATATTAAAGAATTATTATTTATAAAATCATCTCGCCCAGATGTCACCATCTATATATATATATATATATATATATATATATATATATATATATATATGTATATATATTGTAATCTTATATATTGTAATAATATATATATATTGTAATCATATATATATATATATATATATATATATATATATATTGTAATCATATATATATAATTTAATTATATATATATATATATATATATTGTAATCATATATATACATTGTATATATATATATTATTCCTTAATTGGAATTCATTTTTTGAGATGAGCATTATATATTAATTTATTTTTATTTCGGATTATTAGTGGAATAGTTGGCTGAAACGTTGTGAATAAACAAACCAATAAAAAGATAAAAAAACAACAACTAATAAAGATGAGACTAATAGTCCGAAATAAAAATAAATTAATATATACATTGTAATCATATATATATATATATATATATATATATATATATATATATATATATATATATATATATATATATATATATATATTGTAATCATATATATATTGTAATCATATATATATATATTGTAATCATATATATATTGTAATCATATATATATTGTAATCATATGTATATATATATATTGTAATTATAAATATATATATATATATATATATATATATATATTACATTTTCACCCCAAACAAGGCACATTGACACTTTGGTGTAGGGGGCTACTATCAGGGGAAACATCTACTCGGGTACTATGTAGGGATTAGGGCAGCGAGATGTTGGTTCACGTTGCACCTGTAACTTATGCATGTCAGTACAGTTGGGGAAGCAGTGCTCTGGAATGGAATTCCAAAGTCCAGCAGTTCTGGGGAAGAAACTACTGGAGTAGAAAGATCTTTTACATCTAGGGATCTCTACAGTGTGGGGATGGGATTTTGCAGCTTGTTGGGCTTGTCGAGGGTGTTCACGTCGTGGGGGCACAAGTGCTTGCAGTTCTTCAGAGCATTCACCATTATAATACTTGTAGAACAGGCAGAGGGATGCAACGTTTCGACGATGGGACAGAGGCTGAAGCTTAGATTCCAGTTTAGGGCCTATCAGATTTGCGACTCTCTTTTGAACACTATCAAGGAGCGAGAGACTAGTAGCCGATGCACCAGCCCAAATATGACAGCAATACTCCATACATGGGCGAATAGTGGCCTTATAGAGGTACAGGATACTTTCGGGTGTTAGAAGTTTTCTAGCACGGAAGAGAGAGCCCACCTTCCTCGCAGCGGCCCTGGCAATGCCCTCGATGTAATTGTTCCAACTCATGTTTCCTGTGAACGTTAGGCCAAGGAGCTTGAGAGACGTACTCTCAGATAAAGAGTCGTTGGCCATTGCTATAGGTGGTAGAGAAGGTTTCTTGTAATTATTGAATGAAACCAGTTTTGTTTTGGCGGCATTGAACGTGACCATCCATTTTGTCCCAATTCCACTACTGATTCGAGGTCATCCTCCAGTGTTTCTGCCATTACTTTAGATATATGTTCATTTGTTTTCCTGTCGTCCTGTTATAGAGTGTGGTGTCATCAGCATATATACCCATCTCAGAGGCAATTTTGTCGGGGAGGTCATTTATGAATATCAGGAACAGCAGAGGTCCAAGGATAGATCCCTGGGGCACTCCCGCATTTATATCATATTGTTTAGATGTACGACCGTCGAGGACAACCTGGATTTTTCTCTTATCTAAGAAGGATTAAATTATGTTAAGTATTCTACCAGTGATACCGTAAGATCTTATCTTCCTGAGAAGACCCTCATGCCATACCCTGTCAAAAGCCTTAGATATATCTAGAGCTACTGCTCTGTCCTCTCCCGCTTTGTCCAGTGAATGGTATATGCGTTCAGAGATTACAGTGAGAATGTCTGCCGTGGAACGGGCTTGTCTAAATCCATATTGTTTGTCAGTCAGGAGTTTAGCATCTGTAAGGTGCTGGACTAGAGAACGGTTAATTAAGGTCTCAAATATTTTGGCAAAAAGTGGGAGGAGGCTAATAGGGCGATAATTTAATGGGTCAGTTCTTTCGCCAGAATTCTTGAATACTGGTACCACAGAAGCAGTTTTCCAACAGCCCGGAAAGCAAGATTCATTAAGGCATTTGTTGTAGAGTTTGGAGAGAACTGGAGCTACTTCGACTGAGCACTTTTTTAATAGCACAGCTGGGATGAGGTCGGGTCCACATGCTTTTGAAGTGTCAAGGTTTTTTATGATAGCATGTACCTGAGCAGGGGTGATTATCAGATCGTCTAGCGTGGCGTCTGTCCGCATAGGAAATTGAGGTAGGGGGTGGTTTAGAGGGTCCAGTGTGGAGTTTGAGGCAAACCGACTGGCAAGCATGTTAGCCTTCTCGGTTGCTGAGCAAAGAACCTCGTGATTGTTGGTTAGTGGGGGAATTGTTGATTGCCCATTATTTACTACACTGTTGTAGATTTTCCAGAAGTCACGAGTTCTTAGTTTTTGTGCTTCGATGCGTTTTTTAGTGGTTTCCGTAAATCCCCCCTTAGCTGTCGCTATTTCTTTCTTAACGTTACTTCTAGCTTCTATGTACTTCTGTCTGTTTGAACTGGACTTATGTCGGTTAAACCTGCGGAATGCATGCTGCCTTTGAGCAATGGCAGTTGCGCAATTAGAAGTAAACCATTGGGGAGAGTGGGGCTTGCTATAAAATTTCCGCATGGGAACATGCGCTTCGATTGCAGTTTTGCACCATTCAGTGGTCTCGGTTGCACACTGTTCAGCAGGAAGAGAAAAAATATTTCCCCATGGGGCGTCTTTGATAAGATCTCTGATGGCTTCCCAGTCAGCCTTTTTATAATATCTCGTTGTTTTGAGCACTGGCTCTTCAGTTTTGGGTCTAGAGTTTAGGGCGATTTCATGATCAGCGTTCCCAAGTGGGCTGTCGGCTTTCGTTACACAATCATCGGATACTGTGGTCAAAAACAGATCTAATAGTGATGCGTGTTGTTCTTCCTGATCAAGGAAACGGGTTGGAAAAGTAACAATTTGCGATAGGGAGTGAGATACAGAGAAGCTATGAGTTGCGCTGTCTGCTGCATCAGTGTAAGCAGAGAATCCAAGCCAGTTTTTGTGATGGACATTAAAGTCGCCAAATACATGTACTTGGACTTCTAGCTTCTATGTACAATGTATGTATGTAGAAGCTAGTGTCGAAGGAGAGTGCTGTGTCTATGCTGTCAGATACTTTGTTTATTATGGTGCAGTCTTGGGTCGAGGGAGAGCGGTAGAGAAAGTAAAAGTAGCTAATGTTGTGTTGCAAGATTAGTCTAAAGCACATAAAGGCTTGATCATCCGTTTCTAGATTTGTTTCTCTAGTCAAGGGAAGGGTATTACGAATGTAAACTCCAAGTCCGTGCATATGTCTGTCAGAGTCCTTACGGCAGAGTGAGAGATATCCAGGCATGTTAAAGTAGTTAGAGGGGATGGAGGAGTGTAGGTTAGTCTCACTTAGTGCTAAGATATCCGGGGTATTTGTTAGGAGAAATGCTTCAACATAAGCTAAATTAGTTCTAAGCCAACGGATATTTGTGAATGCAAGCGTCAAGGGAGGAGCCAAGTTGGATTTGTTTGACCCTAAGCCTGGTTTAAGCTTATTTTTAGATTGTACTGTCATCATGTTTTTTAATATATATTGTAATCATATATATATATTGGAATCATATATATGTATTGTAATCATATATATATATATTGTAATCATATATATTGTAATCGTATATATATATTGTAATCATATATATATATATATATTGTAATCATATATATATGTATTGTGATCATATATATATATATTGTAATCATATATATATTGTAATCGTATATATTTATATATATTGTAATCATATATATATATATATTGTAATCATATATATATATATTGTAATCATATATATATATATATATATATATATATATTGTAATCATATATATATATTGTAATCATATATATATGGTAATCATATATATATATTGTAATCATATATATATATTGTAATCATATATATATATATTGTAATCATATATATATTGTAATCATATATATATATATATATATATATATTGTAATCACATATATATATATTGTAATGATATATATATATTGTAATGATATATATATATATTGTAATCATATATATATATTGTAATCATATATATATATATATTGTAATCATATATATATATATATATATATATATATATATATATATATATATATATATATATATATATTGTAATCATCTGTCATCGTCGGTTTAATTAGAAAAGGTGATTTCAGATTAAATTTCAAAGAATTAAGATCAGGCTAAAACAAAACCGGCCCGTGAAAATTTGCATTACTCTAGACAGACTGAAACAATTCTTCCTGAGAAATGGTAACTTTGATATCACTATAAAAAGGTGGGGGAAGTGAGAATTAGAAAGTTTTAAGCGTGACAAAGTCTTAGCTTATAAGTAATCATAAGGCTGTCAAAAAGTCATGATGCTAATGATTATGATAATAATATTAATAATAATGATAATCATAATAATTATTATTATAATAATAATAGTATCATAATAATAGTAATAATAATGATAATAATAATAATGAATGCAAGCTGAAATATATTTACATATCTAACATTTTTTCATTTGTTTTTCTTGGCAATTCATGACTAAAAAAAATTGCGGTTTCACTTAATAGCACAACTAGCAAATTCTAGCATTGCTACAAATATAATTTGCTGATTTTTTTATGTCCTCTGATGAGAAGAATAGCAAGAATAGCATTCTTTGTAAACTCCACGGAATAAGACTCTGCCAGCATTGAAAGAAGACCTCCCGGCAGACTCTGAACTTTTCCAGAAAGAGTGGGCAACACTCACCAAGGTCCGAGAGAAGATATCTCACTACTGATGCAATTCTCTATCTATATAAAAGCCAAGTACGTCCAAGGATGGAATACTGTTGCCATATCTGGGTAGGAGCTGCTAAAAACAGCCTACCCTGCCTTGACAGAGTACAAAATAACTTCGTGGCTTATGGGGGATGCCCTTTTCTCTTCCTTGCAACCTCTCTCCCACAGAAGAGACGTTGCGAGCCTATCCTTGTTTTATCGTTATTTCCATGGCAGGTGCTCGTCTGAACTCCAATCTCTGGTCCCCCCCTCGCCAATCTTTCACGAAAAACACCCGTCTAGCTGAATCCACTGTGAAAAATTTCCCCCACTCTATATCTGTGCCTAAATCAAAACGCGGATTCCATGAACAAAGCTTCTTTCTTAGAACTGCACGCCTGTGGAACTCTGTTCCGTCTGCCTGCTTCCCACCGGACTACAGCGTGGATGTGTTCAAGTCCAACGTAAACAAATTCCTAATGAACCACCCACTTAAGTAAACACTTCATCAAATCTCTACACTAACGTAATGTACTTGCAATAACCCTTATCCCTGAGTGGCTTCCGGGCCTTGATAAGTGGTGATCACTGTATAAAAAAACAAAAATCTTTGTAAATTGTTGGGTTTTTTTTTAATCAGTCGAACAATCAATTTTGATTGTAAAGTTCAACTTAAGTTTTAATTTTTTTCTTTCTCTTATATATATATATATATATATATATATATATATATATAAACATCCATATGAATACTTTGACCTTAGTTACTGATTTCAAAAGGCGAAGAATTAAAAGATACATCTACCTATACTTTTAATGCGAGCTTTATTTATGGTGTCTTTTACATATATTAAAAACCCTTCCCAATACTTTTCAGATGAGGAAACTTTGTTTGTTAAAAATACTATATGCAAAAACTATTTTCCGTGGCTTAATGTCTACCACAATAAAAACATTGTTTTCCGAAACGATCGTACAAATTATTGATTTTGTTGTTGTTCCTTCTTGTGAAACGGATTTTTAATTGAATTCTAATTTGAATTTTAAATTATCAATCACATTACTGAATATATATATATATATATATATATATATATATATATATATATACATATATACTATAAACATACTACCAATAACGGCGAGAAAAGAAGGCAACACTAAATTAGCCGGTTCACTAATTACAATTTACAACCAAAAACCAAAACTCGTATTCAACCGGACAAAGTGATATGCTGCCGAAACATATATCTATATGTCTTTATATCTACATTACTCTTCTCTCTCTCCCTCTGTCTGTCTGTCTGTCTGTCTGTCTGTCTGTCTCTCTCTCTCTCTCTCTTTATATATATATATATATATATATTTCTCTCTCTGTATATATATATATATATGCATATATATGTATCATTTATTAATCAAGACACAAAATATTATATTTAATTTACACCTATAAGATTCTATTTTTATCATGTTTATGTAGTACGTCTACACACGTTTCGTTGAATAGCAGAAGACGAATAGCAAAAGACGAATAGCGGAAGACGAATCGTGGAAGAACACTAAACAACTCATCAGAGACAAATGTATGTTTCTAAATAAACTATCATATTTTATGCAGAATGAAAAAGAACTATAAGAAGAAAAAAGATAAAAGAAAATCGAGAAATGTAAAGTCTGCAAAAACATAAATAAAAACTAATACTTATAGTGGGGTTATAAGCACCGACCCACCAACCCGACCAATTTGGAGAGCCTTGTTGTCACCTAGATTCCAGTGAACACCACAGAATTCGTTAATGATCGCCTGTGTGAAAACTAGTACTTTATATATATATATGTGAAAACTCTACCAAACTCCTCCGCCAATTTTGGGTCTAAACACTTGAAATATTAGATGTAGGTTTCCTTGACATGAGTCAAACTTTTTAATATATATATATATATATATGTATATATATATATATATATATATATATATATATATATATATATATATATATACATATAGTTATGGACAATACATAGGGCCCGAACAAATCCGGGCTGCACTGCTAGTATATATATATATATATATATATATATATATATAACTTTCAGTTATAAATGCCATTACAATCACGCAATAAACAGAAAAGGAAAACAAATATCATATTTGTTTAGTGTTTATCACGACAACAAACATGGGAGCTGGAAACGACACTGTGAATCCCGCTGAGCGAGGCAACATTAACGTTCCAAAATACATTCCCCATCAAATGGTTGTCTCTCCGCGGGTGCCAGTGATATCAACTTTGTGCAGACACCGACTTGTTTGTTTAAAACATTCGTTGGACAAGATCTAAATTAATTCGTTTGTTTGTATAAAAACTGATCAGTATTACTATTGCTAGTCGCTCCGATAAGAAGTGACCTCAGCAGCGTCTCATATTCCCATCTGCATGTCAAACAAACGGGCGTTGTGTATTGTTTCGAGGCAGACAGAAATAAACGGTCGCGCCAAATAGCAGACTCACTTCCTTTCTATTAGATTGGACGAAATTTAATGTCTTCTTAGACAGCTATTATTATATTAAAACTCATATCAGCAATAATGAAAATTGAAAATTTGAATTTTAACTAAAAACGATGCAATCTAATTAATTGTAGTGTCGAAATTAGTAACATATCCCTACATTATTACATGAAACATTTACTTTTACTAACAGAACCTGTGGAAATTCCATGGCGACATCTTTCACATATAATATATTGCTGCTGGGCATTGTGTTGACGTTAAACATGAATAGATACCTCGCGATATTATTGTAGCCCTTTTGTTAAAACTACAAAAGTAATCGTGTGGCAAAATATATTTATCACCAATATAATTATTGGAGTCTGTGACGCATTTTAATTGCATGTATTTCATCTTTAGACAGAACAGCTATTACACTTAGATCCTAGCCAGAAGACCAAGACTGTATATTTTAGTTTAAGATACAGCCCAAAAGCGACATCATATTTTTTTCATTTTAATTAATTAATTTACATTGTGTCGTCGGTGATCGGCAGATCCTATTTATTAAGAGGGGTGGAGGGTTGTAGCATTCTGCGAACGTTACGTTAGCGTATCTATATACTAATGTTCGTGGTGTCTCGTCGCATTCTTTCATCCTTTTTAATAAATAGGATCTCCCGATCTAATAGTTTATAACCGGGAAACCGTGACACACGTACGTATGTTAAAAAGTACTATGGAATTAACATATAGACAAGGAAGACCCGTGAAAAATCCACAGCAGCATTTTGAATTTGTAATACATTGCTGAAGGGTATTTTGTGGGCGATCAGCATAAATGAAGACACCATCATATTATTCTGGATCTTTTGTGTAAACTTTATCGCCTCTTACTAAAATAATATATTTGATTTTCTCGGCTGATTATTTCATTACAAACACACCAATCGATTAACTCACATTTCATCATTTTTTTTTATAATTCTTGGATATATATGTTACTTATTTATTATTTTTCATAATTTTAACCTGCATTATGCCCCCTAGTCTTATTAAAATAATAACTTTGATATATTGTCTGGGCTGATTATTTCATTACAAACACACCAATCGATTAACTCACATTTCATCATTTTTCATAATTTTAACACATATTATTGCCCCTTTACCAAAATAATAACTTGGATATATTGTATGGGCTGATTATTTCATCACAAACACACCAATCAATTTACTCTGATTTCATGATTTTCATAATTCTTGGACATGCTACTAGTTTCGACAATCGTTTTTCATAATTATTACCCACATTATTGCCCCTATTACTAAAATAATAACTTCGATATATTGCCTGGGCTGATTATTTCATTACAAACACACTAATCAATTAATTAACATTTCATCATTTTTCATAATTCTTGGATATGTTACTAATTTCGACAATCATTTTTCATAATTATTACCCACATTATTGCCCCTATTACTTAAATAATAACTTTGATATATTTCCTGGGCTGATTATTTCATCACAAACACACCAATCAATTTACTCAGATTTCATCATTTTTTATAATTCTTGGATATGTTACTAATTTTGACAATCATTTTTATTTTTTAACCCACACTATCGCCCCGGCTTACTAAAATAGTAATCTTTATATCTTACCTAGGCTGATTATTTTATTATAAACATATCAATCAATTAACCCAAATTTCATAATTTTACATAATTCTTGGATATGTTACTAATTTCGACAATAATTTTTCATAATTTTAACCCACATTGTTATCCCCTTACTAAAATAATAACTTTGATATATTGCATGGGCTAATTATTTAATTTTTTTCATAACGTATCACACTTTCATAAATCAGAGTCCATTTTCTGTAGGCTGTTTTTGAACCCAGTCAACGACGGGTACTTTTGCTAGTATATATATATATATATATATATATATATATATATATATATATATATATATATGTATGTATATCATAAATTTTTATTTCGGTTTCGATTCAAGCTGAGGCACCCAAGTCATATGGGTACATTTTTTTATTTTTGAGATCGCAACTTTATAATATATAAAAATCGATAGAACATTAACTTTATAATAATATATACGAAATCTGCAAGAATTAAAATACTATATTTAAGCGTACTTACAACCGGGCTTTACCGGGCGTTCGTGATAGCTTAGATAAATACTTTTGTAGTTTTAACAAAAGAGCTACAATAATATCAGAGCGTCTCCATTTACACTGAATATCTACAGAATGCTCGATAGTCATATATATCCTAGAGCTATTTTAATATTAAGGAAGATGATTGATAAGTTATAATTAAAATTACAAATTAAACATCGGTTTAATAAGGAAGAACAAACAAAATCAATAAATTGTACGATCGATGTGATGGACAACGACTTACGGACAATAATTTTAATCATATAGTTTTTTTAAACAAAGTCTCCTCATCAGCAAAAATTTTGGGTGTTTTTTTTAAAGACACGAAAAATAAACCTAGCATTTTTTAAGTAAGGCAGATGTATCTTTTAATGGTCCGCCTTCTAAAAGTCGTATGTATCATCGTCAAAGCATTCATTGGGATGGTAAATGTAGTTTTACATCTGCCTTACTTGAAAAATGCTAGGTTTTTACATTTTTATTTTTAATTATAAATTATCAATCATCTTACTTAATATATATATATATATATATATATATATATATATATATATATATATATATATATATAATGAATCAATCAAAAAAGTCTATATTCTAAAGTTCATGATGTTGGCCACCTTACAATTTATTCCTTTAATTCAGTTGACATTTACAATTCTTGATAGTATATGTTTTGTAGCGCAAAATGAATCACTTAATTATTAAATCAATTAGTGAATCTATTTTGTCCTTAACTCATCAAAAGAAATGGCAACAATCAATGCATCAAAAGGAAATAAAATGTGTTTCGACATGATTAAAATCCGAAAATTGGAAGAGAAGCTGTAAATACCTTATTATATGTTTTCCATTACGCCATTTTGAATTTAGAAATAAATCACTAAAACCCATCTATTCGTAGTAACAAATCCTATCAGTACTGTTTTATTTATTAATTATTAAATTTAATATTTATAAATTAATATATTCATATTTACCCAAATAGCACAAATAAATATGTTTGCATATAAAATTAAAAATAAACTTTTTTCAATATATATATATATATATATATATATATATATATATATATATATATATATATATATACTAGCAGTTCACCCCGGCTTTCCTCTGGCCCTATGTACTGTTTATAACTTGCCCTACGTGTAAATACACTTTATGTAAGATTTCAAATGTTTAGACAAAAATTTGCCTGAGTAATTTCATAGAGACCGCAGAGATCAATTTTTTAAACTTTGACCCCAATTTTCACGCCTTAATATTCATATTTTTGGTCTCAGTTACCTACATCTAAAATTTCAAGTGTTTATACCACAATTTGCGAAGGAATTTAGTCGAATCTGCGAAGGTCAACTCTTTCAACTTCGACCTTTTGGCAGCCAAATTTTCGTCCCAAACTGATTAAAATGCTTGCCGCATGTCTGAATACCCGTTATGTATAAATTTCAAATGTTTAGACCCAAAATTGGCTGAGTAGTTTTTTTAGAGACCGCAAAGGTCAAATCTTTTGAACTTTAACCCACTTGGCAGCCCAAATTTTCAACCCAAACCGATAAAAAAATTGTCCTATCTCTGACTACCCTTTATATAAAATTTCAAATGTTTAAACCAGAAATTGGCTGAGTAGTGTGATAGAGACCGCAAAGGTCAATATTTTAAAACGTTGACCCCTATTATGACCCCTTTTTTATTTGGGCTCGAATCAAATTAAAAAGCAAGATCCATGTCCAAGTAACCTACATTAAAAACTTTAGACAGAAAAATTGGCGGAGGAGTTTGGTAGAGTTTTCAAAGGTCACATCGTTGAACTTTGACTTCTTGCCAGCGAAATTTCTGGCTGAAAACCAATAAAAACGATTTTGCTGAATCTCGATACCCCTTATGTCAAATCTCGAGTCTCTAGATCGAAAATGTGCAGAGTTATTTGATTATTTGGTAGGGAAATCTACACAAGCATACACATTTTCACTTTAAAATAAAAAGTGGTAGTAGGAAGGCAGGCTCGAACCCGTACAGCGAAGGAGGAAAAGAACGGGAAAAAAACCTGACGTCTTTGTTGTTACGACGACCGCCAAACCGGAAATGACGTAGGTTAAAATTAATCCAAAGGAGGGGATGACTTTCGAAAACATCGGCGAAAAAAGCAACCCCTCCCTGTAGAAAAGTGCCTATTTTAGGGTGAAGAAATTAATGGTTTTAGCAAATTTTTCGGTATATGTCGTCTGAAGGGTCGATATTCAAGACGATACTGATCTTGTAAAAATCCGTCGCCTATGTCAAATGTTTTAGGCAGACATGCAAACATACATACATACATACATGTATATATTGGTAGCACTGAATTTTCGACACAAACCGCTTAAAAAGTTTGGCCTACCTCTGAATACCCTTTATGTAAAATTTCGAATATTAAGACCAGAAATTGTCTGAGGAATTTGTTAGAGACCGCAGAGGTCAATTGTTTTTAAAACTTTGGCCCCTATTATGACCCTTAAAATTTATTGTTTTGGGCTCAAATCAAGTTATTAAGTTAGATCCATGTCCAAGGAACCTATATCTAAAATTTCGAGTGTTTAGACCCAAAATTGGTGGAGGAGTTTGGTAGAGGTTTCAGAGGTCAAATAATTGAACTTTGACCCCTTAACAGCCAAATTTCTGGCCCAAACTGGATTACAAAGATTTTCCCAAATCTCAATACATTGTGTATCAAATTTCGAGTCTGTAGACTTTAAATTGAATAAGTTATTGACAGACAGATACACAGACACGGTCACTTATATATATATATATATATATATATATATATATATATATATATATATATATATATACCTACAGACTAGTATTTCACGCTATCGCTATCATTAATGCAAGATTTGAACCCCGCCATGAAACCACCTTTGGCTCCATTAGCAAGGAACGTTAACCCTGGGCCAGTATTAATCGCAACAAGAATCAACTGAGACACTGAAAAAATCAAACAAAGCAGAAACGAGAAAAAATGGGAAGAAAAACAACTACTCAGAAAATTCATAAGAACGACAAACGATGAGAATAATGAAAACACCGGGATATGGATGAGAAAAAGGACATTTTTTTTTACATAAGCATCACCAGTTATCAAGGCCAAGAGGCCACTCGAGGATAAGGGTTAAAGAGTGTACAGTAGAAATTGGACAATGTAGTAACCATTAGTAATGGAGATTCGGTAAATTTGTTAACTTATATGGAACGGCTCATCAAAAACTTGTTTACGTTAGACTTGAAGACAACCATATTGTAGTCAGCCGGAAAGCAGAAAAAACGGAAGACAATTCCATAGGCGTGCAGTTCTAAGAAAAAAGCTTTGCTCATGGAATATACGTTTAGGTTTAGGCACAGATAAAGAGTGAGGGAAACTAGTGATTGTGCTTTCTGCTAGATGGGTGTTTCTTGTGAAAGTTTGGCGAGGAGGGACCATAGATTGGAGCTCAGCCGACCACTTGCCATGAAAATAACGATACATCAGAGACAAACTCGCAACATCTCTTATGTGAGATAGAGGTTGCAGGGAAGAGAAAAGGACATCCCCCATAAGGCTACGAAGTCTATTTTGAGCTCTATCAAGGCAGGATAAGTCCTTTCTAGTAGCTCCTGCCCAGATGTGGCAACAGTAGTCCATCCTTGGACGTACCTGGCTCTTATATAGATAGAGAATTGTATTAGCAGTGAGATATTTACTGGATCGATAGAAGGATCCCACCATTTTTCCAGCGGCCTTGGTAACGGATTTAATGTATGTGTTCCATTTAAGATCAGGAGTAAAGGTTAAGCCCAGAAGATTGTCAAAACATGAGGCCTCCCCAAGACGAGAGCCATTCATTTCAGTTGATGGCAGATGGGGATCAGAGCGTTGATGATGTAAAGATAAAAGCTTGGTTTAAGATGCATTAAAAGTAACAAGCCACCTCTTTCCCCATTGTACCACTTGCTCAACATCAGAGGAGAGAGAATCAGAGTGAACTTGGTCGTTTACGGCCTTAGATGTTCTACCATAGATAGTAGTGTCATCAGCATATATGTCCACATGTAAACCGAGAAACTGAATCCATGATAACCGCATATCTCAGTAAGAACCAACCACAACAAAGCAAAGATCGACAAGACACAAGAAAAAGCAAATGCAGACTGTGTGGACAAAAGGGCGAAACATAGACCATATAGTAAGCGAATGTAGCAAATTAGCAGAAAAGAAATACAAGACCAGGCACGACCAAGTGAGAAGGGCAGTACACTGGGAATTATGTAAACAACTGCATATCGAACACACAGACAAATGGTATAAACATAAGCCCGCAATAGTACTTGAGAATGACAAAATTCTATGGGACATGGACATACAAACGGATACACCCATCCAAGCAAGAAGACCGGATGTCGTAGAATTAAAAGAAATAAAAGTCCTGTCAAATCGTAGATTTTTCTGTTCCATCTGAGCACGGGTGAGTATAAAAGAAAAGGAGAAATGGAGCAAATACACAGCCAGAGGATTTTGAAGATGGAGAAAATCAAAATAATACCTATAATAGTAGGAGCACTAGGAACAATCCCGAAAAGTTTTGAAAAGAGAATGGGAGAAATTCAAATCAGAGGAATGGCTGCAAAGATACAACGAATAACGATAATGAAAACGGATGGAATATTAAGGAAAACCCTTGAATGCGGAGATTAATACACATGAACCACATGTGTGGTGTAAATTGCTGGAGAGGCAGAACATGAAGAAGCGTTACAGGGAACCAACAACATTGAAGCTGCATATCTATAAGTTCTCCATCCCCTCACCCATTCCTTCCCATTGCCCCCCCCAAGTGTGATACCAAATAGCTGAGGAAAAACCGCTGACCAAACCTCCGATGTACAAGCAGGAAGGACCTTGGGGGCTTATTCCGACTCAAATTCCAGTGCAGACCAATGGCCACTGCCAGCAAGAAATCAATGGTGAGGGGCTGTTGTGATAACGCAAATTTATTCGAAAATATTATCGAAGGAGGTGGAGAGAGCTGGAAATCTGGAGAGACTTGGTGTCACTCAGCTTCCAGGGAACACCACAGGTTTCAAGTGGAGGTCTTTGATGACCTGTGTGAAGGCACCTTATGAGCCAATAATAATAATAATAATAATAATAATAATAATAATAATAATAATAATAATAATAATAATAATGATGATGATGATAATAATAATAATAATAATAATAATAATAATAATAACAACAACAACAAGAATTAAAAAAAAGAAAATGATTCCAAACAGTAAGGGGTAATGTTTGTTGACTTAGAATTTCGGTAAGTAATTTCTAAGAAGTAATCCCAAAACAAGCCCAGAACAGGAGGAAGAGTAAAAGTTGGCTCGATGAACCAACACCACTGCCGCCGCCTTTGTAGCAATCTACACCACCGATACTTATCACGATCAACACAGCCGACATCAATCGAAGTCACCCGTTAAAAAAGTGTCGTCATACAGGCACCATCTTGGAAATAATCTAACGGCAAAGCGATAACGTTCGGTAGATGCGAAGTTGAAAAATGAACGTATTGTTGTTAATTATGCCAGACAGAGTGACGAACGAATCGGCTATTGCCCCTTCGGGCTGAGAGAATCGCGACTGGACAAAAATTACATTACAACAAATAAGTTCCGAATTTAAAATTACATACATTCATACATTTACATAAATATATATAGAGATAGATAGTTTGTTGCAGACCATACATATATAGACATATACGTAAATATACATTTATTAGTCCTCGCGTGAAAGATCAGGACATAAAATGTTTTAAATAATAATAATAATAATCGAATAACAATAACAATAACAAAGATTTTCGCTGGCGAGGACTACTATTGACCGTAACCCGTTATACAGTCCTTTTAAAATTTTCATCTCTATTTTTCTCATTATGCACTGAATATTTGTTAATGAAACTTGTATGAAATATGTTCCTTATTAAATTTTAAGGAAGTTTTAAAAAATTTAATCTAAAAAAGTTATTTTATTATTCAGATCTGTATTACAAAGAGTTGTGGTGTGAGGAGAAATACAAACTGAAACAGAGAGAATATTCAGACCTGTAATAATACAAAAAGGGGATTGAAAAATTGAGTTGTGGTGTGAGGAGAAATACAAACTGAAATATAGAGAAGGAGAGATTTAAAATATAATCTTAAAAAGATAAGATACCCGTTAGAAAAGCATTTCATCCAAGGCATGAAGATTTTTAAACAAAATGTTTC
Source organism: Euprymna scolopes (assembly GCF_053919585.1). Lineage (NCBI taxonomy): Eukaryota > Metazoa > Mollusca > Cephalopoda > Sepiida > Sepiolidae > Euprymna > Euprymna scolopes. The sequence goes on along the minus strand of NC_136500.1, from coordinate 147,483,967 downwards.
TACTATAGGCTTTAAAAATAAAGGTACAAGATTCAATTTGAAATTTATTTATCTTCAAAGTGCACTTTTATAAATTTTACAAAGTAAGGTATAAAAATTTAATTTAAATTGAATCAAAAAATTATCTTTTTAATGATTTTTTAAAAGTGTAACAGAATATTCATTATATATATATATATATATATATATATATATATATATATATATATATATATGTCTTGTAGCCATGAAGGGAATACTTTTTATTATTTATGACTAAAAGTAAACTCGTTTTAAAAAAAGTAGGGGAGGAAGTAAAAAAAAAAGTAAAGGGGGGGTCACTTAACCGGGTTTGCCTTCGCTTTCTGTAAGCTGCATTAAAGGATTAAAAAAAATACAAAATATGTACATTATTTAAATAAAATTACGCTGCGTTTCGTTGTGGATGAAAAAAACCCAACCTTTTTCGAAGATCCTAGAGATTAATCACGCTCAGGCGTATGATATATTCTCTCTGTTTATAGAGAGAAGGCCTTCTCAACCGAACGTGAATAATCTCCAAGATGGAATGTTGAGTGAGCACAACTCAGGATTGAAAATGAGTTCGTGTTAAAGTTAGGGTTAGGGTTAGGGTTAGGGTTGCACAACGGTCTCATGCGAACTTCAGCACGAACTCATTTTCAATCCTGAGTCGTGCTCATTCATTCACAACGAAAACTTGTCTAAACACAACCATTACCAATAATTTTCCATTATCTCTTGGTGTCCATGACACTAAGCGGAACTATCTTGGGCAACGTTTCTTTCTTAAATCTACCCGTCCTTTTCGATCTGTGTATTCCACTTACCAACCGTGACGTCAGTTCATAAAAGATTTGCTTATAAGAGACTGTAACAAGTGAGACCATCTGCATCCGGTTTAGCCTCCCTTCTTCTACTTCCTCTTTTTCTTCTTCTTCCTCTTGTTCATCCAGTCGCGATATCTTCGTTTATATGCGATTGTTTCCACCCTTGCTATTCCATACGTACTAACCGTCACCGTTCGTTTTAAGAAGTGCTTTTTTTGTTGTTTTCAAATAAAAATAAAGAAAGAGAAATCACGACACTGCTCTGCACATTCTGTTCTACTTCCTTTTGTCGTGCTGTTTCTCTTTTTAAGCAATAGCGACTTCTTTTGGGCGTTGTTCTTTCTCACTAAAACATTCGTTAATACATACCCTTGCCGGTCAGAAATATCATCATCATCATCATCATGATTTCGTTTTATAATGTCTCCATATAAACAGATGGGATTTCTTCTCAAAGGATTTCCATCAACCCCGGCTTCAAACAAGGAGCTTCAAATATCGATGGCTTTCCTAAGGATATTGTTGGCACCAAAAATAGCAACGGTTTGAAGGCTGCCTAGCAGCCTTGTGATTCGTGGTTTTTCTTTTTAAATGTCCCCCAAGGCGTAAAACGATAACATTATCGCAATAGAAGAGACGACATGATTCCATTTCCGTTTGATGAAAACAGGGTTTCTTTTTTTTGTTGAAGACCATCTACTATTTAGCCAGTTGCGTACAAATCTCAAGAGCGATAGGAGCCTTCTCTCATGTCTGAAAGGGACACAACGTTCAACGAGCGAGATCGGAGATGTGCCGCTGTACAACTAATGCTCTCTACTGATCAAAGTTATAACACTATGACCATTGCCAGCACCCTCAAAATGCAAACCTAGACGGTTCGACACTTGAGGGCACAGCTCAACGAATCGGACAAACTATGGTCATGGTCTTGGGTGTGGTTTCAAGTGAGGGCCACATCATGCAACCTTACAACTTCGAAGTCGGCTTGAAAGTCAACATCAAAGTGTACCTTGATGTGATGAAGAGTGCGGTAATATCTGGCAGACCCTGACAGCAGGACTCGACTGCGGCCCAGAAGTCCAAAGAAACCCAGGCTTGGCTTCAGAAGTAGTTTTACAACTTTATACCATTCTATCACTGGCCCCGCCCTTCCCTGACCTTAATCTGCTGAACTATTTCGGTTGTTCATAAGTCGAGAACATCACCAACATGACCTCCAACAACACAAAAGCTAGCCTGACTGCTGCCATCCGAAGAGTATTCGACGAGCTCCTGCCGGCCCTTGTGGAAAAGGACTGCTCCCAGTTGCGGACCCGTAACGAGGCGGTGATTAAGCCTGAAGGTGGCTACATTGAATAGACGTCAGCTCTACTACATAATTAAGTTACCTGAATTGATTTTTTTAATAACAGTTTTAAGATAAAACTCTAGTGTTGTTTTCTTTAAGGCGACGCTTTTATCGTCCTAATTTGTATACCAACTGCCACCGGGATCACTTGGGTTTTCATCTTACGCGTTTATCTTATCTTCAAGGTTTACGGACAATAATTGTTACACTTCTCGTTCTCCTTCTCTATCGCATTCTTGTCCGAGGACACCGCAAAGTTTAGGATTTACCACCCTTTTTAACCTTGTCGATGGCTACTAAATCCGAACAATTATGTTTCATTTGCTCAGTTGTCATGACCCTTTTGTCGCACCATACCTCTATATTAGTATGCGTATTTGTTCTTACTTCATCAAACCACTTCCCAGCTAACTTCCTTCCCAACTTCCCCCAAACCTTCCAGTGTATCCGAAATCCCATGTCGTCGTGCTTTCTGTGATACACTCTAATATAATAATAATAATATTGGCACTTGAATAAGTAATAATGTTTTCACCTGAAATGCGTTGAAATTCGTACTTATTTCATCATGACATATCAGTAGACAATAAAAATGAAATGCGGAGAGTTATAAGACTCCTAAACAACAAAAGCAGTATCCGATTTTACTTATTTCAATATGACATTTTAATAGGTAATAATGTTTTCACCTGAAATGAGCTGGAATTTGTGCTTATTTCTAATATAGTATACAGTTTTCACATGAAATGAAGGGATTGAAAAGATCCCTAAATAACAAAAAGCTCTATATGATTTGTTGCAAAGCCTGGGTTCCAGTAAAGCAACCGGCCCTGACGGTATTCCAATTATAGTACTCAAAAAACTTCAATCAGAAGTAGCGCTCATTCTTGCAAAACTGTTTAAACGTTGTCTTAAGGAGAATTGCTTCCCATCATCCTGGAAAATCTCATCAGTATGCCTTGTATTTAAGAATTTAGGTGACCGCTCATCTCCCTCTCAGTATAGGCCAATAAGTCTCCTGTGCGTCATGAGTAAGTTGCTGGAATCTGTGTTAAATAGAGAAGTAATCAACCATCTCAGCAAAAATAACCTTCTTAGTGACACACAATATGGTTTCCGTTCTGCTAGATCTACAGCAGATGTGCTTATAGTAATATCTCATAGGATTAGCGAATCTCTCGACGGAGGCTACCTTTCTAGGGCAATTGCTCTTGACATATCAAAGGCCTTTGATAGAGTATGACATAAAAGTTTACTCAAAATCTGAAAAGATGTATCCACGGATCAGACGTGTAAGAATAGATAATCAAAGGAAGAATAACATTGGTGAAAAAAAGATGCAGAAAAAGGGGCCATCCACATCAACTAGAGGCCAATAACCTGTTTACCTACAATGTGGGAAATCTTAACAGAACAAATTTACTACTCGCTTAATAATCGTGGACTCCTTCCCGATGAAGAGAAACAGTACCAAAAAGGAAAAAGAGTAACACATGATCTACTATTCATAGACTAACTGAGTCTGAAGGAGGTAAAAAGTAAAGATAGAATATAGCCATGACATTGATCAACTACGAAAAAGTGTATGACGTGATCCCTAAATTATAGAATGCCGAAAACGTATAAAATACAAGGCAAAATTACCAAATTTATTGAAAAGGCAATGAGAACATGGTGACTTGAACGGCAGCTGATGGGCAACACATAACTGAGATAAAAAAATACAAAAATATATCTTTCAAACGGATTCCATATTACCGCATGGCAATGACGCCCGTTAACAATGTACTAAGAAAGTGCCATACGGGATAGGAGTTCACTAATACAGACGAAAAAAGAATGAAACAACTAATGTACATGGACGATTTGAAACTTTTTGTAAGAACCTAAAAGGAACTACAGGAGCTAATCAACAGGAAAAAGTCTTCAGCCAGGATATCAGAATGGAATTCGGTATAGAAAAATGTGCACTGCTAGTTACAATAAGAGGAAACTGGAGATAACGGAAGGCATGGTACTACCCAAACGAAACGGGGACATGATCACTAGGTGAACATGACTTCAACAAATATTGGAGATTTCTGAAAACAGACACCATCATAATAACAGAAACTAAAGAAAACATTGGAAGGGAATACATCAGAAGAATAAGGGAACTCCTAGAAACAAAACTATACAGCACAAACCTAATAAAAGGTATAGACACGTGGACTGTATAATAGTAAGATACTCTGGAGTGTTTAAACACCAGGAAACTTATGACTGTGCACAATACACTACACCTAAAGTATGATACCGACGGACTTTACGTGAAAAGGAAAGACAGAGCAATATGACTAGTTTGTATAAAAGAGTGTGAATGATACGCAAGAAGAATTAGACAAATACATAATACAGAATGCTGAAATGGTAAATTCCGCAGCAAAAGACATTGAAAAAAATAAACAAAACCGAAAACAAAAAGACGAGAAAAGAAAAATGGGAAGAGAAACAGCTACATTGACGATTTATGAGGATGAAAAAAAAAAATCAGAGCAACGGGAAAACGTGGACATCGCTATAAAAAGGAAACCTAAACAGGAAAAGTGAATCCATAATAACAGCGGCACCAGATGACGCGACAAGAACCAACTACATCAAAGCAAAGATCGGTAAACACACAAGAAAACAGCAAATGCAGACTCTGTAGACAAAGAGACGAAACGATAAAGCATATAATAAGCGAATGTAGCAAACTAACCCCAGAAGAATACTAGAACAGAGATTATAAAATGGGGAAGGTAGTATACTGCATCTTGACCACCCAGACAAATGGCAGAAGCACAAACTGGCAGTCATACTTGAAAATGAAAATCATGAAATCCTGTAGGACATGGACGTACAAACAGATAAACCTATCCAAGCAATCAGACCGGATGCTGCAAGAATTAACAAGAATGAATAAGTCCTGCCAAGTGATAGATTTCGCCGTCATGTCAACCACAGGGTGAATATCAAGGAGACTAAGAAGCAGAGCAAATACACAGAGCTAACCAGAAAGATGAAAGGGACGTGGAAGATAAAGAAAGTCAAGATGATACAGTTAATAATAGGAGCATTAGAAAAATCAGGAAAAAAAAACTCTGATAAAAAATGGAAGAAATTGGAATCAGAGGAATTGCTGAGACGATACACAGAATCTAGAAAACTGAAACTATATAATTGTAAGTTTATACCCCACCCCAAAAATATGATGACATCAACTGATACGACACGAAATAATCGAGTAGAATCAAGGAGGATGAAAATACCGAGGAGAGAAAGCACTAACCAGACCACTAGGTGTATCAGAATTCTGGGGGAATTTTTGACACCCTGACACAAAACTGCGAATAAAAATTTAAAAACTCGTAATTTCTGGTTTTAAAGTGGATCGTTTATTTTCTTTATGGAATATACTTCCAAAATAAACTATTAAAGTTGTTTAAAAAATAATAGAAATATTATTTTTTATTAAAAAAAAAACACAGTGTTTACAAAGTGCCGGCGTGCCTTCATGCAGCCATTTTTTTACGTAATGAAATCAATTGAATTTTACGAGTTCAATATTTTTTAATTTTTAAAATTTAAAAATCTTTCAAAATTTTTCTATTGGTAAATTTTTACGATATTTTCAGGGTCAGTGTAAAATTTTATGCTCTTTCCAATAAACCAAATATAATATTTTAGACAAACTTTTGTTTTAAATTCAGCCCCCCATTTTGAAATGCCTATTAAAATTTGAATAATTAATTTACTCACCAAAGTTTTATATATCACAAATTGAAGATAAAAGATCAATAAATAAAATATTCTAATTTAAAACAAAAAAGAAGTGTTTTTGGAAATTTACCTGTGAAGTCCAAAGTGTAAAACCTTTTTTTTTAAAACCACGTTGATTTTTTAAAATGGAATCTTATGTTACGCTTAGTAAGTAAATATCGGACGCTTACAACAATTTTTCTATTTCATGTAATGTTTTCTGTTTTAGATATTATAAAAAAATTTACTCGATAAAGAAGTATTAAAATATATCAATAAAAACTCATGTATTTCATTAAGAGAATAAAAAAAATAAAAAAATCGGTAGAATGTTTTTTTTTTTGGGGGGGGGGGGTTAACGGCAAAAACATATCAGTGAATGTGTTCGTTTTTTCGATACGGAGGCCCCAAAATACTAATTTTGGTTTACAGCACGCAATAGAAAGAGACATTAATGATGTCCCTTAGAAGTCACCGGAAGATAAACGTGAAGACCATCAGATATTTGTCTCCCTTTATTTGAGCACTGCACCAAAAGGACGATATTGACTGAATTTACGTGAAAAGGAAAGAAGGCGGAAGAGAACTAGTTTATATGGAAGACTGTGTGCATGACACAATAAATGAGAAAAATACAAAACGATAATCATGGCAGGAAGAGACACCGAAAAGAAAAATGCGAAGAAAAACAACCCCATGAAAGATTCATAAGGATGACAAAAAATGAGAATAACGAAAATTTCTGGACATGGATCCGAAAAAGACACATAAGTCGAGAAACTTAACCCCTAATAACTGCATCACAAGATAACTTGATAAGAACTAACCACATCAGAGCCGAGATCGACAAAACACAAGAAAACAGCAAATGCTGACTCTGTGGACAAAGAGACGAAACGATAAATCATATAGTAAGTGAATGCAGCAAAATGGCCCAGAAGAAATACAAAAACAGACACGACCAAGTAGAAAGAGCAGTACACTGGGAATTATGCAAACAACTGCATCTCGAACGCACAGAAAAGTTGTAAAAACATAAGCCGGTAACAGTACTTGAAACCAAGAACATTGAAGTCACATTTCCATAAGTTCTCTAACCCCATCCCGCCACCCCATTACCACATTATTGTTCCCCCCTCCCAAAAGAGGGAGACCAGACAGCCAAGTAGAGTCGAGGAGGAAGGAAAGACCGAGGAAAGCGCACTGATGAACAGACCTCCGTTGGATAGGTGCGAAGAGAACTGGGACCTCGGGGAAGCTTATTGCCACTCAAATTCCAGTGAAGATCAATGGCTGCTGCCAACGAGAAATCAATGGCAAGCAGCTGTTGCGATAATGAAAAATTATTTGGAAATACTACCGAAAGAGGTGGAGTGCACTGGAAATCTGAAGGGACTTGTTGTCACTCAGCTTCCAGGGAACACCACAGGTTGTTTTCAAGGAGAGATTTTTGATGACCCGTACGAACGCTCCTTGTGAGCCAATAATAATAATAATAATAATAATAATAATAATAATAATAATAATAATAATAATAATAATAACAAGAAAACAATAATAATAATTATATAAATAATGATAATAGTAGTAGTAGTAGTAGTAGTAATAATAATAATAATAATAATAATAATAATAATCATAATAATAATAATAATAATAATAATAATAATAATAATAATAATAATAATGTGTAAGTTAAGTAGTCGCTAAAAGCCCACGCATACAGACACTGGCTTGTCACAAAATTTACTAAGATTATAGCTTGCCATGTTTACTGGATGAGGGCTTTCTTAATATTCTGCTGACTCACTCTCTAACTATTTTGCTTGACCAGAATCTTTCGAGATGTTTTCTATAAAAAAGAGTGATGGAGGAGATTGGGGAGACGTTTTCCCGGCTTGTCACAGATTATTTAAAAAAAAAAAAAATGAGGCCTTTTGTCTTCAGATGAATCTTGCTAACGCGAAAGACTATTTCTCAACGGATGTTTACGTTCGCAAAAAAAGGGGCCGGCATTTCAGTTATGCAAAAACACATGCTTTCTACTAACGACACCCTCCTTTTAACCCACCAACCCTTGTTTACATGAATCGTAATTACACTCAATCTTTTGTTTCTTTCGTCTTAATCTTGTTCCCCTAAAATAGAGCACTCTAAATTGGAATAGCACGATCTTGGTGTTGAGCACGTGCTATGAAAATAAGGAGAAATCATAGATTGCATCTTTGAGAAAAAGATTGTAAAGGAGAAAGAAATGTTTTGAATCCTGACAATGATGGTACTCTTTCAAGCTCCTCATCCTCATCTATCTATCTATACTCCTATAAATCCGTTTTTCTTTTGTGTGTATTGATATTCATATTAAAAACCCTCTTTTCTATTTATTTAAAAAGAAAATACAATTTTTTATATACGGGTTGTGGAAATGCATTCACTAGCAAAACATCTAGCTAATTTGCATATTCTTTTAAACATTCATTTTAATTAATTCCCTATTAGTTTTTTCGGTTTTCTAATGGGATGATCATCTTTAGTTAACTATTATGTGTAATTATATTCATGCAGATATTCTACATGATTTATACTTGCATAATATTTGCGTAAAAAGTTTATAGTAAACACAAAATTAAATCATTCGTTGACATCTATGCTGATGACACGACCATCTACGGCAACACATCAAAGGCTGTAAATGACGAAGTTCTCTCGGATTCTCTCTCCTCTGATCTCGAGCGCGTGGTTCAGTGGGGGAAGATGTGGCTAGTTACCTTTAATGCATCTAAAACCAAACTCCTATCCTTACATCATCAACGCTCTGATCCCCAGCTGGCATCAATTGTGATGGATGGCTCTCGTCTGGGTGAGGCCCCGTGTTTTGACAAGCTTCTGGGTTTGACCTTTACTCCTGATCTGAAATGGAACACGTACATCAAGTCTGTTGCCAAGGTCGCAGGAAAGATGGTGGGATCCTTCTACTGCTCCAGAAGATATCTCACTACTGATGCAATTCTCTATCTATATAAAAGCCAAGTACGGTCAAGGATGGAATACTGTTGCCATATCTGGGCAGGAGCTGCCAAAAACAGCCTATCATGCCTTGACAGAGTACAAAATAGACTTCGTGGTTTAGTGGGGGATGCCCTTTTCTCTACCCTGCAACCCCTCTCCCACAGAAAAGACGTTGCGAGCCTATCCTTGTTTTATCGTTATTTTCATGGCAGGTGCTCGTCTGAACTCCAATCCCTGGTCCCCCCTCGCCAAACTTTCACGAAAATCACCCGTCTAGCTGAATCCACTGTAAAAAATTTCCCCCACTCTATATCTGTGCCTAAATCAAAACGCGGATTTCATGAGCAAAGCTTCTTTCTTAGAACTGCACGCCTGTGGAACTCTGTTCCGTCTGCCTGCTTCCCTCCGGACTACAACTTGGATGTCTTCAAATCTAATGTTAACAAATTCCTAATGAACCGCCCCCCTAATTAAACACTTCATAAAATCTCCTCACTAACGTGATGTACTTGCAATAACCCTTATCCCTGAGTGGCTTCCGGGCCTTGATAAGTGGTGATCACTGTGTAAAAAAAAAAAAAAAATGTTTCCGTATATATTTATGTATACGTATATATTTTTGTTTAACAAATTTTGCCTACCAAACTCTTCATAGGGTTTTTGGTCTACAGACATGAAACTTCATATATAAGGTATTTGTATCCACGCAAAACTTTATATTTGGTTTTTAGCCCTGAAACCTCGGTGCAAAAGTGTGAAAATTAAAAAAAAAATGAAATTTGCCAGGTGAAGGTCGAACGCTTGCATTACGTAGTAACTATTGGTTCATGTTTTAATTTTTATCCTTGCAGTAAACATGTTTTCATAGCCCAGTCATTGACGGCAGAGGAAAAATAAATCGTGAGCTGAGCGTTTTGGTTTCGATTCTCAGTGGCGGCGCATGAGTCTTTTTTATATACTTTTTAAATCATTACTATATATTGCATCCACTCTCTCTCTCTCTCTCTCTCTCTCTCTCTCTCTCTCTCTATATATATATATATATATATATATATATATATATATGATTTTCAGAATGTGAGAGATTGTATAATAAATTCCACAGCCAAACAACGCCGCAGCTCACAAGAGCCATGACAGCCAACGAACCGGAAGTCCAAGACTCGAGTTTCGCCCTCATTTGGGCTCATCAGTTAGACACATCCGAACTCAGGATTCGAAACCCGAGCCTCTTGCATGCGAGGCAAGCACTCTACCAACTGAGCAAAGGTTATTGACTGGTTGGACGGCCGCGTCCCTTGTCGAGACGAAGTGGGTTCATTTCACAGTCGGATTTCGACGCGGTTTACTTGATCTGTGTTGGTTAATAAAAATTATTGTGTGCAGGGCGTTTGCAGAGTGCTTGCCTCGCATGCAAGAGGCTCGGGTTTCGAATCCTGAGTTCGGATGTGTCTAACTGATGAGCCCAAATGAGGGCGAAACTCGAGTCTTGGACTTCCGGTTCGTTGGCTGTCATGGCTCTTGTGAGCTGCAGCGTTGTTTGGCTGTGGAATTTATTATATATATATATAAGTGAAAATGTCTGTCTGTCTTTTCTCTATGGTAGTTAAGGAAGACTATTATACAGAAAGACATTACTTTACATATTCACACGTTTTTAATATATACATATGCACATAAGCTTATGAACAGTACATAGGGCCGAGCAAGGATGGCGGAACTGTTAGTATATTATAACAGTACTCTAAATATACATTTGGCTCTTATACAAGTGGACGATAGCATCGTGAGTGAGATACTTTCTAGAGAGATAGAATGATCCAACCATATTTTAGAGACTTTGGCAACAGAATTGATGTAAATTTTTCATTTCAGGTCAGGAGTAAAGGTCAGTCTCAGAAGCTTGTCAAAATAGTGTGCCTCCCCAAGAGAGACGTTAATTTCAATTGGGGACAATATATCTATATGTGCACATAGGCATAGATATACAAAAATACATCTATGTATATATGCATGACCCATGAGCACATACACCGATACACGTAGATATACAAACACGCATACAGATACATATAAACACATACATAATCATGCCCGCACATCTACCCACATAGACACACAAAGACACATGTACTTGCCTATAGATAGGAGCGTAAGTAGGTGCGTTAAAGAATATAGTGTTTCTGGCACACCTACATAAATAGACACATATATACATACAGATATCAATATAGGCTCTAATCAATGTACACCCATATATGTGCAGAGTTTATTAGTAATTAGTAAGTTAGTGGGGGATAGTTTTATTTCATGCATTTCATGCATAGACTAATGTGTAAATGTTAGGGGGTAAGTGGAGGAATGAAAAGATATATATATATATATATATATATATATATATATAGTCTTTGAAGTTTGTAACCTTTAAAACTATATAAAAAATTACTTTTTATCATTTGTTAAAAAACCATCCAGTCAGTAAGTCATTTAATCACCTGCAATCACTGCATCAACTCTCTCGAATTTACTATAATACCAATTTTTTATTTTTTTATTTTTCATTTATTTTTATTTTTTCAAGGGATCATCAGTTGTTTACCATGAAACACTGTTTCGGGGATTTAAAAACAAAACAGTATATTACATCATGGCTCCCCAGCAGTGTTGATCAAATACCACCACCCTTAATCTTAGGAAGAAGACATGTTACAAACATTTGATCCAATTTCCTATTCTTAATTGCAATTACTAACCTTTTCATAGTATAAATATATATATCATAGCCCCCCCCCGCCTCCGACCCTAAGCGAACACCCAACAGGCCAAAACATACTTATCAAGAAATCATCTCACCAACGAGACGCCAAAAACTTTAATATTAAGACTCGAATTTTAAAGTAACCCCCTCCTCCTACTTCCACATATCCCCCTCCATGTATCCCTATGCCCTCAGCCACACATAAAATGAAATGCCCAGAACCTCCCCCACAAGGTCCTTAAACTCCAAAACTAAAACATTACCGACATACCAAGCACTCCCCTCCCACCTTTCCCCTTGTTCCCTTTCTCTTCTTTCCGCTTTTCTCGCACCCCTCCCCTGACATGATTCACTCTTTCATCCCATCATAACGAACATTTCTGTAAAAGTCTGAGGAAGCTACAGACGGACAAAAAAACAAAAAACAGCAACAAAAAAAAAACGACCGGGTAGCTGAAACAATAATGTAACTTAACAAAGATACGGTAATAAAAAAATAAAACGCATATTTGCTCTATAACAGTATTGGGCACTTTCTTCAGGTTTTTATTAATTACCATTTCTACTATATATATATATATATATACTAGCAGGCCGACCGGCATTGCCTAGTCTTAAAAAATGATATTTTGATCAATGCAGATTTCGTATTAATTATTACTATACTAGCAGAACTCGTGTACCGACGTTGCCCAGTGGAATTATGCTCCCAGCCCATCTGTAACCCCCCCCAAAAGAAAAACAAAAAACAAAAGCAAAACAATTTAAATACGGTTGTTACATGGACCTACTGTCCACTCATGTTAATTACAGGCACCCGTGGCCAAAATAAATGTACCGTGGCGATGTACGGACTCATTTTCTATACATTTATATTTCGAAGTGTATATCTTCCAATTATTAGCGTTATTTATAATATGATTTGTTCCGAAAAAATAAAGTACGGAAATTTAAGAAAAGAAATATGTTGCGGAGCCGAGATCAGTGTAGTATCTGTTCTGATATTGCACTTCATCTTTTCTTACCTCGATCAGTGGAGGAAAAATCCTTCTAGAATGAGGTATTTTATAATTTTTGTTTCTATCCAGAATATCCCTTTTAAGGGAGATGAATTAAAAACCGACCTTGTGTCTAACTCAGCCCTCGTGGCCAGGCAAATAAATAGGACACATTATAAGAAAACGTAACTAATCAGGAGCTAACGTTTTTAATTTAGTCACGTGTTAAATTGTAAGTCTTAGTATGTTTTGTCGCGGTCGTCGTCGTGATGTAATAAAAATACATTTTCGTATCTTGTTAATTATTTCTTGTTTTAATTTTTTTCTTTTTGCTGCATAATAATTTAAGGAAAACGCAATTATTCGGGAGTTAACTTTTGAATTTAGTCACGTGTTAAGCTGTAAGTTTGATTGTTATGTTATGGTTGTGGTCGTCATCGTGATAAAAAAATACACTTTAATATTTTGTTAATTGTTTAATTTTTTTGTATTTTTTTTTGTAATGATAAATTCTACTGGTAATGTTGACCGATACCTTACCCGCATCCGCAACTAAAAATAGTTGTATTAAAAAGCGAAAGTTGAATTAAAAACGAAACATTAAATTCGTGAGAAATGAAACGAAACTTATTCGTTTTTTGTTTGTTTTTGTTTTTAATTACTTAGTTTTAATTATTTTTTCTGGATCTTCACTCTTCACCGCTTTTTTAGGTAATACTTGTAATACTTGCTTCTACCCCCCCCCCAAAAAAAAATAAAGTAGATAAATATTTTGTAAGAAAGAAAGTTATCACATTCAAAATAATTAAAATGTAACAATTCACCGTTTTGGGGAGTTCTAATAACTACCAAACACCAACAAAAAAAAAGTGTCAAAGTAAAAGTAAGTTACTCTTCTACCTACCTGGATGAGTTTTGCGTTGTAATGTATTTTAATGCTTTTATTGGGTTCGAAAAACAAGTAGTACCCAGTCACAATAATCTATTTTGTTTTTATTTTTGAACGAGAACGGAAATGAAACGAAGTATTTTTTATTTTGGTTTTGAAATTGTGTGTATATATATATATATATATATATATATATATATATATATATATATATATATATATATATATATATATATACACACAATTTCAAAACCCAAATAACAAGCGAAAAAAATTTGCATCATTTGCGTATTTTTAAATAGTGATACAATTGTTTCGACACCATTCAGAAAATTTTAAACTTTATGTTGTTACAAAAATATTTCAGATTGGAATTTCATCAGACGTATTGAGAGAAATGTTAAAGTTAATGTATCTGAATAGATTTTCATGAAAAAAAAAATACAGACAATTACTAGATTTTCATCCTGTTATTATTAGTACCAAGCAGTATATATATATATATATATATATATATATATATATATATATATATATATATATATCCTCTATTTAGCTTTTTTCTTTTTTTTGGGGGGGGGGATCACCCTGTATATATATATATATATATATATATATATATATATATATATATATATATATATATATACAGAGTGACCCCCCACCCAAAAAAAAACAAAAAACAAAAGCTAAATGAAGGCCATCTAGAACGGAGAAAAAAAGGCCAAAGACCCTAGTGTTTTGATGTGATGTTTTGAATATAATAAACTAGTTATGACCAAAATTTCATTTCATTCGGCGAAAACAGTTGGGGCCCGTTTTTTTGTCACCCTTCTCAATTATTAAATCATTTCTTTCTGATAGGTTCATAAGAGTAGTAGTTGAGGGGCAAAAATCAGAAGCTCACAGTATTAATGCCGGTGTCCCTCAGGGATCCATCCTGGGCCCAACTCTTTTCCTGATCTACATTAATGATCTTCCAAATCATATCCTTACATCATTTGTAGACATCTATGCTGACGATACTACCATTTATGGTAGCACATCTAAGACAGTAAACGACCAAGTTCTCTCCAATTCTCTCTCCTCTGATCTTGAGCACGTAGTACAATGGGGAAAGGAGTGGCTGGTTACTTTTAATGCATCTAAAACCAAGCTTCTCTCTTTACATCATCAACATTCTAATCCACATTTGTCATCAATTGAAATGAATGGCTATCGTCTTCAGGAGGCCTCAAGTTTTGACAAGCTTCTGGGCTTAACCATTACTCCTGATCTTAAATGGAACACGTATATCAAATCTGTTGCCAAGGCCGCTGGAAAAATGGTGGGATCTTTCTATCGATCCAGTAGATATCTCACTGCTGATGCTATTCTCTACCTATATAAGAGCCAGGTACGTCCAAGGATGGAATACTGTTGCCACATCTGGGCAGGAGCTGCTAGAAAGGACTTGTCCTGCCTTGATAGAGTTCAAAATAGACTTCGTAGCCTCGTAGGAGATGTCCTTTTCTCCTCCTTGCAACCTCTATCTCACAGAAGAGATGTTGCGAGTTTGTCTCTGATGTATCGTTATTTTCATGGGAAGTGTTCAACTGAGCTTCAATCTATGGTCCCCCCTCGCCAAACTTTCACAAGAAACACTCGTCTAGCTGTAAACACTATCAATAATTTCCCCCACTCTTTATCTGTGCCTAAACCTAAACGTAGATTCCATGAACAAAGCTTCTTTCTTAGAACTGCACGCCTGTGGAATTGTCTTCCGTTTTCCTGCTTTCCGGCTGACTACAATATGGTTGTGTTCAAGTCTAAAGTAAATAAGTTCTTGATGAGCCGTTCCATATAAGTTATTAAATTTACCAAATTTTCATTACTAATGATTACTATATTGACCAATTTCTACTGTACACTCTTTAACCCTTATCCTTGAGTGGCCTCTGGGCCTTGATAATGTGGTGATGCCTTTGTAAAAAAAAAAAAAAAAACCTGTATATATATATATATATATATATATATATATATAGTCCTGGTCAAAATCATAAGACCACTTAAAAAAGTAAGCGTTTAGGCATATTATCGAATTTTTAATCAAACAAATGGTTGAAACCATCGCCAAAACGGAAAATATGATGGAAAAAAATGAAATCTGCTTCATTCGAAACCTTAACCCTGATCTAATAATTATTTAAAAAAAAAAAAAAAACATTTTCACCTGGTCAAAATGATAAGACCACTGATAATTTATCTAACAAAAGGCAATTATAAATTACTAAAAAGGGTCTCAGTATTTAGTATAGTCTCCATTATTACGAATTACTTCAAAAATTCTCTTCGGCATGCTTGCGACTAAGTTTTTTTATCAGTTGCGAAGGAATTTTATCCCATGTACTGAAAACTGAATCAGAAAGTTCCTTTATCGAATCATACTGTGTTCCATCCTTGAACACTTCTTTTGGCATCCACCCACAAAGATTTTCAATGGGATTGAGGTCCGGAGAACATGCTGGATGATCTAACAATTCTATATTATTTGAAGAAAAGTATTCTAGTTAGTGCTTGTCGAAAAGTGTGTATCGCAGCGTTTTCTTGCAGGAAAATCCAATTTCTTCCACATAGACGTGGACCTTCAGTCCTGATAGAATCATTTTCAAGCATTGAAATGTACTTCATGATGTTTGCCGGCCCTTTCACTACTTGCAACTTTAGGGTCCCAGCTGACGAGAAAGCATCCCAGATCATTAAAGACCCTCCTCCACCGAGTTGAAAAAGTCTCTTTGAGCAAATTTTTATCATGGTAATAGTGTTGAAATCCATCTGGACCATCTAAATTAAACTTTTTCTCATCGGAGAAAATTACATTTTCCCACTTCTCTTCATCCCAAGTCTGGTATTTGGTGGCATATTTAAGTCGGTTAGTTTTGTGCTGTTCAAGAAGACGTGGTTTCTGCAGTCGCTTTAAATGATTGAAACCTTTCATTTTCAAATGCCTTCCGATGGTTTTAGGACTATATTCTGCTGCTGTTTGGCTTTTCAATCGACTTGAGCTCATACTGGAGTTTTTTTTTAAACTTCTGATACGGCGATCCAGTGATGGGGTTAGTTTTTTTGGTCGACCAGGACTCTTTTTGTGCCCATATTGATCTGGATTTCTTAAAAAATTTGTGATGACCGTTTTGCTACGATTCACTTCGTTTGCAATGGATCTATGGGAGAGTCCACCCCTATTAAGCTCAAAGATCCTTCCTCTCTCAAACTCTGATAATGGTTTCCCTTTTGCGATTTATAATTTAGTAAGATGTTTTTTATGCACTAACAAGTTGCTTTTAGTAACATAGAAAGCTTTTCGTATTCATTTTTTCAAAACTAGCCGATTTTATTAAAGTGGTCTTATCATTTTGACCAGGTGAAAATGTTTGTTTTTTAAAAAATAATTATTAGATCAGGGTTAAGGTTTCGAATGAAGCAAGTTTCATTTTTTTTCCATCGTATTTTCCCTTTTGGCAATGGTTTCAACCATTTGTTTGATTAAAAATTCGATATTATGCGTAAACGCTTACTTTCTTAAGTGGTCTTATGATTTTGACCAGGACACTATATATAATTGAACTCACTCTCTTCTTCTAACTCACTAGCTATATATATATATATATATATATATATATATATATATATATATATATATATATATAGTGCAAAATTTTGTTGAAAATTCAAAGACTCACGTTTTCTTTTTTATAACCTTCGTTTATTTCCTGGATATATCTGGATAATCTAAAGCTCAACAAGTATCCTTGGAGCTTATATAGGAGAACAATATGAATGGGATATGAAGTCACAAAACTATATATTGGTTAATATAGATTGGTTTATTTATTCAATAAGGGTATACAAACATTTAGTTGAGGGATAGAGGGGACTCTTTATACCAAGGCATTTCGAAGCCTTATGCTTATCATCAGAAGAGCAGAGAAGATGCTAGGTAACAAGATGGGGATACGACGTCTAGCGTCGGACTCATCAGGAACGAAATAAATCAATAAAGATAAATCTTAGAAATCGATATAACTCCCCCTAACATCATCTATAATTTTATTGATTATTGATTAGTTTTTGTGACTTCATTTTCCATTCTTATTGCTTTCCTATATATATATATATATATATATATATATATATATATATATATATATATATATATATATATATATATATATATATATTTATATATATACGGCGCAATCACGTTGATACACTGGTTTTCACCAGATCATCGAAGTTAAGCAACGTTGAACCTCGCCAGTACCAGGTGGGTGACCATTTGGGAAGTTTAGGTGATGTATGTATCGCGCCGAGTCGTATAAATGTCGAGATTAGTATCTGGGAGCGAATTAATTTACTAGGAGAGATGCACCTCCAGTCTAGGAGCAGGAAACCTGCTGTCTACTATATATTCTGTCCTGCTGCAGTCATCTGCAGCGACAAAGGTTAACAGAAAGACCAAAAACTGTGGTTGGTTCTACACAAAGTCTCCACCATTAACAAATTATCTATGTGGATTTTCGAACAACTCAGTTGTTGTAGCGGAAGCTCATACGTCGAAATCCACGGAAGAGTCCATTATATACAAAAGACAAAATTATTACGCCCCACATAATAGCTTTCAAAACAAATGCTTGATACAGAAATAGGTTTTGCACGTTCTGCTTTTTAACTGTTTGTTCCACGTTTTTATTTAGCCCGGATTAATATTTATTTATATTTTTATGAAATTGTTAATATTGGGAGTGGAGCAATACATTTCTTTTACACTTTTTCACTTCGGCATTGGGACAAGGGACTACTTTGTGTGATCGTGTCAAACAGGGAACTGTGGGGAGTTGAGTAGCAATTGTGCAGGTTAGTATAGTCAGAGAAACAAGAAACAGAGAGGGAATTCCAAAGTCTGACAGTCTATCACTAGTTTCTCCCTATTAGACAGGGTCAGAAAAAGGGTCTCCAACCTAATAGGTTCCGCACCATTTACCAAAATCAAACATCTGTCTTAATGTAGCATTCTTGCCCCTGTTTTACAAGTATTTTAATGGAATGTGCGATGACCAACTCATATGTAAATACTCCGACTTACCTTACAAGCAGCAAAATCCCACTCCTCATTGTTTTGTATCTCTATAAAGCCACCATTCGCCCATGTATGGAGTACTGCTGTCACATCTGGGCTGGTACATCTGCTACATGTCTCTCACTCCTTTACAGGGTTCAAAAGAGGGTGGCCAACCTGATAGGTCGTGAACTGTCAACTAGGCTTCAGCCTCTGTCCCATCGACGAAATCCCTCTGTCTGTTCTACAAATACTTTAATGGCGAATGCTCTGACGCACTTGTACGCTCTCAACGTGAACATCCCGACAAATCCGACAAGCGGCTAAATCCCACCCCTTCACATAGAGATCTCTAGGTGTAAGAAAGCCTTCTACTGCAATAGTTTATTCGCCAGAACTGCTACACTTTGGAACTCCCTTCCGGGATTCTGCTTTCCCAACTGTACTGACATGCAGAAGTTCAAGTGGAATGTGAACAGACATCTTGCTACTCATCTGCCTTCATAATACCTCTGCAACGTATGTCTCCGATAGTAGCCCCCTACTTCAAAGTGGCACTGTGCCTTGTTTCAGGTGAAAATTGAATAATAAAAAAAAAAGAGAAACCTTCTACTCTAATAGTTTCTTTGAAAATCCCTACCTGTTCCCTCCTTTCTTTGCTGTACTGAAATGCAGAAGTTCAAGTGTAATGTGAACAGACATCTTGTTGCTCAACTCCCTAAATATTCATCATCATCGTATGACTACGAAGATTCTATTGTTGGCATTGGTTTCCCGATATTTTTCTTGTCAGATTTCTTTCTGGAAAGACATCGGATATTTCCGGGAGGAGGGGGGCACGTGAAAGTTGCTAACATCCCTAAGTGAAATGGATTTTAATGAACTGGACTTGAACTCAGAGCATCCAGGTCGTTAATCCGTTTCGCTAACTACTGAACCGCCCCCCCCCACTCCGTACATAGTGTCATAGTGTAGAGATAATCACAAATAGTAGCCTTTTAACATACAATTAGCACTGTGCTTTGTTAGAGTAAATAAGCGTGTAAAAATTCACGATATACTAAATATATTTTTATACAATACATAAATTTATATATAATCATAATCATCGAAAAAAAAAGAAGGAAATTGTTTCGATTTTTAGTGCATGTTATATAGAGTCGACTAATCGATTTCTTTTAAATATGTGCTTTTAAAGGAAAAACAACAGTACTTACTTGTCATGCCGAAAATAGTAATATATCCAACAATAACGAAAATTTATGGAGTAGAACGACTGCTTTGGCGTTTTTAGTAAAAAAAAAAAAAAGAAAGTATACTGCCCTGCCTTGTATTCGCAGTCTTCAATGTGTTCACATCTAGGGAAAATGCAATTTTCGCGAATTTTCCATAAAAATAACTTTGCTTAGGTTAGTGCAAAAATAATGTCGTTTTTTTATCAGATATATAGATAGATATATATGAGTTGGAACAATTACATTGAAGGCATTGCCAGGGCCGCTGCAAGGAAGGTGTGTTCTCTCTACCGTTCTAGAAAACTACTAACACCCGAAAGTATCCTGTACCTCTATAACGCAACCATTCGCACATGTATGGAGTATTGTTGTCATATTTGGGCTGGTGCATCGGCTACTAGTCTCTCGCTCCTTGACAAGGTTCAAAAGAGAGTCGCAAATCTGATAGGCCCTGAACTGGCATCTAAGCTTCAGGCTCTGTCCCATCGACGAAACGTTGCATCCCTCTACCTGTTCTACAAGTATTATAGTGGTGAATGCTCTGACGAACTGCAAGCACTTGTGCCCCCACGACGTGAACACCCTCGACAGACCCGACAGGCTGCAAAATCCCACCCCACACTGTAGAGATCTCTAGATGTAAAAGATCTTTCTGCTCCACTAGTTTCTTCCTCAGAACTGCTAGACTTTGGAATTCCATTCCAGGTCCCTGCTTCCCCAACTGTACTGACGTGCAGAAGTTCAAGTGCAACGTGAACCAACATCTTGCTGCCCAAATACCTACATAGTACCCCAGTAGTTGTTGCTCCTGTTAGTAGCCCCCTACACCAAAGTGGCAATGTGCCTTATTTGGGGTGAAAATGTAATAAAAAATAAAAAATAAAAAAATATATGCGTAAAAAACATTTTTGCATCAACTTAATAACCATAAATAATTTTCTATTCGATAACTTTTCATTATTTCTTAGATATATTACTATTTTCGACATGACAGTCAAGTACTGGTGCTCTTGCTTAAAACTACAATTTTCAAAAATCGATCCGTTGATATTTTATCTTAACAAGCACTACATATTTATAATTTTCATTTTCTGCGAACCTGCTTTTAATCGACATCGCCATCTTGAATTTGTTTCTTTTTTTTTTTATTTATCTCCCTATTATTTTATTAGATACGCACTCAAAATAAGTTTCTAAAATAAATATTTATATTCGCTGTCACTTAGCAACACTTATATTTCATTTAATTAAATTTAATTCACCAGTTGTTTACGATAATGACCCGAGTTTTGTTACGTAATGATTTTTCTCTTGAATAATCTCAGAAACAAAAAGAAATTTTGCTTTTATTTCGTTTTTACTAACTGAAATAAAAAGAAAAAAAAAACACTAAAAGTTTTACAAATTTTTATTTAGATAAGAAAACAAAACTTGTTTCCTTTTTTGCCTCGAAACAAATTTTTAATGATAAGCGTTATATTGGTATTAACAATATAAACAACTCGAAACAGGTGTCACGCGACAATGTTTGTATTTAATCATTGAAATAATAAATGTCAAATCCCAAAAGCAGGGCTTTTATTTATTTAAATTAAATACATAACTTATTTACAATACAGGTTCTGGTAAATAAGGGGAATTCACTTTCATTATATATATATATATATATATATATATATATATATATATATATATATATATATATATATATATATATATGAACAAATGATTAATAAAACATGTTAAAAGACATACTGAAAAAGAGTTAAAAACATATTTAATTTTAAAAAAGGAAGCACAAGATAAGTGGATAGTTCTTAATCCGCGGAGTTTCGAAGAAATACTCTCCTTCTCATCAGAGGGCAGGAATTAGCAAAATGCAGGATCGGATTTTGCATATAAAAGTATTTAATGAAACTACAAGTAAGTCACAGATCTTACTTGGTTAAAAAAAAGGGGTGAGGTTTTTTTTTTTATATATATGTAGTCATCCACATCAGCGCTGCTAGACAGGCAACTACCTCAAGCCAGGATTGAAACCCGATCGTCTGTACGACAGTTAAGGCTCCTAGCCACTACGCTATCGGCGGCTGCTGAGTGAGTCGTGAGTTTAACGATGTTTTTGCATCGTCCGAAATACCTAAGCTCGATTTGTTTAAACAAAGAGCATCGCTTTATACGCTAATGGTAATTCGTGTATCACTTCTCAATATGCTCAAATATAATTATTTCCACAGCAAGACAATGTCACAGCTCACAAGAGCCATGACAGCCAAAAAACTGGAAGTTAAAGACTCGAGATTTGCCCTCATTTGGGTTCTTTAGTTAGCCATATCCGAAATCGGGATTCGAAACCCGAGCCTCTTGCTGCGAGGCGAGTACTCTGCCACATGAGCAAACGCGCGACACACAAGAAAGTCTATTAACTAACACAGATCAAGTAAGCCGCGACGAAATCCGACTATGAAATGGACCTACTTCGTCTCGAACAAGGAATGTGGTCATCTAACCAAGCTACAACCCAAGCCGACGTCTCACAATAGGAATTTTATACTCGTAACGACGATGTCATCCAACACGCTAACCTAGCGCGCAATTAGTAATAGAATTTTCAGCATGTGGGAGATTATATAATTATTTCCACAGTCAAAAATCGTCGCAGCTTACAACAGCCATGACAGCCAACAAATCGGAAGTCCAAAATTCGAGTTTCGCCCTCATTTGGGCTCATCAGTTAGACATTAAGTTAAGCAACGTTGAGCCTGGCTAGTACCAGATGGGTGACCATTTGGGAATTCTAGGCGATGTATGTGCTCTCCGTTTATCTCGGCATTTTTTCCAGCCGTCCTTAACACACACACACACACACACACTTGTTTATGCCGATCACTGGAGTACTTCAAGGATGTTTGCTTTTGCCATTACTCTTTGCTATACGTTTTTAAAAAAGGTGACCCAGGATCAAAATCTAACTTGGACATTGCAGATGATATTGTTGCACTAGCGGTGAATACGACTGGCCTACAAGGCATTGGTAACAAGGTTCAAGTGCTAATAAAACTCAAAAGACACTCTCTGAGATCCATCAGCAACCGAAAAAGATATAGGTATAGTTGACAAATTGATGTACTTACGAAGCTCCGCAAACAAGACAGATACTACGGTGAGTATCCATTGTCTTTAAAGAGTGAAGGAGTCTCTGCCTTTTATTATATACTAGTGGGGGGCACTCGGTGTTGCCCGGGTGTTTAGAGGTGTGTATGCTCGGGCGGCGGGGGTGGGGGTAAATCTAAACAAAAGAATAAGCGAAGTAATCTATATATTTTAATAATAAAGGAATCTTCGTCGTTTAATCCCCGTGGGAGTTCAGTTGAAATGCCAAGCAGGTCAGAATCTCTAGAATTCATTTCCGCCTAAGACTCCCCAATGGGATCCAACGCGGAAGATTTTATGTAGCTTAATTGATGTATATTTCTATTAATTACTGTATATATATATATATATATATATATATATATATATATATATATATATATATATATATATATATATATATATATATATATAACTACTTAATTTACTCACATAAAATTAATATACGAAAGTATAGATTTATGTGTAAACTTTAAGTATTTACTTCAAAAGTGCTCAATACGTAGGTAGAGCTAGTTAGTAATTTATAAAATATATATGGCGATTAAGCTACACTGAATATTCGGCGTTTCATCCACTCTAGGACTCCTCAGGCTTATGCGCGAATTCTGTGGTTGTTTATCGTTTACATATATATATATATATATATATATATATATATATATATATATATATATATATATATATATATAGTAATTTATAAAATATATATGGCGATTAAGCTACACTGAATATTCCGCATTTCATCCACTGTAGGATTCTTCAGGCTTATGCGCTTATAAGCCTGGCGAGTCCTAGAGTGGATGAAACGCGGAATATTCAGTGTAGCTTAATCGCCATATATATTTTATAAATTACTATATATATATATATATATATATATATATATATATATATATATATATATATATATATATATATATATATATGTTTTATTTTTTTATTACCGTTTTATCTGTTTGGTTACATATGTTTCGGATGTTGGACCATGTTTCGAATCCAACAGCCTCGTCACACCTTGCAGAAATGGTTGTTAGTATTTGGAAGAAGGGTTTGTCAGTATATGTGTATGTACCTTCATGTGTAGACGTATGTGTATGTGCGGGCATGATTGGATTTTTATATATATCCTTATGTGTGTTTATATATATCTTTCTGTATACGCCTGTATAGATATATGTGCACATGGCTCGTGTGTATATACATGAATATGTATTTGTATATCTATGTCTATGTGCGCATGTATGCGTGCATCCGGATTTTAGTGTCTATCTGTATATGTGTATCTATTTATATGCATGGGTGAACGTATCTATGCAGGTGGATTTATACGCATGTATGTGTTTGTATGTGTATATGTGCCTATATCCACAATACACTTGACACTGAAAATAAAGTTAAGCATAACCACTGCCCAAAGCACCATGTTAGGAGCCCACCCCTATATATATGAACTTAATCTTTAACCTTTAAACCTTTATACCCCATTTTAATTTTTTTTCCTAGACACTGTGAATTAATCCCTATTTAATAAGCAAAGCAAATCAATACAGGCCCCTAAATATTAAACCAACAACATGTATTTTGAACATATCTTACAATACGTCTAACTAACCTCGCATTATTAACTATATCCACTTATTTATTTATCCTTTATTTGTTTATTTATTTATCTACCTTAACTTTACTTACTTAGTATAAATATACACATCTCTATGTATATATATATATATATATATATATATATATATATATATACATAGATATGTGTATATTTATACTAATTAAGTAAAGTTAGGGTAGATATGTCTATATATGTGTATATTTTTATACTTTTATGAATATGTATATTTGTATAATTGTATATACGTGTACGTGGGTACATGTTTGTGTATGCACATATGTATGTATGTGTATGTACATCTACATTTTACTGGAGATCCGTACATGTATCTTCATATGTATGTATGTGTGTGTGTGCGGGTATGATTGAGTATATATATATATATATATATATCCTTATGTGTATTTATGTATATGTTTCCAAGTGCGCGCGTGTAAATGTATGTGTTCATGGGTCGTGTGCATATACATGAATGTATATTGGTATATCTATATATTTGTGCACATGTAGGTGTTTGCGTACATCTGGGTATTAATATCTGTATACACGTGTGTGTCTATGGGTATGCTGAACGTATGTATAATGTATATCTGAGTTTATATGCATGTATTTGTATGTAGGTATATGCCTGTATCCGCAATGCTTTTAACACTGGAAATAAAGTTAAACATAAACACTGCCCAAAGTATCATGTTAGGAGCCCACCCCAGATATATATGAACTCAACGATGCGTCTACCTAACCTCGCATTATTAACTACACCCATGTATTTACTTATTTATTTATTATTATTTATTTATCCTAACTTTACTTTATTTACTTGGTATAAATATACACTTGTCTGTCCGTATATATATATATATATATGTATATATATATGTGTGTGTGTGTGTGTGTGTGTGTGTGTGCGTGTTTGTCTATATATGTTTGTATATTTATATTTTTATAAATATGTATATTTATGTAATTGCGTATACGTGTATGTGGGTACATGGGTATGTATATGTGTATCTATGTATAATCTACTTCTTACTGGAGATCTATATCTCCACATATATGCATATATATAGGTGTGTATATATATGCGTATATGTGTCTATGTATATATGTGAGTATGTATATGTGTATAGGACTTGTGTGTGTGCGTGTATGTCTGCATATAGATGCGGGTATGTCTATATATATTTATATATGTGTGTATGTGCGTATGTGCCTGTATATGGATGTGTAGAAATGTACATGTGTATGTGTATGTATGCGTAGTTGCGCGTGTGTTAGCGTATATATTAACTATTAACTATCTAAACTCACTGTCAACTGAAATGAGCAAGTCATCTTATAACGACTACGAAAATCTTAAATGGGACCTTGTACTTGTCAAACACATGACACCTAAAATCCTTTCTCTCTCTCCCTCTCTCTCTTCCTCTCTCTCATCTACTTCATATACATGGCTGAACAAGCAAAAAGCAGTCAAAATTTAAAACCTAAAAATTGAAACTCTTCCCCCCTCTCCTCTCTTTACCCCCTTTCTTTTTTCTTTACCATCCTCTATCCCCCTCCCCCTCCCTATATCCATATATCTACACTCACGCCTACATGGATCTGCTACCCCTCCACACACACAATACAATCTAATGTATTTTAACCTTCAAAACTGAAATATTGTTGATACCCGTCTCTCTCCCCCTTATTATCCCCTCTTTTTTCGTCTTTTTTCAAATACTAACAACCATTTCTGCAAGGTCTGACGATGCTGTTGGATCGTAAACATCCGAAACATATGTAACAAAACAGATAAAACGGTAATAAAAAAATAAAGCACATATTTGCTAATTACCAGTTTTACCATATATATATATATATATATATATATATATATATATATATATATATATATATATATATATATAGTAATTTATAAAATATATATGGCGATTAAGCTACACTGAATATTCTGCGTTTCATCCACTATAGGATTCATCAGGCTTATGCGCCTGACGAATCCTATAGTGGATGGAACGCAGAATATTCAGTGTAGCTTAATCGCCATATATATTTTATAAATTACTAACTAGCTGTACCTACGTATTGAGCACTTTTGAAGCAAATACTTAAAGTTTACGCATAAATCTATACTTTCGTATATTAAATTTATGTGAGTAAATGAAGTAGTTATATATATATATATATATATATATATATATGCGCGCATACTTCCTTAAATTTAATAGACGTTTTTTTAGTTTATTAATTTTATATTGGATCCTTTCCATTTTTCTAATTGTAATCTTTACTTCATGTGGTAACTGGCTGATGTAATAACCATAAATGATTTGTTCAAGTACTTTCAAATCCTTCTGGATTCATCTTCAATGATTAATTAAACTGGTGTGATTTTTACTATTTATATTTATGGTTGCTTAGTTTTTATTTATTTTTAATTAGTTATTAATTTTTTTGTATAAACACTTTTTTTTTTTTTTTTTTACACAGTGATCACCACTTATCAAGGCCCGGAAGCCACTCAGGGATAAGGGTTATTGCAAGTACATCACGTTAGTGAGGAGATTTTATGAAGTGTTTAATTAGGGGGCGGTTCATTAGGAATTTGTTAACATTAGACTTGAAGACATCCAAGTTGTAGTCCGGAGGGAAGCAGGCAGACGGAACAGAGTTCCACAGGCGTGCAGTTCTAAGAAAGAAGCTTTGCTCATGAAATCCGCGTTTTGATTTAGGCACAGATATAGAGTGGGGGAAATTTTTCACAGTGGATTCAGCTAGACGGGTGATTTTCGTGAAAGTTTGGCGAGGGGGGACCAGGGATTGGAGTTCAGACGAGCACCTGCCATGAAAATAACGATAAAACAAGGATAGGCTCGCAACGTCTCTTCTGTGGGAGAGGGGTTGCAGGGTAGAGAAAAAGGCATCCCCCACTAAACCACGAAGTCTATTTTGTACTCTGTCAAGGCATGATAGGCTGTTTTTGGCAGCTCCTGCCCAGATATGGCAACAGTATTCCATCCTTGGCCGTACTTGGCTTTTATATAGATAGAGAATTGAATCAGTAGTGAGATATCTTCTGGAGCGGTAGAAGGATCCCACCATCTTTCCTGCGACCTTGGCAACAGACTTGATGTACGTGTTCCATTTCAGATCAGGAGTAAAGGTCAAACCCAGAAGCTTGTCAAAACACGGGGCCTCACCCAGACGAGAGCCATCCATCACAATTGATGCCAGCTGGGGATCAGAGCGTTGATGATGTAAGGATAGGAGTTTGGTTTTAGATGCATTAAAGGTAACTAGCCACATCTTCCCCCACTGAACCACGCGCTCGAGATCAGAGGAGAGAGAATCCGAGAGAACTTCGTCATTTACAGCCTTTGATGTGTTGCCGTAGATGGTCGTGTCATCAGCATAGATGTCAACGAATGATTTAAGTATGTGTTTAGGGAGGTCATTGATGTAGATCAGGAAGAGAGTTGGGCCGAGGATTGACCCTTGAGGGACTCCAGCATTTATATTGCAAAAGGTTAAGGCTATTAGTAAAGTTTAATTTGCTAATGTTATTTTTTTTAGTTTTAGGATTTCAAGTTTACGTTTATTGTTTAATTGTATGGGTTATATATATAACAATCCAAAAATGCCCAACATCATAGATATACCAACATCATAGATATACCAACATCATAGATATACCAACTATGTTTAGAAGCAGTGTAATCTAGGAATAATATTTCTTTGTATAAGCAATACTAGTAATTATTATTATATTTGCTAAATAGTATAAGTTACGTTGTCTAGATGAATTCTTAAATTAGTAACCCCCATCATTATGAATTTAGAATGTATATTCCTGGCCTCACAGGGTCGCCTTTCCTTATTCTAAAAATTATCTGTTTTTTTTTAATAGTTTAATATCTAGTCGGAAAGATAATCACATACAACTCTGTTGAAACTCAACCCACAATGAAAACATAAACAAAAATGACACCATCAAAGTTTACTATAAAACCCAACTCTACATTAACTACAAAACAAACGAAAAAAATAATAACAAACCTAATTAAAAGCTACACCCGACTACCTACCAGAACAAAAATATTAATTTAATAATATATTATAATTTATTAATTTAATAATATATTATACTAAATTTAAAATCTCCGATCTAATAATAAAAAACAACAATAATACTAATACCACACAAAACCAATCTAATGTAGTGTATGAATTTATTTGCCCCTTCGAAGGCCTCCGAACTTATACAACGCATACATTGGACACACCACAACAACACTCTCTTGATGACTAACCTACGATTTAGCAGACAATAGCGCCATAAAACAACGCCTAACATTCCATGATAAAACCTATAATCGTCCGACATTAGAAATATCTTAACTAACAATATTAAATTTGATACAAAAAATAAATATATATATGCATATATATAGAGTGGCAAAAAAAGAGGACATTCAATTGTTTTTCTGAGTATTTTACAATAAACGGAGAAAAAAAAGGCCAAAGACCCTAGTGTGTTGATGTGATGTTTTGAATATGATAAAGTAGTTATGATCAAAGTTTCATTTCATTCGGACAAAACACTAAGAATTAGAGTTGGGGCCCGTTTTTTTGGGTCACCCTGTATAAGGAGAAACGAAAAAAAAAAAGAAGAAATTATGGTAACCCGGTGTCGTGGTAATCCTTATATAGAGTGGGATGATGTGATCCGAGTCCAAGTTTGTTGGTTAAATTGTTTCTGCTTTTATATTCATTTTCTTTGTATGTGCTGAATAACGAAATTCTAATTTTTGCTAATGACTTTTCCTCTGAGGAGATGAGCCTACATTGAAAATCCACGGGTTAAGCAAAAATATCTGAAATGTATTCTTCGTTCAAACAATAAATTTATGTTCTGAAGATTACATTTTTCTGAATAAAATTTAAATAAAAAAAACCTATAAATTTCATTTGCTCTATCAAGTATATTGAGTAATTCCCACTTTGGCTGGTATTGTCTTATATAACATTACACCCTAATACCACAGGATTCATTAGTCTGTATTCCTATTTGCTTCAGGTACATGATTATATATATATATATATATATATATATATATATATATATATATATATATATATATATATATATATATATATATATATGGTGTCGTTGTTTTTATTAGTTGGTAATGTTAATTGTCTGTTGTGTATCTGGCTATTTAAGGAATGGTCTCGGTTTCGGTTATGGTAAATTTTTAGTGCTTTTCTTTTTGTATTTGCCAAAAAATGTTGAGGGTATTGCAAGTTCATGAATGTACGTTCGATATACTCAAATTCTTCCACGATGTATTCTTCACTACATATTCTCAGGGCCCTAAGAAAAAATCCTATTAGAATACCTCTTTTTACTTTATCATCGTGATGAGAGTAAAAGTGTATATATATATATATATATATATATATATATATATATATATATATATATATATATATATATACTAGCGAGGAGCGTCTTTGCTCAGTCGTAAAATACGCTTAAATATGATATTTTAATTGTCCAGATTTAGTATTTATTATAGGCTCGTGATTTCAATTGTAAAAAGTATTAGGTGTCATTAGCTAGACTCGAACTCGAAAGCAAAACTTTACCATTCAAAGCTGGTGACATTACCACTGTACTAACCGCGATACGCATATGAACTGATTAAAAATTTAAATTTAAAAATGAAAAATAACTAAGAAATGTACAAAATATATAACGATTTAAAAAAATTTTGACCACGTAAAACCTATTTTAAGCGGCTTAAGACCCGTAAAGGAACGGTCCATAAAAAATCCAATCATTTGAAGCCCTAACACTGCTCTGCGACTTTTAATTTCAGAGGAGATGGATTTTGAAAATATTGAGACAGACATATAGCCGTTTATATATTAGATATAAGATTATATTATAAAACTCAAATCGGTTTCAAACAACACTTGGGCGGTGAAACCGTGTATCCGGTTCCGCTTTATGATGCGCATGCATAGAAAATTAAAACAACGCCATTAAAGCTTTTCTAATGGACACTTTTTTCGCATTTAAAGTATGCAAATAAAGAGAAAACCAAATCCCTTTTGCTTTTTTTTAGGAATTTTATTTGCATTTTTCACTGCAATTTGGAATCGTTTTCAAAGAAAAACACAGCAAATGTGTGCGATTTAATGTCTTATATATTCTGTAATTAGCAGTTGAAAGACGAGAAAAAATACTCATATAAAAGGAACCAAATTCCCCTAATCACCGTTATGTTGCGACCCAAACAGTATGTACAGAATAATATCGATATTTCAGAAGCTAACGGTTTTAAATAATTCTTTCTCACATTCTTAAATTCATATATATAACTTTATAGTCTTATGTTTTTTTATATTTGATACTATTCAATTTTGATGTGTGCTCTAGACAAGTGTTCCAAACTGATTGGATGGGAAGTAATAAAGTGACATTAATTGAAATAAATTTTCGTTGGACAATCCCAACAACTATTTCGTCATCAATGTTGTCTTAAGCTCTCCCAACAAAAATTTATATTATTTAAGCAATACAAATATTATTTAAGCAAAAAATATTATTTAAGCAATAAAAATTATTATTTAAGCAAAAAAATTATTATTTAAGCAATAAAAATTATTATTGAAGTAATAAAAATTATTATTTAAACAATAAAAATTATTATTTAAGCAATAAAAATGATTATTAAAGTAATAACAATTATTATTTAAGCAATAAAATTATTATTAAAGCAATAAAATTATTATTTAAGCAATGAAATGATTATTAAAGCAATAAAAATATTATTTAAGCAATAAAAAATATTATTTAAGCAATAAAAATTATTATTAAAGTAATAACAATTATTATTTAAGCAATAAAATTATTATTAAAGCAATATAATTATTATTTAAGCAATGAAATGATTATTAAAGCAATAAAAATATTATTTAAGCAACAAAAAATATTAGTTAAGCAATAAAATTATTATTTAAGCAATAAAATTATTATTTAAGCAATGAAATGATTATTAAAGCAATAAAAATATTATTTAAGCAATAAAAAATATTATTTAAGCAATAAAAATTATTATTAAAGCAATCAAAATTATAATTTAAGTAATAAAAATTATTATTTAAGCAATAAAAATTAGTATTTAAGCAATAAAAACCATTATTTAAGCAATAAAAATTATTATTTAAGTAATAAAAATTATTATTTAAGCAATAAAAATTATTATTTAAGCAATAAAAATTATTATTTACGTAATAAAAATTTATCATTTAAGAAATAAGTATTATTATTTAAGCAATAAAAATTATTATCTAAGCAATAAAAACCATTATTTAAGCAATAAAAACCATTATTTAAGCAATAAAAATTATTATTTAAGTAATAAAAACCATTATTTAAGCAATAAAAATTATTATTTAAGCAATAAAAATTATTATTTAAGTAATAAAAATTTATCATTTAAGAAATAAATATTATTATTTAAGCAATAAAAATTATTATTTAAGCAATAAAAACCATTATTTAAGCAATAAAAATTATTATTTAAGTAATACAAATTATTATTTAAGTAATAAAAACCATTATTTAAGCAATAAAAACCATTATTTAAGCAATAGAAATTATTATTTAAGTAATAAAAATTATTATTTAAGCAATAAAAACCATTATTTAAGCAATAAAAATTATTATTTAAGCAATAAAAACCATTATTTAAGCAATAAAAATTATTATTTAAGTAATAAAAACCATTATTTAAGCAATAGAAATTATTATTTAAGTAATAAAAACCATTATCTAAGAAATGAAAATTATTATTTAAGTAAAAAAACCATTATTTAAGCAATAAAAATTATTATTTAAGCAATAAAAACCATTATTTAAGCAATAAAAATTATTATTTAAGTAATAAAAATTATTATTTAAGCAATAAAAACCATTATTTAAGCAATAAAATTATTATTTAAGCAATAAAATCCATTATTTAAGCAATACAAATTATTATTACGTACTAAAAATTGTTATATAAGTAATAAAAATTATTATTTAAGTAATACAAATTATTATTTAAATAATAAAAATTATTATTTCAGCAATAAAAATTATTATTTAAGTAATAAAAATTTATCATTTAAGAAATAAATATTATTATTTAAGCAATAAGAATTATTATTTAAGCAATAAAAACCATTATTTAAGCAATAACAATTATTGTTTAAGTAATAAAAATTGTTATTTAAGCAATAAAAATTATTATTTAAGTAATAAAAACCATTATTTAAGCAATACAAATTATTATTTAAGCAATAAAAACCATTATTTAAGCAATAAAAATTATTATTTAAGTAATAAAACTTATTATTTAAGTAATAAATATGATTGTTTAAGCAATAAAACTTATTATTTAAGCAATAAAAACCATTATTTAAGCAATAAAAATTATTATTTAAGCAATAAAAATTATTATTTAAGCAATAAAAACCATTATTTAAGCAACAAAAATTATTATTTAAGTAATAAAAACCATTATTTAAGCAATAAAAATTATTATTTAAGTAATAAAAACCATTATTTAAGCAATAAAAATTATTATTTAAGCAATAAAAACCATTATTTAAGCAATAAAAATTATTATTTAAGTAATAAAAATTATTATTTAAGAAATAAAAACCATTATTTAAGCAATAAAAATTATTATTTAAGCAATAAAAACCATTATTTAAGCAATAAAAATTATTATTTAAGCAATAAAAATTGTTATTTAAGTAATAAAAATTATTATTTAAGTAATAAAAATTATTATTTAAGTGATAAAAATTATTATTTAAGCAATAAAAATTATTATTTAAGCAATAAAAATTATTATTTAAGCAAAACAAATTATTATTAAAGTAATAACAATTATTATTTAAGCAATAAAATTATTATTAAAGCAATAAAATTATTATTTAAGCAATGAAATGATTATTAAAGCAATAAAAATATTATTTAAGCAATAAAAAATATTATTTAAGCAATAAAAATTATTATTAAAGTAATAACAATTATTATTTAAGCAATAAAATTATTATTAAAGCAATATAATTATTATTTAAGCAATGAAATGAGTATTAAAGCAATAAAAAAATTATTTAAGCAATAAAAAATATTATTTAAGCAATAAAAATTATTATTAAAGCAATCAAAATTATTATTTAAGCAATAAAAATTATTATTCAAGTAATAAAAATTATTATTTAAGCAATAAAAATTAGTATTTAAGCAATAAAAACCATTATTTAAGCAATAAAAATTATTATTTAAGTAATAAAAATTATTATTTAAGCAATAAAAATTATTATTTAAGCAATAAAAATTATTATTTAAGTAATAAAAATTTATCATTTAAGAAATAAGTATTATTATTTAAGCAATAAAAAATATTATCTAAGCAATAAAAACCATTATTTAAGCAATAAAAACCATTATTTAAGCAATAAAAATTATTATTTAAGTAATAAAAACCATTATTTAAGCAATAAAAATTATTATTTAAGCAATAAAAATTATTATTTAAGTAATAAAAATTTATCATTTAAGAAATAAATATTATTATTTAAGCAATAAAAATTATTATTTAAGCAATAAAAACCATTATTTAAGCAATAAAAATTATTATTTAAGTAATACAAATTATTATTTAAGTAATAAAAACCATTATTTAAGCAATAAAAACCATTATTTAAGCAATAGAAATTATTATTTAAGTAATAAAAATTATTATTTAAGCAATAAAAACCATTATTTAAGCAATAAAAATTATTATTTAAGCAATAAAAACCATTATTTAAGCAATAAAAATTATTATTTAAGTAATAAAAACCATTATTTAAGCAATAGAAATTATTATTTAAGTAATAAAAACCATTATTTAAGAAATGAAAATTATTATTTATGTAAAAAAACCATTATTTAAGCAATAAAAATTATTATTTAAGCAATAAAAACCATTATTTAAGCAATAAAAATTATTATTTAAGTAATAAAAATTATTATTTAAGTAATAAAAACCATTATTTAAGCAATAAAAATTATTATTAAAGCAATAAAAACCATTATTTAAGCAATACGAATCATTATTACGTACGAAAAATTGTTATATAAGTAATAAAAATTATTATTTAAGTAATACAAATTATAATTTAAATAATAAAAATTATTATTTCAGCAATAAAAATTATTATTTAAGTAATAAAAATTTATCATTTAAGAAATAAATATTATTATTTAAGCAATAAGAATTATTATTTAAGCAATAAAAACCATTATTTAAGCAATAACAATTATTGTTTAAGTAATAAAAATTGTTATTTAAGCAATAAAAATTATTATTTAAGTAATAAAAACCATTATTTAAGCAATACAAATTATTATTTAAGCAATAAAAACCATAATTTAAGCAATAAAAATTATTATTTAAGTAATAAAACTTATTATTTAAGTAATAAATATGATTGTTTAAGCAATAAAACTTATTATTTAAGCAATAAAAACCATTATTTAAGCAATAAAAATTATTATTTAAGCAATAAAAATTATTATTTAAGCAATAAAAACCATTATTTAAGCAACAAAAATTATTATTTAAGTAATAAAAACCATTATTTAAGCAATAAAAATTATTATTTAAGTAATAAAAACCATTATTTAAGCAATAAAAATTATTATTTAAGCAATAAAAACCATTATTTAAGCAATAAAAATTATTATTTAAGTAATAAAAATTATTATTTAAGAAATAAAAACCATTATTTAAGCAATAAAAATTATTATTTAAGCAATAAAAACCATTATTTAAGCAATAAAAATTATTATTTAAGCAATAAAAATTGTTATTTAAGTAATAAAAATTATTATTTAAGTAATAAAAATTATTATTTAAGTGATAAAAATTATTATTTAAGCAATAAAAATTATTATTTAAGTAATAAAAATTTATCATTTAAGCAATAAATATTATTATTTAAGCAATAAGAATTATTATTTAAGTAATAAAAACCATTATTTAAGCAATAACAATTATTATTTACGTAATAAAAATTGTAATTTAAGCAATAAAAATTATTATTTAAGTAATAAAAACCATTATTTAAGCAATACAAATGATTACTTGAGCAATAAAAACCATTATTTAAGCAATAAAAATTATTATTTAAGTAATAAAAATTATTATTTAAGTAATAAAAATTATTATTTAAGCAATAAAAATTAGTATTTAAGCAATAAAAACCATTATTTAAGCAATAAAAATTATTATTTAAGCAATAAAAATTATTATTTAAGTAATAAAAACTATTATTTAAGCAATAAAAATTATTATTTAAGCAATAAAAATTATTATTTAAGCAATAAAAATTATTATTTAAGCAATAAAAATAATTATTTAAGCAATAAAAACCATTATTTAAGCAATAAAAACCATTATTTAAGCAATAAAAATTATTATTTAAACAATAAAAATTATTATTTAAGCAATAAAAATTATTATTTAAGTAATAAAAAATTTATCATATAAGAAATAAATATTATTATTTAAGCAATAAAAATTATTATAAAAGTAATAAAAAGGCTACTGTTTAAAGCAACGTTGATATGAAATGAAAATTCAAAATTCAACGGGTTTAAAGACCAAAACAAGCGCAGATTGTTTTCTTTTTTAGTAAATAAACGTGTTTAATTATAAACATGTTTATTTATTAAACGTTTATTTATTAAACATGTTTATTTATTAAACAATATTTAATAAATAAACTTATTTATTTATTAAACATGTTTATTCATTAAACATGTTTATTTATTAAACACGTTTATTTAATAAATAAACTTGTTTATCTATTATAATTACATTTGATATTTCGATTCATAATAGATTCATCGTCAGGAAAACCAAGTTGTTTATATACCTTTTTCTTTTTTTTTCTTTTTACATACAATTATTGGCGGTGCTGGTGGCCCCTAGCACGTTATCTTTTGAGAAGAGTACTCAATCTCTCATGACGAAACCACCCAACTCCAGAAAGTATATATGGAGACTTACCGAAAGTATCAACTTCAGTTTGTAAAAGACGTGTTCAGTTTGCTGGACATTGTGCACGTGCCACAGACGAACTTGTTTCATCATTTGTACTGTGGAGTCACCCACCATCATTTGTACTGTAGGGGCACCCATCATCATTTGTACTGTGGAGTCACCAATCATCATTTGTACTGTGGAGTAACCCATCATCATTTGTACTGTGGATTCACCCATCATCATTTGTACTGTGGAGTCACCCATCATCATTTGTACTGTGGAGTCACCCATCATCATTTGTACTGTGGAGTCACCCATCATCATTTGAACTGTGGAGTCACCAACCATCATTTGTACTGTGGAGTCACCCATCATCATTTGTACTGTGGAGTCACCCATCATCATTTGTACTGTGGAGTCACCCATCATCATTTGTACTGTGGAGGCACCCATCATAATTTGTACTGTGGAGGCACCCATCATAATTTGTACTGTGGAGGCACCCATCATCATTTGTACTGTTGAGTCACCCATCATCATATGTACTGTGGAGTAACCCATCATCATTTGTACTGTGGAGTCACCCATCATCATTTGTACTGTGGAGGCACCCGTCATCATTTGTACTGTGGAGGCACCCATCATCATTTGTACTGTGGAGGCACCCATCATCATTTGTACTGTGGAGGACCCAATCATAATTTGTACTGTGGAGGCACCCATCATCATTTGTACTGTGGAGGCACCCATCATCATTTGTACTGTGGAGGCACCCATCATCATTTTTACTGTGGAGGCACCCATCATCATTTGTACTGTGGAGGCACCCATCATCATTTGTACTGTAGAGGCACCCATCATCATTTGTACTGTGGGGCACCCATCATCATTTGTACTGTGGAGTCACCCATCATCATTTGTACTGTGGAGGCACCCATCATCATTTGTACTGTGGAGGCACCCATCATAATTTGTACTGTGGAGGCACCCATCATTATTTGTACTGTGGAGGCACCCATCATCATTTGTACTGTAGAGGCACCAATCATCATTTGTACTGTGGAGTCACCCATCATCATTTGTACTGTGGAGGCACCAATCATCATTTGTACTGTGGAGGCACCCATCATCATTTGTACTGTGGAGGCAGCCATCATCATTTGTACTGTGGAGGCACCCATCGTCATTTGTACTGTGGAGGCACCCATCATCATTTGTACTGTGGAGGCACCCATCATCATTGGTACTGTGGAGGAACCCATCATCATTTGTACTGTGGAGTCACCAATCATCATTTGTACTGAGGAGGAACCCATCATCATTTGTACTGTGGAGGCACCCATCATCATTTGTACTGTGGAGGCACCCATCATCATTTGTACTGTGGAGGCACCCATCATCATTTGTACTGTGGAGGCACCCATCATCATTTGTACTGTGGAGTCACCCATCATCATTTGTACTGTGGAGGCACCCATCATCATTTGTACTGTGGAGGCACCCATCATCATTTGTACTGTGGAGGCACCCATCATCATTTGTACTGTGGATGCACCCATCATCATTTGTACTGTGGAGGCACCCATCATCATTTGTACTGTAGAGGCACCCATCATCATTTGTACTGTGGAGGCACCCATCATCATTTGTACTGTGGAGGCACCCATCATCATTTGTACTGTGGAGGCATCCATCATCATTTGTACTGTGGAGGCACCCATCATCATTTGTACTGTGGAGTCACCCATCATAATTTGTACTGTAGAGGCACCAATCATCA
Source organism: Euprymna scolopes (assembly GCF_053919585.1). Taxonomy (NCBI): domain Eukaryota; kingdom Metazoa; phylum Mollusca; class Cephalopoda; order Sepiida; family Sepiolidae; genus Euprymna; species Euprymna scolopes. The sequence goes on along the minus strand of NC_136500.1, from coordinate 147,445,361 downwards.
TTTGTACTGTGGAGGCACCCATCATCATTTGTACTGTGGAGGCACCCATCATCATTTGTACTGTGGAGTCACCCATCATCATTTGTACTGTGGAGTCACCCATCATCATTTGTACTGTGGAAGCACCCGTCATCATTTGTACTGTGGAGGCACCCATCATCATTTGTACTGTAGAGTCACCCATCATTATTTGTACTGTGGAGGCACCCATCATCATTTGTACTGTGGAGGCACCCATCATCATTTGTACTGTGGAGGCACCCATCATCATTTGTACTGTGGAGGCACCCATCATCATTTGTACTGTGGAGTCACCCATCATCATTTGTACTGTGGAGGCACCCATCATCATTTGTACTGTAGAGTCACCCATCATTATTTGTACTGTGGAGGCACCCATCATCATTTGTACTGTGGAGGCACCCATCATCATTTGTACTGTGGAGGCACCCATCATCATTTGTACTGTGGAGGCACCCATCATCATTTGTACTGTGGAGGCACCCATCATCATTTGTTCTGTGGAGGCACCCATCATAATTTGTACTGTAGAGGCACCCATCATCATTTGTACTGTGGAGGCACCGATCATCATTTGTACTGTGGAGTCACCCATCATCATTTGTACTGTGGAGGCACCCGTCATCATTTGTACTGTGGAGTCACCCATCATCATTTGTACTGTGGAGTCACCCATCACTATTTGTACTGTGGAGGCACCCATCATCATTTGTACTGTGGAGTCACCCATCATCATTTGTACTGTGGAGGCACCCATCATAATTTGTACTGTGGAGTCACCCATCATCATTTGTACTGTGGAGTCACCCATCATCATTTGTACTGTGGAGGCACCCATCATCATTTGTACTGTAGAGGCACCTATCATCATTTGTACTGTGGAGTCACCCATCATCATTTGTACTGTGGAGTTACCCATCATCATTTGTACTGTGGACGCACCCGTCATCATTTGTACTGTGGAGTAACCCATCATCATTTGTACTGTGGGGGCACCCATCATCATTTGTACTGTGGAGGCACCCATCATCATTTGTACTGTGGAGTCACCCATCATCATTTGTACTCTGGAGGCACCCATCATCATTTGTACTGTGGAGGCACCCATCATCATTTGTACTGTAGAGGCACCCATCATCATTTGTACTGTGGAGGCACCCATCATCATTTGTACTCTTGAGGCACCCATCATCAATTGTACTGTTGAGTCACCTATCATCATTTGTACTATGGAGGCACACGTCATCATTTGTACTGTGGAGGCACCCATCATCATTTGTACTGTGGAGTCACCCATCATCATTTGTACTGTGGAGTCACCCATCACTATTTGTACTGTGGAGGCACCCATCATCATTTGTACTGTGGTGTCACCCATCATCATTGGTACTGTGGAGGCACCCATCATAATTTGTACTGTGGAGTCACACATCATCATTTGTACTGTGGAGTCACCCATCCTCATTTGTACTGTGGAGGCACCCATCATCATTTGTACTGTAGAGGCACCTATCATCCTTTGTACTGTGGAGTCACCCATCATCATTTGTACTGTGGAGTCACCCATCATCATTTGTACTGTGGACGCACCCGTCATCATTTGTACTGTGGAGTAACCCATCATCATTTGTACTGTGGGGGCACCCATCATCATTTGTACTGTAGAGGCACCTATCATCATTTGTACTGTGGAGTCACCCATCATCATTTGTACTCTGGAGGCACCCATCATCATTTGTACTGTGGAGGCACCCATCATCATTTGTACTGTAGAGGCACCCATCATCATTTGTACTGTGGAGGCACCCATCATCATTTGTACTCTTAAGGCACCCATCATCAATTGTACTGTAGAGTCACCTATCATCATTTGTACTATGGAGGCACACGTCATCATTTGTACTGTGGAGGCACCCATCATCATTTGTACTGTGGAGTCACCCATCATCATTTGTACTGTGGAGGCACCCATCATCATTTGTACTGTGGAGGCAGCCATCATCATTTGTACTGTGGAGGCACCCATCATCAATTGTACTGTGGAGGCACCCATCATCATTTGTACTGTAGAGGCACCTATCATCATTTGTACTGTGGAGTCACCATCATCATTTGTACTGTGGAGTCACCCATCATCATTTGTACTGTGGAGTCACCCGTCATCATTTGTACTGTGGAGTCACCCATCATCATTTGTACTGTGGAGTCACCCATCATCATTTGTACTGTGGAGTCACCCATCATCATTTGTTCTGTGGAGTCACCCATCATCATTTGTACTGTGGAGTCACCCATTATCATTTGTACTGTGGAGGCACCCGTCATCATTTGTATTGTGGAGGCACCCATCATCATTTGTACTGTGGAGGCACCCATCATCATTTGTACTGTGGAGGCACCCATCATAATTTTTACTGTAGAGGCACCCATCATCATTTGTACTGTGGAGGCACCCATCATCATTTGTACTGTGGAGGCACCCATCATCATTTGTACTGTGGAGGCACCCATCATCATTTGTACTGTGGAGGCACCCATCATAATTTGTACGATAGAGGCACCCATCATCATTTGTACTGTGGAGGCACCCATCATCATTTGTACTGTGGAGGCACCCATCATCATTTGTACTGTGGAGGCATCCATCATCATTTGTACTGTGGAGGCACCCATCATCATTTGTACTGTGGAGTCACCCATCATCATTTGTACTGTAGAGGCACCAATCATCATTTGTACTGTGGAGGCACCCATCATCATTTGTACTGTGGAGTCACCCATCATCATTTGTACTGTGGAGTCACCCATCATCATTTGTACTGTGGAAGCACCCTTCATCATTTGTACTGTGGAGCCACCCATCATCATTTGTACTGTAGAGTCACCCATCATTATTTGTACTGTGGAGGCACCCATCATCATTTGTACTGTGGAGGCACCCATCATCATTTGTACTGTGGAGGCACCCATCATCATTTGTACTGTGGAGGCACCCATCATCATTTGTACTGTGGAGGCACCCATCATCATTTGTACTGTGGAGGCACCCATCATCATTTGTACTGTGGAGGCACCCATCATCATTTGTACTGTAGAGGCACCCATCATCATTTGTACTGTGGAGGCACCCATCATCATTTGTACTGTGGAGGCACCAATCATCATTTTTACTGTGGAGGCACCCATCATCATTTGTACTGTAGAGGCACCTATCATCATTTGTACTGTGGAGGCACCCATCATCATTTGTACTGTGGAGTCACCCATCATCATTTGTACTGTGGAGTCACCCATCATCATTTGTACTGTGGAGGCACCCGTCATCATTTTTACTGTGGAGTCACCCATCATCATTTGTACTGTGAAGTCACCCATCATCATTTGTACTGTGGAGGCACCCATCATCATTTGTACTGTGGAGTCACCAATCATCATTTGTACTGTGGAGGCACCCATCATAATTTGTACTGTGGAGTCACCCATCATCATTTGTACTGTGGAGTCACCCATCATCATTTGTACTGTGGAGGCACCCGTCATTATTTGTACTGTTGAGTCACCCATCATCATTTGTACTGTGGAGTCACCCATCATCATTTGTACTGTAGATGCACCCATCATCATTTGTACTGTGGAGTCACCCATCATCATTTGTACTGTGGAGGCACCCATCATCATTTGTACTGTGGAGGCACCCATCATCATTTGTACTGTAGAGGCACCCATCATCATTTGTACCGTGGAGGCACCCATCATCATTTGTACTCTGGAGGCACCCATCATCATTTGTACTGTGGAGTCACCTATCATCATTTGTACTATGGAGGCACCCGTCATCATTTGTACTGTGGAGGCACCCATCATCATTTGTACTGTGGAGGCACCCGTAATCATTTGTACTGTGGAGGCACCCATCATCATTTGTACTGTGGAGGCACCCATCATCATTTGTACTGTGGAGGCACCCATCATGATTTGTACTATGGAGGCACCCATCATCATTTGTACTGTGGAAGCACCCATCATCATTTGTACTGTGGAGGCACCCATCATCATTTGTACTGTGGAGTCACCCATCATCATTTGTACTGTGGAGTCACCCATCATCATTTGTACTGTTGAGGCACCCGTCATCAGTTGTACTGTGGAGGCACCCATCATCATTTGTACTGTGGAGGCACCCATCATCATTTGTACTGTGGAGTCACCCACCATCATTTGTACTGTGGAGTCACCCATCATCATTTGTACTGTGGAGTTACCCATCATCATTTGTACTGTGGAGTCACCCATCATCATTTGTACTGTGGAGTCACCCATCATCATTTGTACTGTGGAGTCACCCATTATCATTTGTACTGGTGAGGCACCCGTCATCATTTGTACTGTGGAGTCACCCATCATCATTTGTACTGTGGAGTCACCCATCATCATTTGTACTGTGGAGTCACCCATTATCATTTGTACTGTGGAGTCACCCATTATCATTTGTACTGTGGAGTCACCCATCATCATTTGTACTTTGGAGTCACCCATTATCATTTGTACTGTGGAGGAACCCATCATCATTTGTACTGTGGAGGCACCCATCATCATTTGTTCTGTGGAGTCACCCATCTTCATTTGTACTGTGGAGTCACCCATTATCATTTGTACTGTGGAGGCACCCATCATCATTTGTACTGTGGAGTCACCCATCATCATTTGTACTGTGGAGGCACCCATCATCATTTGTACTGTGGAGGCACCCATCATCATTTGTACTGTGGAGTCACCCATTATCATTTGTACTGTGGAGGCACCCATCATCATTTGTACTGTGGAGTCACCCATCATCATTTGTACTGTGGAGTCATCTATCATCATTTGTACTGTGGAGGCACCCATCATCATTTGTACTGTGGAGTCAACCATCATCATTTGTACTGTGGAGTCACCCATCATCATTTGTACTGTGGAGTCACCCATCATCATTTGTACTGTAGAGTCACCCATCATCATTTGTACTGTGGAGTCACCCATCATCATTTGCACTGTGGAGTCACCCATCATCATTTGTACTGTGGAGTCACCCATTATCATTGGTACTGTGGAGGCACCCGTCATCATTTGTACTGTGGAGGCACCCATCATCATTTGTACTGTAGAGGCACCCATCATCATTTGTACTGTAGAGGCACCCATCATAATTTGTACTGTAGAGGCACCCATCATCATTTGTACTGTGGAGGCACCCATCATCATTTGTACTGTGGAGTCACCCATCATCATTTGTACTGTGGAGGCACCCATCATCATTTGTACTGTGGAGGCACTCATCATCATGAGTACTGTGGAGGCACCCATCATAATTTGTACTGTAGAGGCACCCATCATCATTTGTACTGTGGAGGCACCCATCATCATTTGTACTGTGGAGGCACCCATCATCATTTGTACTGTGGAGGCACCCATCATCTCAGAATCCATCACGAAAGTTAACTTTTCCAGTTAAGTTACAACGAGATACATTTATCTCCAAGGAAGATCTTTTGGGTGGTATGACAGATAAGGGAATACTGGAAGGGTTTAATACGTTCAATCTCGGCTGAGGCCGCAAGATTATGATGATGATGATGATGATGATGACGTTACCATTCATATTTTTTTTCACAGTGGTTACCACTTATCAAGGCCCGGAAGCCACTCAGGGATAAGGGTTATTGCAAGCACAGTACGTTAGTGTGGAGATTTAATGAAGTGTTTACTTAAGAGGGCGGTTCATTAGGAATTTGTTAACGTTGGACTTGAACACATCCAAGTTGTAGTCAGGTGGGAAGCAGGCAGACGGAACAGAGTTCCACAGGCGTTCAGTTCTAAGAAAGAAGCTTTGTTCATGGAATCCACGTTTTGATTTAGGCACAGATAAAAAGTGGGGGAAACTTTTGACAGTGGATTCAGCTAGACGGGTGTTTTTCGTGAAAGATTGGCGAGGGGGGACCAGAGATTGGAGTTCAGACGAACACCTGCCATGGAAGTAACGATAAAACAAGGTTAGGCTCGCAACGTCTCTTCTGTGGGAGAGAGGTTGCATATGTTGTTGAAGTGTAGAGTTCAAATGTCCGATTCAGTAAAAACGCAGGTCCAGCGTGTATTTAAGTAATAAAAATACGACTGTTTAAAACACTGTTGATATGAAATGAAAATTCCAAATTCCACGGTGTTAAAGAATTTATATTATTTATTTAACTTCTTCATAAATAATGTTTTATGGACAGTACTTTTATGAGTTTTTAGCCGGTTAAAATAGTTTTTAAGTAAGTTTTCAAAAATGTGTCAAAATTGAAAAAAAATCGTTACACACTTTGTACATTCATCTTAGTTTATTTTTAATCGGTTCGTATGCGTGTCGTTTGTACAGTAGTGACGTCACCAGCTGTAAATGCTACAGTCTTGCTTTCGGTTTCGATTCTAGCTGATGGCACCCAAATAGTTTTTTTTTTTTTACTTTTGAAATTACGACTCTGTAATAATATATAAACAATCTGGACAAATTGAAATATAGAAAAAGGCGATTTGGAACAAAAGTAACACCTTATACAGCCTAACATTACAAGCACATATGGGCAGGAGCTGCTAAAAACAGCCTATCCTGCCTTGACAGAGTACAAAATAGACTTCGTGCTTTAGTAGGGGATGCCCTTTTCTCTTCCCTGCAACCTCTCTCCCACAGAAGAGACGTTGCGAGCCTGTCTTTGTTTTATCGTTATTTCCATGGCAGGTGCTCGTCTTAGCTCCAATCCCTCGTCCCCTCTCGCGAATCTTTCACGAGAAACACCCGTCTGGCTGAAACTACTGCCAATAATTTTCACCATTCTTTATCTGTGCCTAAATCCAAACGTAGATTCCCTGAGCAGAGCTTCTTTCTTAGAACTGCGTGCCAGTGGAACTCTCTGCCGTTTGCCTGTTTCCCACCTGACTACAACTTGGACGTCTTCAAGTCTAACATAAACAAACTCCTGACAAACCGCCCCCTTAAGTAAGACACTCTATCAAAACCCCCAATACTAATGATTACTACAATACTATCTCATTGATTGCTGTACTCGCAATAACCCTTATCCCTGAGTGGCCTTCAGGCCTTGATAAGTGGTGACCTCCATGTAAAAAAAAGAAGTTTTTATTACCACAAAAGCCGAAAAGCCAACATATAAAATCAACAGTAGATTCTTTTATATTACAGGGGCGCGTTCGAAATGAATGTTTCTGCTTAAACCACGACTAAACCATGATATTTGTTTTTTTTTTTATTTTAAACGTAAATGCAAGCTATTATCGCTGAACAAGCAGTAAGGCCAGTCATATAAAATCAACAATAGATTCTTGAATATAACAGGGACGCGTTCGAAATGAATGTTTCTGTTTAGAGCACAACTGAAGCATGATACTTGACTTTTGCATTTTAAACTTTAATTCGAGTCATTATATATAAAAAATAATTTTATGAAATCAACAGGTTCTTTCTTTACAATGTAATGTAGACTACAGTGCAATTGTGAACAGAGTCACTGCGAGAGGCATGTGAAGCTTCCTCCTGGTGCACCGCCGTGGGTCCCCAACTAGAGCAGGCAAGCAATCAATTTGATTGAAAATGGGCGATTTTACCGATCTTGATGACAATAAAAATATCGGAGTGAGAAAAATTCGTTGATCATCATTGAATTCCGGGCAACGTCGAGTATCCCTGCTAGTATATATATATATATATATATATATATATATATATATATATATATATATATATATATATATATATTGTGTATAGTTAGGCAGCATTTTCTTATTTAGACAAATATTATTGAATAGCATGGAATTATTCTGTTTTACAATATTTCTTTTTATCTTCTCCAATCTCTGAATAGTCCTTTTTGTGTTCTTCTCGAAATTGTATATGTTGGATCCATAATCGCGAGCGCTTTCGACAGAAGTACTTCTATCATCTTCAGGCGTATTGTAGAAATAAATGTAGAAATTGTTTTTTAATTTACTTATATATACATTTTTTCTTAGTCACGTGGTAGCTTGTTACAAGTTAGGTGGGCGGACTTTTTTTTTTACATATATTAAACACATTTATATATACAAACACATAAATACATATTCAAAAATTTATCCCAAACATTTCAAAACGTTCCGGCTGCACTCATAATTAATATTATTTATTTGAGGCTTCTTTGTTTTAATGTACAATGCTTCGAGTATTCTTAGCCTATTTACATTTCTCTCACTCTGCAATACTCTTGTATTTTCTACCATAATTCTTCGAAATTCCGAATGTTGGCAGCCATGTCCCTTCAAATGTTGTGATATGGAGCTAGAGTCAGAGAGGTGGAGAGTCAATGTTCGTGACAATGCGTTAGTGTTAGGAAATATATATATATAAATAAATTAAAAAACAATTCTACATTTGTTTCTACAATATGCCTGAGGATGATAGAAGTACTTCTGTCGAAAGCGCTCGCGATTATGGATCCAACATATACAATTTCGAGAATAACACAAAAAGAACTATTCGGAGATTGGAGAAGATAAAAAGGAAAATTGTAAAACAGAAAAATCCCGTGCTATTCAATAATATTTGTCTAAATATATATATTTAATACTAATTTTAATAATTGTTAAATACCTACAGACACTAGTGTTTCATCCTTTCGGAAATCATCAGTGCAGGGTGTCACGATAAATACCGGTAAATAGATTCGAACCCGGCAACAGAAGCCATCTCTGGCTTCATTAGCAAGGATCTAATCCAATCGGCCACCATTTAGCGCGCGAAACAGTACTGAAATTTAAACATTTATTTTAAAATGTCTTTAACGTCTGTTGGAGTGATCTAATCATTATATGACGCTCTGTGCATAAGAGCTAAATAGACCGACTATATATATATATATATATATATATATATATATATATATATATATATATATATATATATATATATATATCCCTTCTTTCGTTAAATGATTTCGCCCATTGCTTACTTAGCGTAATGCAAAATTCTTTGCAAATATAACAAACACATGGCGCACTTTAAAGTAGCGGTAAAATATTTATGGAAAAAGACATTTGTGGATACGTTTACGAGCACCGAGGTCACATCAGTTTTAGGATTGAGTTATATTTGAAGAACTAACATTAGAATTCGTATTGTTTGGATTCATCGGACTACTGTTCTTATCTTGAGTGTGATTTTCACAATGTTTCGGTCGATGTAACATCCGACCTTCTTTAGGAATGTCCGCAAGGACCCGTGGCACAATGGTCAGAGTACTTGGAAATATTATTTGTAAAAAGTGATATTCTCCTGAAGGTTGAAGGTTCAATCCTGAGTGTGGGCGACCGAAAAATACAATTGCAAATTCCTTAGGACTTCTATCCAGTCATGCCTTACGAAACAAGAGCACCCTCGTGAAGTAAATAAAAGGTTCCGCTCAAAAATCCGTCCAAATTCCTGAGTTCGACAGAAACATTCCCAAATTCGACAAGATATACCTGAAGAAGGTCGGAGGTTAAATCGACCAAAACGTTGTGAAAATCACACTCAAGATGAAAACAATAGTCCGATGAATTCAAATAAAACGAATAACCAATCCTCATCTCAAAAATTCAGAAACTTTACATTAGAATTACTCTAATTAATCGCAATCTATATTATAAATGTTATCTGTCTGTTTGAATGTATATATGTATGTATGTTTGTATATCTGCCTTAAACTTTCGACAGAAGCGACGGATTTTCATGAGATTGATATCGTTTTGAAGCTCGACCATTCGGAGGACAAATATCGTAAAAATTGACTAAAAACATTTATTTGTTCACCTTCAAGTGGGCATTTTTCTACAGGGAGGGGTCGCTTTTTTCCGAGATTTTCGAAAGTCATCCCCTCTTTTCAATTGACTAGTCTTAATTTAAACCTTCCCCACGTCCGGTTTGGCGATGGACGAAACGGCAAAGAAGATGTCACGTTTTTTTTTATTATTGTTTTCCACGTTCTTTTCCTCCCTCGTGGTACGGGTTCGAGCATGCATGCCCACTACCATTTTTTTTTTTTGTTCAACAGATACCTCTAAAACCCGGGCAACACTGGGCACCCTGGCTAGTTCCAAATAAATGACATGTTGCCACGATCTCTTATCGTGTTTACATTCATTACTCGCGTCATTTCGCGGACTAATAAGTAGGCGATTCCGTAGTCCGTGACCTTATCTATTTGGCCGTTTTCAATTTGGTGGTATTTACTAGCAAAGCATAAAAAAGTTTCATCTGTATTCTTCTCTTACTATTGTTTATATACGAAAGTTCCAAAACAGGGTGAGAAATGTAATGATACAACACCTGACCCCACATAATAAATAAGAAAATACTGACATTTCAGGTTTACGGATAACAACATAAACTTTAATTAATAGTGACAACACAAAAAAAGAGTGATTTGAAGCCAAAGAGTATTAATCCAACGACCGCATTACACCCCGTGTGGTCTCCTTACGCATAGGCGTTATAATCCCGGAAGGCAGCGGAAAGGGGTGATTCTCATTTTGTACGGAATATTCGTAAGAAAAGAATGAATGGAAAAATGAAAAAAGAAAATAGATTACGGTAATCATAATTCCTTTATTTTTGTTTTATTGAGACGAGGGGGAGGGGAGAATTGAACGCTTTTTTCTTCTCTTGTGTTGCAAAATCAGCAGTTGTTGATGTAGACGCGTGACCTGGTCGCAGGAAATCGGAGCTGGGATCTGTTCCTGGCGAAATATTCAGACGTACGTGTCGTGACGCCATCTTGCGCGAAACGTTTATTTTTCTAAGACGCACTATTCTTGGCGGGACGGGGGCTTAGTTAAGCGGTGTATGCGTGCGTGTGGGTTAATGGCTGACGATGTGAGGTCTTCCTACAAACTTGCGCGTTCGCCTCTGTTTAACTGACTGTGTAAGCATATTGCATACGGAGACGTAGAGGGAGAGATAAAGAGAGAGTGTGTGTTAGAGAGAGAAAGTGTGTGTGTGTGTGTGTGTGTGTGTGTGTGTGTGTTAGAGAGAGAGAGAAAGTAAGACAAACATTATGATAAAAAGAAGCAAGTTTTCACACACACACACACACACACACGCACACACACACACACACACACACACACACACATATATATATATATATATATATATATATACTAGCAGTTCAGCCCGGCTTTGGTTGGGCCCTATACACTGTTCATAGCTTTATGTGCATATGTATATCTATATTAAAAGTTTGACTCATGTCAAGGTAACCTACATCTAAAATTTTAAGTGTTTGGACCCAAAATTGGCGGAGGAGGTTGGTAGAGTCTGCAAAGGTCAACTCTTTCAACTTTGATCTCTTGACAGCCAGATTTTCGCCCAAAAAACTGATTAAAAAGCTTGCTGCATGTCAGAATACCCTTTATATAATATTTCAAATATTTAGACCCAAAATAAGCTGATTAGTTTGCTAGATACTACAAAGGTGAAATCTTTTGAACTTTAACTCCTTGTCAGCAAAATTTTCTGCCCAAACCGATTTAAAGCTTGCATATGTCTGAATACAATTTATGTAATATTTCAAATGTTTAGATCAAAAATTGGCTGAGTAATTTTGTAGAGAACGCAGAGGTAAAAGTTTTTAAATTTTGACTCCAATTTTGACCCCGTAAGATTGATTGTTTTAATCTCAAAGGTTTAATCCATGTATAACTAATCTAAATCTACAAATATACAAGTAACCTAAATCTAAAATTTTAAGTGTTTAGCCCCAAAAGTGGTAGAGGAGTTTGGTAGAGTTTTCAAAGGTAAAATCGTTGAAAATCGTCGATTAAAAACATTTTCCCAAATCTTAATACTCATTATCTCAAATCTCAAGTCTGTAGACTAAAAATTGACAGAGTAGTTTGGTAGGGAAATGTACACACACAGATACACACACAAACAAAAAATTTCACTATTATATATATATATATATATATTACTAGCATTTCAGCCCGGCGTTTCCCGGGTGTTTGGACGTGTTTGGAGCAAAAAAAAAGTTGTGGTAGGAAGGAAGGCTCGAACCCGTACCCCGTATACCCGTATCCCAACATAGTGCCCCAGTAGTTGTCGCCCCTGATAGTAGTCCCCTACACCAAAGTGGCAATGTGCCTTGTTTGGGGTGAAAATGTAATTAAAAATATATGCATATATATATATATATATTTTAGTAAAAAGTTTATAGTAAACACAAAACTGTTTCCATATATATTTATGTATACATATATATTTTTGTTCAACAAATTTTGCCTACCAAACTCCTCCTAGATTTTTTGGTCTACAGACATGAAACTTCACATATAAGGATATGGATCTAACTTAATAACTTGATTTGAGCCAAAAACAATAAATGTTAAGGGGTCATAATCGGGGTTAAAGTTTTAAAACAATTGACCTCTGCGGTTTCTACCAAATTACTCAGTCTAGTCTAAACATTTGAAATTTGACACAAAGGTAATTCATAGATATGGCAAGGTTTTTAATCGGTTTCGTTCAAAAAATTTTAGTTACTAATATATAAATGTATGTATGTATGTTTGCATGTTTGCCTAAAACTTTCAACAAAGGCGACGGATTTTTACAAGATTAGTATCGTTTTAAAGTACGAGCTTTCGCACGACAAATATCGAAAAATTGGCTAAAAATATTGATATCTTCTCCTTCAACTGGGCACTTTTCTATAGGGGGGGTCGCTTTTGTCGCCGATATTTTTGAAAGTCATCCTCTCCTTTCGATTGTCTAGCCTGAATTTAAATCTACATCAATTACGGTTTAGCGGTGGTAGTAACAGCAAAGACGTCAGGTTATTTTTCCCGTTCTTTTCCTCCTTCGCGGTACGGTTGGAACCTGCCTTCCTACTATCACTTTTTTTTTTGCTCAACATACATCTCCAAACACCCGGGCAACGCCAGGCTGAAATGCGAATATATCTATGAAAGTGAAGTGTCTGTCTGTGTGTCTCTGTGTCTGTGTACATTTCCCTGCACAATAACTATGTCAATTTTAAGTTTCCAGACTCGAAATTTGATATACAGGGTACTGAGATTTGGGAAAATCTTTGTAATCCGTTTTCGGCCAGAAATTTAGCTGTTATAGGGAAAAGGTCAAAGACTTGACCTTTGAGAATTCTACGAAACTCCTCCGCCAATTTTGGGTATAAACAATTGAAATTTTAGATATAGGTTCCTTGGACATGGATCTAACTTAATTACTTGATTGGAGCCCAAAACAATAAATTTTCAGGTGTTATAATAGGGGCAAATAAAAAAATTTGACCTCTGCGGTCTCTACCAAATTGCTTAGACAATTTCTGGTCTAAACATTTAAAATTTGACATAAAGGGTATTCAGAGATAGAGCAAGCTTTTTAATCGGTTTGGGTCGAAAATATTTAGTTACCAATATATAAATGTGTGTATGTATGTATGTATGTATGTATGCATGTCTGCCTAAAACTTTCAACAGAAGCGACGGGTTTTAAAAGATCAGTATCGTTTTGAATTTCGAAAAATTGGCTAAAAACATTAATATCTTCACCTTCAACTGGGCATTTTTTTACAGGGAGGGGTCGCTTTTTTCGCCAATATTTTTTAAAGTCATCCTCTCCTTTCGATTGTCTAGCCTTAATTTAAACCTTTTTCACTTCCTGTTTAGCGGTGGTTATAACAGTAAAGACGTCAGGTTATTTTTCCCGTTCTTTTCCTCTTTCGCGGTATGGGTTCGAGCCTTCCTACTACAACTTTTTTTCTCAACACCCACATCCAAACACCCGGGCAACGCCGGGCTTAAATGCTAGTATATATATATATATATATTTATTATTATTATTTCCTGTATCTAAATAATATTTTATACATGTATTTTCAGTATTTAATTCAACAATGCTTAATACGTTAAGGCATAATAGTAGTAGGTAGTAAGTTACAAAAATATATATCGCAATTAAATTCTTACATATTTCATATATATTATTACAGAGTTAATGTTCTATCGATTTTTATATATTATCAAATTGTGATTTCAAAAATAAAAAAATATATCCATATGACATGGGGGCATAAGCTTGAATCGAAACCGTAATAAAAACTTATAAAATATATATGTATATATATATATATATATATATATATATATATATATATATATATAACTTGGGTTCCTTCAGCCATAACTGAAACCAAAACCAAAACTTATGAAGAATTCCTAATAAAATTATTTTTAAGATATAGATGCCTTAAGTGTCACCAGCTATAATCGAAACCGAAACCAAAACTTATGAAGAATTCTTCGTAGAATTATTTATGACAAGAAATGGAACTACATAACCATTAAACGACCCGGTTGTAAGCGTGACACGGAAAATAACACACACGCTATCTACTTCGACAATGCCTGATAAAATGTAATTAAACATCCAAATAAAGCTAGGACATTTCCAATCACAAAGAAATGAAAAAAATAAATCCTTGTGAAACAAAAAAGAAACAGGTGTGCGCGCGCTTATTGACTACAATAAGTTAATGTGTTAAAAACTAAGAATCTGATTGGCTTTCTAGCACACTCAGCACAATGTGTATGTTAAAAACACGAAGTAACATCAATTTCATGCAATAGCCTGACGATCCTCACGAGGAGCAAACGCGAAAAATTCTGTGTAGCTTAATTGCCATATATATATATATATATATATATATATATATATACACACACAAACATAACGATATTACTTTTAAGTAAATATTAACAGTTATTTTTATACTTATAGACACACAATGTTTAATGCTTACGCAATCATCAGTGTTGGAAGTGATAATTACTACCGGTCGAGAGATTCGAACACAGTCATAAAGTCACCGTTGACTCTTTTTTATGATGCGGCAACGAATAACCAGTGCCACAAATCTTCTCCGCAAGTTAGCGACCAAGAGAGAAAGTCACGATGACCTTTGGTTTGCTTTCATTTTTTTTTCTTTCATAAGTTTAATGTCAAATCGCGGTTATTCGTTTAGTTTGTGGTGTCTACACATTGAAACACTTAAAAGAATCCATTAGGAAGAAGAGAGCAATAATCTGGGCAAGATGTGCTATTTATCGCGATAACACGTGACCACACACACATGATAGAAAAAAAAATGTTGGTCAATATTTCACTATTGACTGCGTGCGGAAGATATTTCGCTGCTGAGGCAATTCTCTACCGATATAAGAGCCAAATACATACAAAGTTTGAGTACTGTTGCCGAATCATGGAAGGAGCTGTTAAGAGGATCATTTCCTGCCTCGACAGGGTACAAAATCAACTTAGAAATCTAGTGAGCGATAACATTTTCCTCTCCCAACTTCCTATTTCTGACAGAAGAGACGTTGTGAGTCCATCTTTATCTGTACTTTTAATGGCATGTACTCGACTGAGCTCCAATCTATGTTCTTCCCTACAAAACAGTTCAAATAAATACTCGTTTAACTACAACAACTGTCAACAATTTCTCTTATTCTCTAGCTGTGCTTAAAACTAGACGGAAATGCCACGAACAGGGTTCCTTTCCTAGAACTGTCCGTCTGTTGACCACAATACCGTTGAACTGCTTCTCAGCTGACTATAACATGGTCGTTTTGAAATTCAATGCAAGCAAGTTATTGTTGAGCCGTCCTCTTATATAATTAAAAACCAAGTTCCACCATTACTGATCATCACGGGGTTGTCTCATTGTCTAACACGCATTAACCTTAGAGTGGACTGGCTTGTAGGGCTGTGATAAGCAGTGATCCACAAATAAAAACATTTTTTTTTAATATTTCGAACCCGATGACCTTTATTATTCCACTGTTCAGTTGGATCTGATGATAAAATGCAATGAGCGAGAGAGAGAGAGAGAGAGAGAGAAAGAGTGAAAGAGAGAGAGAAAGAGAGAAAGAGTGAGAAAGAGACAAAGAGAGAGAGAGAAAGATGGAGAAAGGGAGAGAAAGAGAGAGAAAGTGAGAGAGAGAAAGAGAAAGAAAGACGGGGAGAGAGATAGAAAGAGAGAGAGAAAGAGAGAAAGAGAAAGAAAGAGGGGGAGAGAGAGAAAGAGAGAGAGAGAAAGAGACAAAGAGAAAGAACGAGAGAGAAAGAGAGAGAGAGAGAGAGAGAGAGAGAGAGAGAGAGAGAGAGAGAGAGAATTTTTTTCAAAATATGTGATTAGCATAGCATTTAATGCAGGATGCGGAAATTAACTCCGATTCTAGCGGAGTATCTGGACATCGGCTTCTCAGACAAACAATTCAAATCTCGTTGTACAAAAGATTAAAAAAAACAGCAAGTGGTTGTTTCGCTCCTGTTTAATAACATTTAATGTCATTGCCGTTGGTTATAAATAACAATACAATATCATTTGTACTTTCACCTAACAATTTAAAATAAATGACCTTCCCCATAACCTTAACAGAAAGAAATCAGATTTTTGTAAGCAATAAAAGAAACACCCCTTAAAGACGTAATATTTCCCCCAAAATAAATATGCCCCACTAATACCTGCCAAAACATACAGTTTTCATTTCTTGCTACACATTATTTAATAAAAAAAACTAGCAGGAGTGGTGCGCCCGACATTGCCCGGTTGTAAGAAACGCTTAAATATGATATTGTAATTTGTCCAGATTTCGTATATATTAGTGTAGAATCGTGATTTCAATAGTAAAAAAAAAAGCCCCAAAAATAACATATTTGGGTGCCGTCAGTTAGAATCGACACTGAAAGCAAAACTATAGCATTCAAAGCTGTTAACGTTACCACTGTACAAACATGACACGCATATAAACTAATTAAAATAAACTAAGATAAATGTACAAAATATATAACGATTTAAAACATTTGGACCCATTTTTTTTTCATCCCTTATAATTATTTTAACCGGCTAAAGACCCATAAAATAACGGCCCATAAAAATCTAATCTTTTAAGCCACTGGTGCCGCTCTACGACTTTTGGTTTCGGGAGAGACAGAGTTTGAAAATATAGAGGCAGACAGACAGACATGGTGAGTTTTATAAATTAGATATTAACTATTCATTATATGAAACTTACCGCAGGTTGATTGTTTTTATTATTATTGTATTTTAATTTTCTTCATTAAAATTACTATAAAATAATTTTTTACTATCATGCTTTTTTTTTAGCGTTTAAAAATTTGATCAGCGCTCGATATATTCCTGCAGTTTACGCAAGTTGCCGAAACACGCCGAGGTAACGTCCACAAAAAATTGTTTTTTCATTGGCAGTGACCATGGGTCTTAACTGTAATTTGGGTGGCAATAAACCTCCCCCAAGGTCCCAGTCTGCTTCGCACTCATCCAGTGGAGGTCTGGTTAGTGCTTTCTCTCCTCGGTCTTTGCACACTCCTTGATCCTTCACGACTATTTGATGTGGTGACAATTGATGCTGACACTTTTTCGGGGGAGGAGGGCTTACCTTACAATTATATAATTTCAGTTGTTGTTATTATTGTTGTTATTGTTATTGTTGGTATTATTGTTATTATTATTATTATTGTTATTATTATTATTGTTATTATTGTTATTATTATTATTGTTATTATTGTTATTGTTATTATTGTTATTATTATTATTATTGTTATTATTATTGTTGTTGTTATGATGGTTGTTATTGTTATTGTTGGTATTATTGTTATTATTATTGTTATTATTATTATTATTGTTATTATTGTTGTTGTTATTATTGTTATTATTATTATTATTATTGTTATTATTATTGTTGTTGTTATGATTGTTGTCATTGTTATTGTTGGTATTATTGTTATTGTTGCTATTATTGTTATTATTGTTGTTATTGTTATCATTGTTATTATTGTTGTTATTGTTATTGTTGTTAATATTGTTATTGTTCTTCTTCTTATTATTGTTATTGTTGTTATTATTGTTATTGTTATTATTGTTGTTATTATTATCATTGTTGCTGTTATTATTATTATTATTGTTATTATTATTATTACTGTTATTGTTGTTAATATTGTTATTGTTGTTATTATTGTTATTATTGTTGTTATTATTACTATTGTTGCTGTTACTTTTATTATTATTATTATTATTATTATTATTATTGTTGTTGTTGTTGTTAATATTGTTATTTTTGTTATAATTGCTATCGTACTCACTAGGGGTTCTCACACAGGTCCTCCCCCTCACAGATTACTCACTGACAATAACTGATTGTGTTATCTGGAGTCTGAGTGACAACAAGTCTCTCCATATTTCCAGATTATATTATCACATATTTATTATTACTAGCGGGATCTGTGGAAATTCTTCATATCTAATACATTTTTCATATCTAATACATTTTTCATATCTAATACATTTTTCATATCTAATATATTTTTCATATCTAATACATTTTTCATATCTAATACATTTTTCATATCTAATACATTCTTCATATCTAATACATTGTTGCTGGACATTGTGTGGGCGTTCAGTATGAATGGGGACCCCGCAATAACATCTTAGCTCTTTTGCTAAAACTGAAAAAGTATTTAGCTATGTAATCTGGTTATTACGGTTTATCTCCAATATCCTTATTCGAGTCTGTGACATAATTAAATTGTATGGACGCCCGACACGAACAGAAATCCCACGGTATCATTATGCTATCTTAAGAAAAAACAGATACCACCCTTTGATCCTTGTCAGAAGCGCATAAAAGGTATATTTTAGTTTCTCATACGCCCAAAAGGAACATTTTTTTTAAATAACATTTTTTTACATTGCGTCTTCGGTGATCAAGAGATCCTATTTATTAAAAACATACTACGAACATTAAATGAAAAAACATACTACGAACATTAAATGAAAAAACATACTACGAACATTAAATGAAAAACATACTACGAACATTAAATGAAAAAACATACTACGAACATTAAATGAAAAAACATACTACAAACATTAAATGAAAAAAACATACTACGAACATTAAATGAAAAAACATACTACGAACATTAAATGAAAAAACATACTACGAACATTAAATGAAAAAACATACTACGAACATTAAATGAAAAAAAACATACTACGAACATTAAATGAAAAACATACTACGAACATTAAATGAAAAAACATACTACGAACATTAAATGAAAAAACATACTACGAACATTAAATGAAAAAACATACTACGAACATTAAATGAAAAAAACATACTACGAACATTAAATGAAAAAACATACTACGAACATTAAATGAAAAAACATACTACGAACATTAAATGAAAAAACATACTACGAACATTAAATGAAAAAACATACTACGAACATTAAATGAAAAAACATACTACGAACATTAAATGAAAAAACATACTACGAACATTAAATGAAAAAACATACTACGAACATTAAATGAAAAAACATACTACGAACATTAAATGAAAAAACATACTACGAACATTAAATGAAAAAACATACTACGAACATTAAATGAAAAAACATACTACGAACATTAAATGAAAAAACATACTACGAACATTAAATGAAAAAAACATACTACGAACATTAAATGAAAAAACATACTACGAACATTAAATGAAAAAACATACTACGAACATTAAATGAAAAAACATACTACGAACATTAAATGAAAAAAACATACTACGAACATTAAATGAAAAAACATACTACGAACATTAAATGAAAAAACATACTACGAACATTAAATGAAAAAAACATACTACGAACATTAAATGAAAAAACATACTACGAACATTAAATGAAAAAACATACTACGAACATTAAATGAAAAAACATACTACGAACATTAAATGAAAAAACATACTACGAACATTAAATGAAAAAACATACTACGAACATTAAATTAGCGTATCTATATACTAATAAGTTAATGTTCGTAGTATGTTATCGCTTTCTATCCTCCGTTTTTAATAAGTAGGATCTCCCGATCGAATAATTTATAATCTGATAAACGTGACACAAATTTTATTTATTCGTTTATTTATTTATTAGTCACGTTCACCCCTAATAAGGCATATCGCCACTTAGACGTAAGGTGCTACTATTTGGTACCGTGCCCAGGACAGATTAACAAGATATTGGTTTACATTACATTTAAATTTCTGCATATCAGTTCAGCCAGGGAAGCAGGTAGCAGGAAGGGAATTCCAAAGTCTTGTTTGAGGGAAGAAACTATTACAACACTGAAGGGATGAGATTTTGTTGTTATCCGGGTTTGTCTGGGTTATGTACGTCGGAGGGGGGCACAAGTGCAACAAGTTCATCAGATAACATTCCATTAAAATATTTGTAAAACAGGGACAGTGATGCAATATTGCGGTGTTGGAGTTTAGTTGACAAAGTGGGATATATTAGATTTGAAACTCTTTTTTGGATCCTACCCAAAAGGGAGAGACTAGTGGTAGATGCACCAGCCCATATGTGACGACAAAACTCCAGGCATGGGCGAATGGTGGCCGTGTAGAGGTACCGGATACTCACAGGTGTGAGTAGCCTTCTAGCACGGTAGAGGGAATCCACCTTCTTTGCAGCAGCACCTCCCTCACACGGGAGAACCTTTGTGGCCTTCAGGCCAAGATCAAAGTGTAATATCTGTTCCGGCAGATGCTGCAATCAAAAACCATTGCCTTTGTGGCAATCTTCTGGTTCACGTAGGGGCAACCCTACATGGGCCAGCTGGCAAAGCACAATCAAGCTCCCATTTCCCACCTCTCGGGAGCCGGCCCCATTTTCCTTCCCCCCTCTCTTTCCACATTAAAAAACGGCCTTGTGTCCAATTTGCTCAGTGGGGAAGCAAATAAATACAGCCACCTTCTTTGCAGCAACATTTGCAATGTCCTCAATGTATTTGTTGTATTTTCGTACCTACGTTGGAGGTACTAGGGTATTAATATATAGATTATGTGATTACATATCAATTATTATATATTCGTCAGCACTCATGCAGATGGAATGGATACAACTTAAGAATGCATCGTTTTTTTTTCGCTTCCTTTCTTTCCTACCGCTTTTTTCTTACAAGTCATTATTTTGAATTTCTCCTCCTTCATTGTCAGTTTCTGACTATTTTATATCCCTGATTTTTTTTTTAAAATCTGTTTTCTTCTTCTATTTATGACCGCCAACATTCGAGAGGATGAAGAACTAACGGAAGCCAAACAGACGTTTTTAGTTAAACATTTTTTAGAAAGTTTTATATCTTCAGTAAGAACGCCATTATGTCGACATGCACTTCCTGTCCAAATTTTAGTAAGAACTTTAACAGACTATTTATCATTTCACGGGACGACATCTTTTTTTTTTTCTTCTGAAACCACAGTTATTTACCAGAAAACAATTTAGCAATATTTTTCCCATGTGCGCATGTTCACAACGAAGTTACGCAATGACAAACCCTACCTTTATTCACTTTTACGATACAACAAATAGAACATGCTGCATATCCTATTACAGAACACTCGTGGGACCTGTGGAAATTCCACAGAGGACTCATTCCTATGTAAAACATTGATGTTGACATTCTGTAGATGTTCAGTGTAAATGGAGACGCTCTGATATAATTGTAGCTTTTTTGTTAAAACTGCAAAAGTATTTATCTAAGCTAGCACGAACGCCTGGTAAGGCCCGTCGTAAAGTCCGCTTAAATATGCATTCTTGCAGATTTCGTATATATTATTATAGAATTAATTTTCTATCGATTTTTATATATTATAACGTTGCGATTTCAAAAATAAAAAATATATCCATACCACTTGGGTGCATTTGCTTTAATCGAAACCGAAATAAAAACTTATGAATATATATATATATATATATATATATATATATATATATATATATATATATATATACTTGAGTCCATTCAGCCATAATCGGAACCGAAACCAAAACTTATACAGAATTCTTGATAAAATTATTTTGAAAGACATAGATGATTTAAGTGCCATCCGCTAGAGTCGAAACCGAAACCAAAACTTATGAAGAATTCTTTCTAAAATTATTCATGACAAGAAACAGAAGAATATAACAATTAAACGACCTGGATGTAAGCGTCACACAAGAAGAACACACACTCTATCGTATTAATATATAGATTAATTAGTAGCAGTTTCACATTACTTATTTGAAAGGCAAATTTGGAGATAGGTCCGTCTCTCGCGGTGTTACGTGGCCTAAAGAAGAAAAAGAAAGAGATTAGAGAGGAAGCTGGATTTGCATAATTCAGGGGGCCAGGAGCTAAAATTGTTTACTAGATAGCCTGGGAGACAACAAAGCAAAAACAAAAAAAAAAAGAAAGAAAAAACGAGCAGAATTCACCCCAAAGCAGCAAAACTAAAGCTGGCTTGCCAGGACACTATATATACAAATGTAGGAAAATTTGAGCATATTTTATTAGTTTAAAAATATAGGTTCTTTTTTAATAATTCTCATGCCATTTTAATCATAGAATAGTATTATAATCTTAAAAAAACTTGCAAATTTTCATGTAATTTCGTCCCATAGAATCCAAAAGATAAGCATTTCAATATTCAATTTGGCTACGAGTACATATATATGTATATTAGGTTTGTGCAAAAATAATTTTTTTTTAATTACATATATCTGATAAAAAAAACGACATTATTTTTGTACCAACTTAATGTATTAATGTACACCACTTTTTTGTTAATTTTAAGTTCGAAATCTCAGCGAGTAATGATCCGAATTTAACAAAAAAAAAGCAAAACAAAAAAAACAAACTGTTATTGGAAAGGTAATGACCTGAATTGTGTAGTGGGCTATGCGACATTTGCCCTTAAGGTCGCACATAAAGGGGATCATCCATCATCTAGATTCTACATAAAATGTTTCGGTAAAGGTGCAGTATCTTTCCATCCTCCAAAAATCCTTTAAAATTACCACTTTTAAAGGTTTTTGAGGGTGCTAGAAAACGAAAGCAACGTTTACAATTCCAGGAAACGAGTAGTTTCCAATATATAAATAAATTATAATTTCCAAAAATGGGGTGTCAGTTTTCTATATCAATGTAACATAAAATGAGCACCAACTTTTTGGGAGCGTCTCTTATTTTTTAAGGTTGATGTTTATTATGTCATAGTTGACCAACACGAAACCTATCTGTAAAAAAAAACTTTTTCTCTACAGGTTTTCGGATGTGCTGAAAACGAATATCGCATTTAAGTTTTCCGCAAATAAGTATTTTTCCGGGTATTAAGTAAAAATATGGGCGCTTTCGCGTACAACAATAACCACGACGTATAACCTAAACAATTGCACTGCTTAATACTCTGGAAAATACTTATTTGCGGAAAATTTAAATGCGATATTCGTTTTCAGCAAACCCAGAAGCTATGACAAGTTTTTTAGGTAAGGTTTGTGTTCGTCTACCAGGCCACAATTATCAAATAAACATCACCCCTAAAAATATAACAGACGCCTACTTTCCCTAAAAAAGATAACTGTAAAGTGGGTGTCCATTTTATGTTAAATTAATATAGAAAAGTAATCCCTTTTAAAAACTATAAATAAATTGATATAAACATTAAATGGAAAGATTTAAATGTAATGTGAACAAACATATCGCTAATAAACTCCCACTGTCCCTTGTTAGGCACACTCCCAAATAGTTGTTCCTTTAAAATCAAAGAAGAAATATGTCTTGTTTGGGTTAAATGACAAAACTATCCCACTTTTCATGTTCTGTTCTATCTCCCCTGGGATCCTCCGATCACATTTATATCAATTAAGATAAAAAATGAAATACAATAAGTCTTCAGATGTACCTCTCCACCATACTGGTGATCGATACTCTATGGCTGACTAGGATAGCTTCCGTACATTCATATCTGATCAACCTCTGCATTCCATGTTTAAAAAGGATGTATCCTCTATAGTATCAGATCTGACCGAATGGTTAACTGTAGGCATAGACTGATTAATATCATCAAAAAAATTCCAACAAAAACCTAACAGGCAGCCATGGTTCTCCCCAGAATGTGCCGCTGCCATTGCGCACAGAAATCACTTTTTCCATAGCTACCAACCTAATAGATGTACTGAGACTAAAGCTGCTTTCAGGACTGCCAGCAACCACTGTAAAAGAGTAATAAAAAATGCAAGAGAGCTATATGCTCAGTCTGTTAAATCTAAAGTAGCTGAGCAGCGGCTTGGTTCCCACCAGTTCTGGCAAATAGCAAACAGGATCATGAACAGATGCGTGCGTTCTATCCCAACCATCATCAATGGATCTGAGGTCATCTTATCAGCATCAGACAAGGCCAAACTATTCGCCAAGAACTTTGCAGCTAACTCTACCCTCTGCGACGAAGGGCATTTACTCCCCGTAGTTCCTCCTACAACAGACAACACACTATTCAACATAAAAATATCTGTGCACGAGGTCGCCAAACTAATTAAGAACCTTGATTCAAGTAAAGCAACTGGACCATACGGCATTCCATTTATATTGTTGAAAAAGCTTCGACCAGAACTTGCCCCCATACTTACAAAACTGTTTAAGCGTTGCCTTAAGGAGATGTGCTTTCTAACACCCTGGAAAACCTCGTCAATATAGCCGGTATTTAAGAACTCATGTGATAAGTCATCTCCCTCTCAGTACAGACCAATAAGTCTCTTGTGTCTCATGAGTAAGTTACTAGAATCCATATTAAATAAAGAAGTAGTCAACCACTGCAGCAGAAATAACCTCCTTAGTGACATGCAATATGGTTTCCGTTCTGCTAGATCTAGAGCTAATGTGCTTAGAGTTATATCCCATAGGATTAGTGAATCTCTCGACAAAGGTTTCCTTTTTAGGGCAATTGCTCTTGACATATCAAAGGCCTTCGATAAGATATGGCATAAGGGCCTACTTCACAAGATTTCCAGCTACGGTATAACTGGAAATGTTTTCTCAATAATGAAATCATTTCTCTCTGATAGGTCCATAAGAGTAGTGGTTGAAGGGCAACAATCAGAGGCCCATAGTATTAATGCTGGAGTCCCTCAGAGGTCCATCCTGGGTCCAACTCTCTTCCTAATCTGCATCAATGATCTCCCAAAACACATACTTAAATCATTCGTTGACATCTATGCTGATAACACGACTATCTACGGCAACACATCAAAGGCCGTAAATGACAAAGCTCTCTCTGATTCCTTCTCCTCTGATCTTGAGCGCGTGGTTCAGTGGGGAAGACGTGGCTGGTTACTTTTAATGCATCTAAAACCAAGCTCCTAACTTTACATCATCAACGCTCTGTTCCTCATCTAGCACCAACTGAAATGGATGGCTCTCGTCTTGGGGAGGCTTCATGTTTTGACAAGCTCGTGGGTTTGACCTTTACTCCTGATCTGAAATGGAACACGTATATCAAGTCTGTTGCCCGGGCTGCTGGGAAAATGGTGGGATCCTTCTTCCGCTCCAGAAGATATCTCACTACTGATGCAATTCGCTATCTCTATAAAAGCCAAGTACGTCCAAAGATGGAGTACTGCTGCCACATCTGCGCTGGAGCTTCAAAAAACAGCATATCCTGCCTTGACAAAGTACAAAATAGACTTTGTGGCTTAGTGGGAGATGCTCTCTTCTCTTCTCTACAACCTCTCTCCCACAGAAGAGACATTGCGAGCCTGTCTTTGTTTTATTGTTATTTCCATGGCAAGTGCTCGTCCGAGCTCCAATCTCTGGTCCCCTCTCGCCAATCCTTCACGATAAACACCTGTCTAGCTAAAACCACTGTCAGTAATTTCCCCCACTCTTTTTAGGTTTTGATTTAGGTACAGATAACTGTAGCTTAATCAAAACGTAGATTCCATGAACATAGCTTTTTTCTGAGAAGTGCACGCCTGTGGAATTCTCTCCCGTTTTCCTGTTTCCCACCTGACTACAACTTGGACGTCTTCAAGTCCAACATAAACAAATTCCTGATTAATCGCTCCTTTAAGGAAGACACTTTATCAAATCTCCAATACCAACTATTACTACGATATTATTCCATTGATTATTGTACACAAAATAACCCTTATCCCCGAGTGGCTCCCGGGCCTTGATAAGTGGTGATCCCTATGTAAAAAAAAAGAAAGAGAAGGAAGGAAAAGAGAATTGCTAAAATAGCTTTAGAAACGAAAGTATCTCCTCGGCCAAATTCCGCTTCATTTTACACTTGCAATCTCTAAGCTGAAAAACAAACAAACATTCTCGAATTCGTTTTGGTGTCAGACATCGGATCGGAGAGCATTTCGTGTCTGTATTTATTTGGTCTGAGAAAGAAACTTCTCCGATTCTTCGGACGAACCGAGACAGAAATTTAAACTCGCCGAAACACAAGGAACCGTTGTTGGGGGCGCATGAAAAATAAACAAATAACCCAAAATCAAATTGACTTGAAATTTATCCTTTCACACAAAAACCTCGCCAGTCTGTTGGGCAGCCATTTTGTAAATTCAGAGAAACGATTGCTTTGGCCAACTTTTGTTTCGCTTTTGACTCTGAATAATAATTTCAATAAATCTGTGTTTCAAGGAAATAGTGGAACGATTTGCTATTAGTACGTAGGGCCAAAGATCTCTATATTACCTACTAGTGGTCCCCGTGTCCCGGTGCGGCAGCATCGACGTCACCCCAAGTGTTAAGAAGAAAAAAAATAGATCCAAAATTTTAACAAAAAAGAGGAAATGAGTTGATCATCAGAACAAAGGCTATATAGCGTGAACTTATTAGAAAGACTAAAATTATTAAAAATTATTAAAAATTGATTATATAATGTTATAAATTGAATTTTAAAAACATCCTTAATGCTGCAATATTTTACGCTATAAATTTATTATATTTCTTACTAGAATATCTTGTCCTTTTCTTTTCCAGTTTTAACAACTAGTCATTTACTTTTCCATGTTTAAGTTTAACCATATTACTTTTAATGCTCACATTTTTCTATTGTAATCCATGATTTTCCAGGCTTCTAATATATTCACTTGTTCTTTGTTTAATTTCAGTTTTATTTTTTGTCCCCATAAACACATATGTAATAACAATGTATGGCACTCGTCTGCTTTCAATAAAATCCCTCCAATTATCTCCCTTTGATGCTTTCATTCTCTCTGTTTCACTTGTTACTTCTCTTTCCGCGACAGTAGTTAATTAGTAGAAACAGTGGCTGCTTAAGCGACGTGGTTGCTATGGAAACCAGTCATTAAAAGCGTAGCTCATCTTACACGTTTTTACGATTTTGAACACCAGAAAATTAATCATAACTGTTGTTTTACTGAACGAAAATCGAAAAAAATTTTTTTCAACATATAGCTGAGATGGTTATCTACAAACTGCAATAATTGTTTGAAATTTTGTCGAAAAATGAGTGCGTGGTGAAGCTTTAAACTAGTTCTAAATTACTAAAACGTCCACATAACCATATATTCAAACATGGTAGTGTTTGAATGATATAGAAATTATTAATATTTATTGAAAAAACATTATATATATATATATATATATATATATATATATATATATATATATATATATATATATATAGCCAGTAGAGTTTAGTTTCCTAGAAGTACATCCAATGAAACAACATGTGTCTACCAAATAGTGCTCAATGAGTGAACAGAGCAGGTATATTAAATTTATTTATACAAACATTAATGACTACATATGTGCATACATATTTCTGTAATCACCCGCGTTGGGGGACTACGTCTTCATGTAATTCTTGGCCTGAAGACGTAGTCCCCTAACGCGGGTGATTACAGAAACATGTATGCACATATGTAGCCATTAATGTTTGTATAAATAAATGTATATATATATATATATATATATATATATATATATATATATATATATATATATATAGAATGTCCCAAAAGAAGCTGACGGGTTTTTAATTTGATTAACTTCCTCAATATTTAAGTTATGTTTACCAATTTTCATATGTAGGTAGATGAGCCTCTCTGTGAGTTTTTGAGATATAGTAAGATATCATAGTCTACTTATTCTAATCTTATTTATACAACTTAATCTAGGGTATGTTTTTCACAAGGTCTAATTTTAGTTATGAAAAATGATGTCACTCAAATGTCCACCAATTCGTATTACTTCATCCGCCATTACTCCACACCGTACTGTACATTTTTGAGGATGTAATTACCGTTGTGCTGTTGCGTGGGGATTTTCTGATCCCCAAAGCCTGCAATTTTGCTTATTTATGAACCCATTCAGATAAAAATAGGCCTCATCGGACATAATGAGATTTTTGAGAAAGTTTGGATCCCTATTGGCCAAATTTTGGAATTGCATGGCATATTCCAGCCTTTTTTCCGGATCGCTGGGCTGAAGCTCTTGCACCAATTGAATTTTATATGGAAATTTGCCCTCTTCAGGAAGCATTCTGTGAAGAGATGATCGAGAGACTTGATCTCCTTCTTACTGATGTGGATGGATCCTCGGCCACACTCTCTGCTAATCTCTGACGATTCTCATCACTTCTTGCCGTATGGGGTCTACCAAATTTAGGGAGGTCACATACAGACCCTTGCTCATAAAATCGAGCCGCCATAGCTTTTTTTGCATTGGGAGAAGGGTAATTTCTTGTGTTGAAATTCTGATATTGACTCATTAACCGAAAATACGACTCTACAATAAATATCTGCTCCTCGGTAGTGTAACGACTCATGATGACTTTGGAAGGGTTACTCTAGATGATCTGAAAAAATAAAAGAAAATTATAAAAAATTAACAAAGTTATTAATTGTTTTTAACCATCAGCTTCTTTTGGGACACCCTGTACCATGAACAAAGCTTCTTTCTTAGAACTGCACACCTGTGGGACTCTGTTCCGTCTGCCTGCTTCCCAACGGACTACAACTTGGATGTCTTCAAGTCCAATGTTAACAAATTCCTAATGAACCGCCTCCTTAAGTAAACACTTCATCAAATCTCCACACTAACGTAATATACTTGCAATAACCCTTATCCCTGAGTGGCCTCCGGGCCTTGATAAGTGGTGATCACTGTGTAAAAAAAAAAGAAGTTTTTATTGTAGGAGATTATTCTTTCTGACTACGTCTTTATATAATTGTTTTAACTTTAAGGCTTGCACATTTTGAATCTGAATGTCAGGTTATGTTTTTTTTTTCTGAAACCACCCTTTATTTTTTCTCTTTCTCTTTCTTTTCTTTTTTAAATAAATAATAATCAATATCTAATAAACTATTCCAGCAGCATTGACTGTATCTGTTTGGCTAATGAAAAACCCGCTGCTTAATTTTTTTATGTAATGCTGAGTGGCAGCCCTTTGGAAGGTCGGATCGTTTTGCTTTATACCAGAAAAGTAAAACTGGTTAACTATGCGAAAAATGCTGTCAAGGAATTTTGACAGTTTTATCGTACCGATACGCTTCTAGTTTTTGGCTCCGGTCAATTTACCTTAAACTAACCAACAAACCCGTCCGACATGACTGGAAAAAAGGGGCCATTGTTGTCTGTTCGTCGTCCATCACACTTGAAGTTTTCATTCGAATTAGCAGGGCGACCGGCGTTGCCCGCTTGTAAAATACACTTATATCAGATATTTTTTAATACATATTTTGTATTTATTTTTATAGTGCCAATTCTGTATTGATTATTATTGATTATTATATTGTACCCAATATATAGTAGTAAAGCTTTAAAAAATAAGACTTGATTGCCATCAGCTAGAATCGAAACCAGAACATCTAGGCTCCAGCGTTATTCATTACTATCTAAGTTAATGACCGATGGATATTAAAACTTTAACAATTAAATGCCTTTAAAGTATAAATGTATATTTGCGCATAAGTAAAGGAGCATTTTAAGTCGACTTATGACTCTTAAGTAACAATTTTTTTAATTATGACCCCTTAGCAGCTATTTTTACCGGCTTTTATGTATATATATATTTAAATCCACAAGAAATGCAATTATTTGACCCACTTCGCGCCGTTCTGAGACCTTGTATCTCGTTTGAGACAGACAGACAAACAGACAGACATAATGAGTTTTATAAATTAGATTAAGTATTTGATTGATCTAATGTTGATGTCTGTCCGTCGCCCACCTCAAGATGTTAGATAACAGGCAATCGAAAAAAGGACTAGAAAAAGAGGAAACATTTTAATAAATAAACGGACTAGGACGAGGATTAAATATAAAGATAAGTAAGGTTCAAAAAAAAAAGAAGAAGAAGGAGCGAAACGAGAAGAACGTATTAAAAAAAAAGGAAAAAGAAAAGAAAAAAAGAAAAGGAAATAAAACAAAGAAGGAAATACATATAGAAATGAGACCCGTCAGTATAACAGAAGAAAGAGAAAACGAAAAAACATCGCTCGAGGTAAGTCATAGCACCTCATAATGTAAATGGATGGATGGGCCAAAGTTTGGAACTCGAACGGAAGTCAAACCCCTTAGAGAGTTCATCGCCAACGAGGAGGTAGAGTCATCATGTTTTGGGCGGGAATCATTGGGGATCAGTTGGTTGGACCATTCCGAGTTCCAGAGGGTGTCAAACTTACCAGAAATGCGTACACAGCCTTTTTGGATAAACATTTGTCACCATGGCTAGATGACCCACCATTGTCACGTCGCTTTCAGATGATTTTTATGCATGACAATGAACCATCCCATTCTGTTAGGGTGACTGCATCCTTCCTTTGGAGAAACCCTAATGAGCTAGCCACCGTGTTCTCCGGATCTTAACCCCCATTGAACATCTCTGGTCAATATTGAAAAGAGATGTTTATGAGGGGGGAGAGCAATTTACTTCAAAGGATGCCCTGTGGAGGAAAGTAGTTGATGTTGCCAGAACAATAACTCCTTTTCATATCAAACAATTGACTTCTTCGGTGGACAAAAGTTGTTTAAAGTTATTTTAAAATGGCGGATATGGCGATAAATAATTCATTTATTTGAGACTTAGCAACTCGGATGTTCTTTTTCTCATTATTCTTTGAGAGAAAAATATAATAAAAAATAAAATTTTCATGATTAGACTTTGTATTTTTGCCCTAATACAACATTTTAAGACCTGCAATAAAATGATGGACAGCGGAAAATTCTCGATAAAGAATAAAATATCATAACTTTGTGAATATCGCGTAAACTTGAATAGAATTTTGTGAAATAACTAATTTAAAAGCAGTTATTTGATTATACAATTTCTTTTTTTTTTTTTTGTGACATATATTTAGTGAAATATTGATATTTTACTAATCAACACAAGAACAGGGGAACCTAAGGGAAGGTAGAGATTCATTCGCTATCTCATATATTCCAACCGAGAGATCTTTTAAAGGTTCTAAGCTTCCCTTTACGTGCAATTGTTTTAATTGGTCTTGCACTTGGTTCACCGGGTATATTTATCAGGTATGTTTTTTAAATTATTTTTCATTAATTCGGTTGCTCCGATGATTTACTAGAGTGATAAAAAATCTTCCTAAGATTCCAGTTTCTTTTCATGTTTTACACAAGACCTTGATATTTTCCCTCTCTCTTTAACTCCCATTCGAGACACTAACTTCCACTAAGCTTGCTCCTTTTTTCTTCTTGTCCCATATCTATATGTCAGGTTAAATAGCGCCATTTTCAAGGAACGTTGCTGTAAGAATTGCAGTCATAGCGGATGGTGCATGACTTATGTTCAACTGTTCTTTCTGATACAGATCCTCAGAACTTGTTGCTGTATTCGATGTTCAGCCTTTTACAGATCGTCTAGTAGAATTATAAGCCCTTCATTTTATACACTGGATATCAATCGGTACAATCTAAAATATAAACGACTATATGTCTGTCTGTGTCCGGCCCTGTCGGTGGGGCATTAGAATACACCGACTGCCCCTCTGCAGAAGGTAAAAGTCCCTCAATGGGGGTCCTGGATATGACCTTAAACTATATCCAGTGGTGAGGCCCCAGCTTGTGGGCTTTGGGGAGTGTGGAGCCACCCGTTAATTACCATTGCTCCCAGGTCCACTCTGACCCGGAGTGGTAGTACCTGTTAGGGTCCCAACTATGGGTTGAATAGAAACCGACTTGAAAACAACAAATATATTCTATTAAAAACATTTTCTTCAAAATCTTTGGATTCGGCATTAAATAACCCGAAAAGGGTTGATATGCCGTAAAACAAAAACAACCAACCAACTTTCTGTGTCCATATTTTTAAAACTCTATCTCTTTCGAAACTAAAAGTCGCAGAGCGGTGCTAGGGGTCTCAAATGATTGGATTTTTTTTTTTTTGCCTTTAGCTTCTTAAAATAGTTTTATGGGTTAAATGGGGTAAAAATCGAAAAAGTCGTTATACATTTTGTACATCCATCTTACTTTATTTTTAATCAGCTCACATGCGTGTCACGTTAGTATAGTGGTAACGTCAAAAGCTTTGAATGCTATAGTTTTGTTTTCGGTTTCTATTGTAGCTGATGGCACCCAATTACTTGTTTTTATACTTTTGAAATCACGACTATACAATAATATATACGGAATCTTGACAAATTAAAATATCATATTTAAGCGTATTTTATGACCGGGCAAAGCACGAGGTTTCCCCTCCCCCGCGCTGGTATGATATAATTCATTTGTTATTTTATTTTTGTTCATCTCTTATCTTAAACAAGGCGTATTGCTACTTAGATGTAACGGACCATGTTTACATTACATTTAAACTTCTGCATGTCAGTACCGTCAGGGATGTAGAGAATACAGAGGATTTTGCTGCTTGTTGGGTTCGTCAGAGATTATGTACCTCAAGTACAAATTTTGCGAGTTATCAGATCACATCCCATTAAAATTCTTGTAAAATTTGCACAGAGATGCAACATTGCGACAGGTGTTGATAGTACGAAGTCTATTTTATTCGAGACTTTTTTTTTTAGACCTGGTTTAGTTGATAAGTGATAGTGTATCCCGATGAAGACGGTTATGGAATTCCAAAAGGGTCACGTCCTGGTCAAACGGCAGCAAACGTAACCCGACGAAGACTCGACAAAGATCCCCGGTTCATCAGTGTAGTTCTAGATGGTTCCGATTTTCGGAACCCCCCAAGGAAGTTCAATAGCGTGGCCTTGATCGCCTATATGGTCATGGGGTTTGATGCGCGATTCCGGTTATTCCCCTTTTCACATGCGGTCTGCAAGTAAAGAAACAAAATAAAACATTTAAAAAAAAAATGAGAAAAATAAAACAAAGAAAACAAATTCAATATCTTCAGGGAGATATGTGTGACATGGGTTGCAGTCTGTATCCGGAATTTGGGTAGGTGGCCTTGTCTGTTTGCTGTCTCCTGGAAGAAATTAACTCAAGTGGACGGTTTCGTTAAGTCACGAAATCAGTAGACAATGAATAAAATAAATATATATTATAATGTTTTGCTATTATACGGTGGAATTAAATGAAAAAAATGTATGCAGTTTCTCTTTTTAACAACGCCAATATTTACAGTCACGTGTAACAGTTTGTTCAGAAAAAGAATAAATCTGCAACGCATGATAGTTTATTTTTCTCTTTCTTTTTTTCTCTACCTTGTGAGATTTTCGTCGCCTGTGGTCAGTGAGAGTGGAGGATAGCGGCGACATGAAGGGAGGAGCTAGTTCAGACCCAACTTGATTTGCTCGACTCAACTTCCAAAATTCACTTTCGCAGAGGCTGAGCCTAGATGACAGTTCAGGACCTATTAGGTTGGCGACTCTCTTTTAAACCCTGTCAAGAAGTGAGAGATAAGTAGCAGATGCACCAGCCCAAATGTGACAACAGTACTCCATACATGGGCGAATGGTGGCCTTATAGAGGTACAGGATATTTTCGGGCGTAAGTAGTTTTCTAGCACGGTAGAGAGAGCCCACCTTCTTCGCAGCAACCTTGGCAATGCTCTCAATGTATCTATTCCAGTTCATATTCCCTGTAAACGTTAGACCGAGGAGTTTAAAGGAAGTACTTTCGGATAATGAGTTCTTGCCCATTGTTATTGGCAGTAAAGAAGGTTTCTTGTAATTATTGAAGAAAACAAGCTTAGTCTTGGCAGCATTGAATGTGACCATCCATTTTTGTCCCCA
Organism: Euprymna scolopes; assembly: GCF_053919585.1. Taxonomy (NCBI): domain Eukaryota; kingdom Metazoa; phylum Mollusca; class Cephalopoda; order Sepiida; family Sepiolidae; genus Euprymna; species Euprymna scolopes. The sequence goes on along the minus strand of NC_136500.1, from coordinate 147,411,175 downwards.
TTCCACTACAGATTGGAGGTCATCCTCTAGTGTTTCTGCCATGTCCTTAGATATGTGTTCATTTGTTTTCCCCTTGTGCCTGCTATAGAGAGTGGTGTCATCAGCAAATATACCCATCTCCGAAACAATTTTATCAGGGAGGTCATTTATGAATATAAAGAATAATAAAAGTCCAAGGATAGACCCCTGAGGTACTCCCACATTTATACCATATTGTTTAGATATACGATTGTCGGGGACAGCCTGGAGTTTTCTCTTATCTAAGAAGGATTTAAGTACATTATGTATTCTTCCAGTGATACCATATGATCTAATTTTCCTTAGAAGACCTTCATGCCATCCCCTGCCAAAAGCCTTAGATATATTGAGGGCTACCGCTCTACCCTCCCTTGTTTTGTCCAGTGAACGGTATATACACTCAGAGATTACAGTTAGGATATCTTCTGTGGAACGGGATTGCTAAATCCATATTGATTGTCGGTCAGGTGTTTAGTAGCTGTAAGATGATGAACTAGAGCTTGATTAATTAAGGACTCAAATATTTGGCGAAAAGTGAGAGAAGGCTAATGGGGCGATAATTTAATGGGTCAGTTCTTTCGCCATAATTCTTGAAAACTGGTACCACAGAAGCAGTTTTCAAGCAGTCAGGAAAGCAAGATTCGTTGAGGCATTTGTTGTAAAGTTTGGAGAGAACTGGAGCAACCTCACCGAGCATTTTTTAATAGCATAGACAGGATGAGATCGGGTCCACATGCTTTTGAGGTGTCTAGATTTTTTATGATACCATATACCTGAGAATTTTCAAATGATCTAGTGTGGCGTCTGTGCGCAAAGGAAAGTCAAGGAGGGAGTGGTGTGGCGGGTCCAATGTGGAGTTAGAGGACAAAAGACTGGCAAGCAGGTTAGCCTTCTCAGTTGCCGTGCAAACAACCTCATGATTGTTTGATAGTGGGGAATTTTTGATTTTGTTGTTGTAGATTTTCCAAAAATCACGAGTTCCTAATTTCTGTGCTTTGATGCGTTTTCTGGTGGTTTCAGTGTATACTGTCTTAGATGTCACTATTTTTCGCTTACAATTACTTCTAGCTTCTATATACTTCTGTCTGTTTGAACTGGACTTATGTCGGTTGAATCTGTGGTACGCATGCAGTCTTTGAGCAATGACACTGCACAAGTAGAAGTAAACCATTGGGGAGAGTGAGGCTTACTATAGAATTTCCGTGTGGGAACATGTGCTTCAATTGCAGTTTTGAAACATTCATTGGTCTCATTTGGGCACTGTTCAGCAGGAAGAGAAAAGGTATTTCCACATCATGATGAGTTCCCTTATGGCTTCCCAGTCAGCCTTTTCTAATAGCTCGTTGTTTTGAGTAGTGGGTCTTCAGTTTTGGGTCGATAATTTAGGGTGATTTCTATCATTATCACAGCGTGATCAGCATTCCCGAGTGGGCTGTAGGCATTTGTTGTACAATCATCGAGAACTGGGGTCAGAAATAGATCTAGAAGTGAGGCATGTTGGTCTTGCTGGTCTGGGAAACGTGTCGGAAATGTAACCATCTGTGATAGGGAATGAGATATAGAGAAGCTATGTGTTGTGCTACCAGCTACGTCTGTGTAAGTAGAGAATCCAAGCCAGTTACTGTGGTGGACATTGAAGTCACCAAGTACATGTATTTGTGCGCTATTATCGAGGGGGTGTGCTATATTTATGCTGCCAGAGACTGTGTTTATTAGAGTACAGTCCTGAGTTGAGGGAGAGCGGTAGAGAAAGTACAAGTAGCTAATATTGTGCTGCATGTTCGGGTTCGAAGCACATAAAGGCCTGGTCGTATGATTCTAGTTTTGTTTCTCTAGTCAGAGGGAGGGTGTTACGAATATAGACTCCATGCCCATGCATAAGTTTATTTGAGTCCTTACGGCAGAGTGGGGTATAACCAGGCATGATAAGTTGTTAGATGGAATGGAGGAGTGTAGGTTAGTTTCACTTAATGCTAAGATATCCGAGGTGTTTACTAGCAGAAATGATTCAACATCATCGTATTCGTAAATATAAACCTCAAGGGAGGAGGCAGGTTGGTTTTCTTTGAGTTTGGTCCTGATATAAACGTAATTTTAGATTGAACTGCCATTTCATTTTATTTGATTTAAAGGTTTTAGTTAGGGTGAGTGAGGGGTGCTGGACAAGTGGTTGTGCAGAATATCAGACATGCAATGGAAGTAGACCATCAGTTGTTTCCTTACCTGATTGTGGCTTTAGGAAAGCCCACCGGGATGAGTGCAGGATCCCTTTCCATGCGCGACATTGCACTACAAACATCCCGATATTATACAACTGTTGATATATCAGCCTTTATCAGCGTTACCAAAGATTTAGGACTCCTGCACTATCAGTCGGAAACAGCAGCCAGGAACTGTCAATCCAGTACCCTTGACCCATCAGATAAAAGTCAGCCATGTCCAATTCTCCAGTTATACCTGTATTGAACTCTACTCCGAATCAACGGCATATATGGTACTGAAGCAATCCCACGGTGTCCAGTTTAGGAAATTGGAATGTGGCGGGATCGGGGAAAACGACGTCCATTGCCCTAGTTAGGAAACAAGGTCGATCACTGGGTGATTCTCTCGAGTCCCTGTGATAGCACCTCTATGCCAGGCTGATAGGCAAAGAAGGAGTAAGAAAGCAGGTAAGTTGTTTGCATCACCAGTTGTCGTCCAGGACTGAAGATGCCTCTACCCCCTAGGTTAGCTTCAGAATTTTCCATCTCCTAGATGGATGACCATCAGCACTGAGAGGGTTTGCCCCGCGCCTGGGTCCTATACCAGGTATTTTTGTGACTCCATATGGATAGTTAATGTTAATCGATTATTTAGTAGGTTATATATTTACTGGAAAGTTACACTCCTCGAAATGATTGAAAAGAACATTACTATGCTTTTCATTTTCATTTTCATTTTCATGGTTAATGGGTTAAGTAGGAATTCATGCAGTGGAAGCAAATAAATTTGCAACAGGATTAGTTTGAGAGAGAGAGAGAGAGAGAGAGAGAGAGAGAGAGAGAGAGAGAGAGAGAAGGGAATTAATGTATGGTTTAGATATAGTTAATATGTTAGTTTAAGAATAGGATAACATGTTAAAGTATGATTAACTTGATATAAGGATTTAAAATTTGGTGGCCAAACTCTGAGATTTAAGACGAAAGAAAGATAAGATGTATTCAATATAGATAAAAGTAACAACATTTGGAGTACAGTTCAATACAAGTATAACTGGAGAATATATGTTATGACGTATTCTGTAAGTATAATTAAGAATAAATGGTGTGTTTTCAGTGGATACGAATATATGGAATTTTATATATTTAGTATATTTGTTGTATTCAGACGTCTAACGAAGGAAGATAGCTTCACCTTTCTTTTAAAATCCGGAAGTTTGTATTTTGTATAATGATGAGTATCAGTTCAGTTTTTATGTATTAATTATTGTAATGATATCTCCTATCAAAGGGAAAGAGATAGAGGGTTGTTATTTATTATAGATCACTTTAAGTCTATGTATAAGACTACAGCTGGGAAGTTAATGTGTAACGATTACGAAAAAGCCAGTTACTAAGGTTTAACCCCTCTAAGTTACGTGCATTGGGTTAGATTTGATGGCAGCTTGGGAAATAGAGCAGTTGGTTAGTGATCAGGAGAGAGGTTTTAAATAAGAGAGTGCAGAATAGTTACACGTTAGGATATGGAGTTTTGGGTAGAGTTTAGAGAAAAAAAAGTTTGACATGCAAAACAGACAAAGGCAGTCGTCTTGGAGGTAAGTATCTATAGGATATAATTGGATATACTACTAGCAGCGGTATTTTTACAGTTTTGAGAGAAGTCTTAGGTACATAGTATCGTGGTTTGTTCTAGTCCGTAATTTAGGCTCAAAGCATCTCAGGGGAGTCTGATATTGTAACTGCAACCGTCTAATTTTTTTTTTAAGTAGTTAAATAGATTATTATGTGTTCATCTTAGCATAAAGATTAGAAAAACATTATATGTACGATTACTGGATGTTCAACTAATCGGGGGAAAAATGTGTCTATTAAGAAAATGTCTTAGTAGTGATATAAGATTCAAGAGATTTTCAGTACGAGGATCCAGTATAGGTGGCGAGATGGTCATATTTTAGTATGTACGAATTGTACATATTAAGTCGTCTACTTAAATACAGTTCTTCTATTCTCTATCGTAAGAAGTTCGTTTGACATCTTTGTATGATTTTGTATTGTTTATTACTTTTATTCTCCTCTTTTTTAACTTCATCTAGAGTTGGAATGTTCTAGTTTCTAGGGTTTAGGCCAGCTTTACCTTATAATTAAAATACAATAATGGGTCTTATCAATTTGAGAAGTCGAGTTATTTTGTATTAATTTAGATTAGGAAAACTCATTTAAAATCTGGTTAAAAGTAATACAGTCTGGGTTAAGTATTAAGTTTAGACTAGTTAAAAATAATGCAGAGAAAAATCTGTGTTTTTTGGGTTTAGTTTAATTTGGAATTATCTCGTTTCAAGGGTCATATCACACATACATACACGTATATATTATATTATATTTATTCATACACATATGTAGAGCTTCACTACACCGGCAAAACAGTATTTCGGTCTGTAATTATTAATAACTAAGATCTCTTCAGGCGAAAAGTATGCCTTTTCATTCAGGTGTTCATATTGAAAATGAAAAATAATGTGTTTTGTCCTTATTTTTCCCCTCTGTGTTGGGACACTTTATCGGAGTCAGAATCGGGAATCTGAAAAAAATGTGTCAATGTTCTGAGGCTCAAAACGTGACTGTTTTTTTTATTTTTAAATTAATTTTTCATTGCTAGCACTAATGATTAAATAAACAAAATTCCTTTGGATTTCAAACTACCAATAAAACATATATATATATATATATATATATATATATATAAATATAAATATAAATATATATATATATATATATATATATATATATATATATATATACTAGCAGTTCCGCCCGACTTTGATCGGGCCCTATGTACTGTTCATAAGGTTATGTGCATATGTATATATTAAAAGGTGTGAATATGTAAAGTAATGCCTTTCTGTATAATAGACTTCCTTAACTACCATAGAGAAAAGACAGACAGAATTTTTCACTTATAGATATATAGATAGATAGATATATTGGATGCAATATATAGTAATGATTTAAAAAATATAAAAAAAA